>NW_004955407.1:17221452-17268425 GCF_000276665.1 Chinchilla lanigera
GTCAAAATATAAATATATATATATATATATATATATATATATATGAATAGCTGTGATGACTGTACTGCTGATGTCTGATGGTGTATTGAAATGAACAGTTAATGATTACAATTTTTTATGTTCTGATGGATTATGCATGGTTGCATCTGGTGATCTGAGCAACTGATTTGAAGATAACAATATGCAGTGGAATTACAATGATGAATTCCTACCATTTTGTCTAGTGAAACTCTGTATTATCTCTACAGTTTTATCTAAGAATTATTTTCTTATTCCTTATAATGGTTTGAGCAATCTTTCATTCTTACATCTGATAACCTGAGCAATGTAGTTGAGGATAGCAATTTGTAATGTAACAACCACTGTTGATTCTTATTATTTTGTCTTGAGGCCCTTTATCACTTTGAACATTCTTGCTTTGATTTGTTTATGTTCATGATACTGGTATGCTGCTATTGTTCTATTTCTTTGTTTGTTCCTCATTTATTACTCTCTTTAACATAAAAAAAGAGAAAAAAATTTTAAAATTCCTCTCTTCAGAAAAAAAAAAAACAGAAGAAAGGTAAAATTTAACCTATGTCCTAACAGGAATATTCTGGTTTCTATGCTATGCATTAACCAAAGGAACTTAGTCTTTATTTATTTATTCTTTTTTTACTGCTACTAGTATAACAAAATATCTGAGACTGAGTAATTTATAAAGGACATAAATGTGTTTCTCCCAGTTTTAGAGGGCAAAAATTCCAAGATCAAGATTTTGGATAAGGGAAAATGACAGAAACTACAGCAAAGGAAATTGTCCTACATACCTTACATAAAAATGTACAGAAATTATATGTAAACTTCTATGTATAGATGCAAAATGTCCCCCAAGAGTCTCATGTATTCATAGGTAAAACTTTTAGAAGGTGTTTGGATCATGAGCGTTCTACTTCCATCCACAAGTTTAATCCATTGACAAGTTCAAAATGTGATGGAATTACCTGGAGATGATGGAAATTTAGAAGAGGGGCCTAGTGGGAAACATGACCTTATAGAGTTTATTTTGTCCCCTTTCCCTCTGGCTCTTTCTCACCTCTGTGCCTTGGGCTGCCATGAGCCTGCAGCTTTTCTCTGCAGTGCCCCTCTGCCGTGAGGTCTCTGCCTCACCTTAGACCCACAGCAGTGGAACCAGCCAGCTGTGGACTGAAACCGTGAGCCAAAATCAGATCATTTTCCTTTCATTTTCTCTGGTATTTAGTCACAGGCACACACACACACACACACACACACACACACACGCACACACATGCACATACACACACCAAATTCAGAATATTACTTTTAAAAGCTTATTGTACTTGATACATTGGAGTATGTTTTTGTTACCTATCAATGTGTAACAAATTAGCTCCAAATCTTACTAGCTTTAAACAAGAGATATTTATATCCTATAGCTTCTGTGAATCCAAAACCCAGATACATCTTCACTGAGTGTTTCTAGATCAGGATATCTCATAAAGTTTTGATCACGATGTCCACTGGGGCTACAGTCATCTCAACTGAAGGAGAATCCACTTACAAGCTCACTCTTGAGGATACTGGCTGCCTGCAGATACTCAGAGGTTAACTGGAGATATTACTGCACGTTGTGTATTTTACCCATATGACTATTCAAAATACAGTGATGGGATTCTCCTAAGAAAGGACAAATAGAAGATAAAGGGGAAGAAGCAGAGGGGGAGAAAGAGAGAGACAGAGAGAGAAACAGAGACAGAGAGACAGAAATACAGAGACAGAGAGACGAGAGAGAAAAATAACAGAAGAAGGCATTCAAGATGGAAGAGAACATCTTCTTGCCACCTATTCAAGGAAGTGATGTCCCAATACTTTTACATTCTGTTTATGGAAACCCACACTCTAAAGAAGCAGGTTATACCAAATAATGATCATTGAGGCCAACCTTTAGATTGTCTACCACAGAATTTCCTATAGCTCAAGAATTAACATTATAGCCTCCAATCAAGTGCACAAGACTTATATGAAAGTCTCCAATAACTAGTATTTTCTCACAACTAAGTAAATCCAAAATTTTGTTTGATCTGTGATTTGAGTAATCAATGTGCAGTCATTATTCTGAATGCATTCATTCTTTTATTGCTAAGGCTGATGACAAAAATATTGAATTACAAAAGTTTCATATTTTCTAGAAGACAAAAGACTGGGCCAACAAAGGCTATACTAAGAAGTATTTTATACAATGCATCCAAAGGGTATTTTATCTTAATTTCCTGAAAAACCTAACATTATAACATTTATGGCATTGAAACATTATGACATTTTATATCATTTGTAGTAGGTATACTGCCAGTTGTGATGATCCTAGCATTAGGGAGGCTGAGGCAGGAGGATTGCTGTAAGTTCAGTGCCAACTTGGACTACAAAGTGTGTTCAAGGTCAGCTTGAACTGCATAGTGAAACCCTGTTTTAAAATGACAAAAACAAAACAAAACAAATAATAGATATACTGAAGTACGCTTAATGTTCTTTTTAGAAAATGATAAATCAATTCAAAAGTAAGGTAAAATTTAGTTAGAAAAAATATTTCTCGTAAGATTGATATTTTTCACATTCGAGGGCAGGCAAGGGGAGTTTCATCCACTGCTTGCTGTGCACAGGCAATTCTGTGATATTTATGTTTCCATGATATCTACCCAAAATGTTCTATAGTAAGAGAGCACATAACCCTTCTGGAAATACTTTTTGTGCTTTTTAAAAAAAATTTAGATTATAGTAAAACATATCTAACATAAAATTTATCATCTTAACCATCTCATTTGTCAGTGTATAGTTCAACAGTTATGTTTACATTCACATTACCGTGTAACCAATCTATGGAACTGGTTTTATCTTGCAAAATAAAACATAAAACACTATACCTATTGAAAAAGTATTCGTAAGACAGAACTTACAGAGGCCAGACCAAATGGAAAAGATATAGCTATGTGCATACAAATCTTTGGTGCCAGGGACTGAGTCTTTTTTGACCTTTTTCCACCTGAGATGTTAAGGAGGTACAGCTCCTAACTTTTCTGACTCTAATTTTCTAAGTTCCTGACTGTGGCTTATACATCTAGTTTTAGTCTCCTTTGTGTCTTCCTCCTATTCACTTTATTCTGCTGGCATTATCCTATTCTTTTTTCCTGAATTCAGAAGTTGAATAATTATTAGAACTTACTATGTGCCAAGAACATTATAGTCAAAACAAACAAACTATTCTTGCCCCAGTGCAGCTGAGAGGCTAATGGGGATAAAAAGGCAAATATAGAAAAGTATAATAGAATGTGACAAGTATTATGTAAATGAAATATTAATTGCAGTAGAAGCATAAAGAAGAATCTGGAAACCAATTCTATAGCATGAAGGAAAGCTTCCCACAGGAAGTTTATCTGAGATATAGATGGTATATACAATTTATCCAGGGAAAGTGTATAGTGATGTGTGTGTATGCATTGGAAAAAAATCAAGATAAAAGAAAGAAGCTATGCACAGATCTTATGAGTGTGTGGGGGGGGTAGAAATTAGATGAGCTAAGATATCTGAAAATATAAATGAGGTACATTTAATAGTCCAGTGTACTTGGACTATTAAATGGCAAAAAGAATTATGATAAGGAGCACCTAGAAGATAAAGGACTGTATGACATTTGCTAAAGAATTAGTACTTTGTCCTGAGTATAATGAAGAGTCATGGAATACTTCTAAGCATAATAGCAACATATACACTGGATGTGCATTTTAGAAAAATCACTGTCTGCAGTGTTCAGAGCAAGCTGAAGGAAGACCTCACTAGAGAAAAGAGACCCTGTGCTGTTAAAAACAAAATGATGAACTGAATTGTGTGAATAACAAATGACATGAAGAAAAAAAGTGATGGATTGGTCCATCACTAGCAACCCTAAAGGAAAACAGAGTAGTCCAAAGAATGCTCAGAATTCTATTTTTGATCAGTGGGCAATAAGTGAAATGGAAACGTTGAGAGAAAAGAGGACCTTAGTCCTCTGTAGAGGACTATGCAGCTGTAGATTTTGATAGACCCACTGAACACCAAAGAGATATTTTGTAGGAGCAGAGATGCTGAGTTGTAAAATGTAGGAGCATGGCTGCCCTGAGAAAGATGAATTCAAGTGTTATCAGCATAAAAAGAAGGTTACTGAAGCTGCTACAGGAAATAAGGGCAATATGTCCTAGAAGGTATGCAAATTGAACTAAGACAATTTAATATAGAACCCTAAGAAATACTAAAATTCCAGGGTTCTACAGTAAAAATCTGATTCCAATATCAGTAAGATGGGATAAAGAGAGTGTGGGGTTAAAGAAGTAACAAGACAGCAGTGGAAGAGCAGGGAGATCAGGCAACGAAAGGTTTCACTGACTTAGCAGCAAAGAAATTGTATCTGACCTTGGCAAGCATAGTTTTCTGAGGGCTACGAGGGGAAGCTATGTTAAAACAAGTGGAAGAGTGAGTAAATCTGAGAACTAGGCCCCAGAACACAGACAACTCTTTCAAGTGTCTGACTTGTGGAGGAGTGTTCAGAAAGTGGTAAAAATTTCTGAATTGCGGACATATTCCAGAATGTGAGAACACTCAGTATGTTTATGGCCTAGTGAAGACAAAGGAAAACAAAATCTGAAGACAAAGGAAAGGTATCCTGAGATGGCAGGAGACAGGATCTGAACAAAAACATGACGGTTGACCTTCAGACAGGAAAATAACTTCTATCTTGGGATTTCTGTTTATAGATTCGGTGGCAGGAAGTTGGAGTTCTATTTACTCTCTGGACAAATAGGCTAGTAGCTAGAACAGCAGAATAAAAGATTTGAGGAAAAAGTGGGGAGAGCTCTGTCGTTGCTATGGTGTGAATGTCTGCTGCAAAACTCCACTGACACGTACTTGCTCTGTGATGAGGTTGGGAAGGGAGGTCTTTAAGAAATGGCTAGGTCATGATGACGTTAGCATTACTGATGGATTAAGACCATTACTGTGAGAGCTGTTCATTGATAAGAGCCTGGATTATTACACAAGTGAGTCTTGTTTCCCTGGAATTTGCCTGCTGATTTTTCCCACCAGCTGTCTCCAGGGATGTTGCCATGTAAAGCACTCCATCATGTATTACACAATGAGAAGACCCTCATCAAAGGGCAGCACCTTGATATGGAATTTAAGATATATTTACTTTTTAAAATAGCAGCTGTTACATTTTGAATCTGAAATGTCCCCCAAAACCTTATTTGGTGAAGGCTTGGTCCCCAAAGTAGCAGTGTCAAGAGGTGGGGTCTTTAGAAGGTGATTAAATCATGAAACCTCTCAACTCATCAATAGACCAATACATTGATGAATTCATAATGTAATGGGTTAGTACAAGGCTGTCTAAACTTAGGAGGCAGGGGGGCCAGCTAGAGGAAGTAGGACATTGGAGGTACACCACAGAAGGCTATATATTGTCCCAAACCCATTCCTAGCTCTGTTTCCTTGCTTCTTGGCAAACATGACAAGAAAAGCTTTACTCTACTGCACACTCCCTACCATGATGGTCTGCCATATTCCTGGCTCAGAAACAATCTAAGGAAACTTGGACTAAAACTTCTGAAAGCATGACCCAAAATAAACCTTTTCTCTCCTCCTTTCAGTTTCCTGGGTATTTTGTCACAGTGATGGAAACCTAACTAATACATTAAAAAAAAGACAGTTATAATATCAAAGGCCTAGATATTTTGTAGTTTTCAAAAGGAGGCCTGAAAGCATGACATCTACACTATTAGTTTCACAGTAATCACATAAGCTAGCTACATTGGGCTCACAATTCCAGATGTCTCAGTTCATGATCTCTTGACTCCATCCTTTTGGCTCTGTAGTGATATAGCACATCAGGGTGGGAATAAAACAGAAGCTGCACATGGTAACAAGGAAGCAAAGAGAGAGGCAAGAAGGAATGAGGGTCCCAACATCCCCTTCAGCCACCAGACTTTCTCCCTCTCAGCCCCATCTCTTAATGATTTCACTACCCCCAAAAACACACCACCTTGGGAATAAAGCCTATAACAAATACATGGACTTTGGGAGCACTTGTACAAACAACAGTAGTGATTTAGGGAAACATTTATCGAACTATCTGTAGCAAAACATTTTAAAATTTCTTATCAAAATATAGATGAGTATCAATCTAATTATGCAAACATTATTAAAAATGTAAAGTAAAAAAATTCATAAAACAACCCTCAACTCTCAACTATTGAACTTGATAGACCAGAAAATGTTTATTCTCTCAAACTGCTGCAAAAATTTCTAAATGATTACTTTTCTATGTCTGTATTTATCTTATTACAGCCTAGGGAGAGGCACCAAGTCATGAAAAATATTCTCATTAACACTGCGTTAGTGGTCTTCATCCCAGATATGTCTACAGGTTCACTACTAACTTCTGTATAGACTTTGTTTTTTAGAAAGAAAAGCAAACTAAGATGCAGATGAAAATCAATGCTTTTTCTCCTTTAAAAAAATCTTTTTTTAGATGCATCTTATCTTTGAATTGCATTATTATTTCAAATAGTGTCTGTAGGTCTCCAGGAGAATGCATGACTAATGACATAATGAAAGGAAAAGGACTCCTAGGAGATATGCTGCAGCATTGATTTTTAGTCAGAAGTGATATTTATATCCCATTTTCTATCTATTCATTTTAAGCAAGCACAATTCTACTTGTGATCAGCATTCTGATAACCAAATGATTGGCCAGATTTCTTTGGAAGGCTGGAGTGTTTCCCTCCCTCCTATTTCAAAGGAATGACCATGGATTCTCTAAGGAATGTCAAGGAACTATTACCGATTTTAAAATTAAATGAATAGTGTGGATAGTAAATATAAGATTATTTTAGTGATTTATTCCAAAGTTTTGAGATAATCTGATGGACTTCTCACAAAAAGAGGAGGCTAAGTTGGTTTTACATTACACCTTAGGATGGAAGCCCAGGAGAGCCTGTAATATTCTAACACTTCAGGGGGCACTTTGTCACCCAGGGGAAGTCACCTCCTTTATTCCTAACTATTGCAGTGTCATCAGCTTAACTTCTCTGTCCTGTCCTGTAAGGCTTCTCTCACTTGCCAGCAGTCTTTCTGCATGTATATCTGTGATGGCTTGGAATCCTTCCCTTTTCTCTCACTCTCTGAATCACTTATTAGCTTCCTAATTAAAGCACCTTTTTTCATTAGCTTATGATGAACTGTGTAAAGTACTGTGGGGCAGTTTGTATTAAAAGGCACATTAATGGCCAGCTTGTTAGCATATAAGCAAGACTCTCTCTCCCAGTACCTGTGTATCTCCCTTTGTCTCAGTCTCTGCTTCACAATCTAGCTGTCTAGCCTCCTTTTACCATCTAAACAAAAGGAATTGTTTTAGAATCCACAGCTTTTCCTTATTTATAATCACCTTGCCTTCGGGAAATGAAGTGTGGAAAATAATGAAATCATTAAACTGTTAACATTTTTAATGTTAAGCTTCATGAAACTGGAATATATTGAGCTAATCAAACCAAATTTTTTTAAATCTTTCTTTATCTTATGTTATACAGTTTTAATTTTATGACAAAGTAGGAAAAACTAAAGCAGAAAAAAGATTTACAATGCATGATCAAGAAATACTACAAAAATGAGTTATAGTATTTGTTCATTTAAAAATTACTAAACACTTAGCATGCTTTTAGCCCTGGGGATATAGCAATAAACTAAACTGATAAACTAATATTCTAAAAGATTGGTCCAGAGAGTATTATTAAATAATTCAGCATAGTATGCATAGTTCAATATAATTTCAGATCTGACACATTAAAAACAAACTGATTTTGTAAAACAAAATTAAATTACATGGGAACTCAGTGAACTGGAGTGCTTCAACTTGAAATACAGCAGTTAGTTACAAAAATCTTGCATGTGTTATCTAGCATTCTATTGGTGAAAAGTATAAGTTAATAACATTGTGCTTGATATTTGCAGAAATTTATATTCTCCTTAATTCTCCCATTATGTTTCCAGGCATTTTGGACTACAAATCATACTAAGAAAATGCTGAGATTTGAACATGACATAGTAATTATTTTCCCTATAAATTTTTATGTTTTTTATACTTAGTCCTTGAGGAAGTGTTCATTAATAAAGACTTCCTTGTAAGTAAAATACCATCACAAATTGAGATGTAGTGGCTTTAATCACATATGAGGTTATTTCTCCACTATACATATTTATCGCTACACATATTTCTCCAACAAAAATACAAAAGCATTATGCAAATGAGAGCGTTACTTCTGATCAGATAGGAATCTGAAGCAGCCAAATTTTTATATCAGGGATTCTATTTTTCTGGCCACCCAGGGAAATAAGCAGCCAGAAATACCTGGCTTGGGCTGGAAGAAGACTAATGCACTAATATTTATTTATGAAAGCATCATATATTCTGTTCTTCCAGGAATTATTGCAGTAAGAGTTTCACCGCAGTATACATCAGGTTAAAATAGAAGTTGGGATGTTCCAAGTACATTGAAGAGCCACAACTTACTGCTGAAGACAGTTTAAGAATTTTTCTCTGATTTCTGAAAAGTTAAAACGAGTTTAGTATAGTCCCTTTATTGTTTAGTTGTGATAGTGGCCCTTAGCTGGGTAACATATTGCTACATAAGCAAATTGTTAATAGGTTAAAGGAGCACCTACTGAGGTTTCTGGAGATTAATCAGGGCTCTGAATACACATCAAAGTAATAGTCTTTAGATACACTAGAAAGGGGAAGGCTAAGATAGTTTAATTTTATGCATTTCATCTTCCAAAGATTATTCATGTGAATATCCTTGGTGAGCTCACTTTTGTCTGCAAAAGAAGGCTTACATTCCTTTTAGAGCTATATAATCAAATGACCCATCAAATTAATTAATGGGATTTTAATCTAGTGCAGCTAGCCTGCTAATTAACTTGTCAAGTGTGTACACAAAGTCTCCACACAAGTTATTTTTAAAAGTCTTTGCAAGTGTATCTGCGGGACTGCGAATGTGTGAAATATCTCTGAAACAGTACCCATGAACCTTGGAGGGAAATGCAACCCGTTCCACAGAGGGAAAAGCCCTGAGCAGAGGAGAACAAGGTCTGCAGGAGGGAGATTTTCACTGTGTCCCTTTTGTGTTTTGACTTCTGTACCACGAGAATGCATTAAATACTCAAAAAATGTTTTAATTAAATCTTTGTACAAGGTGAAAAGAAGAAAGAAGATGGTAAGAAAAGGATGGGTAAGGAACAGAAAAACAATAACTATAAAAACAGAATTTGAGAGGTGAGCAAGAGCGAGGGGAAATAGAGACAGGTACACATTTTATCTTGTCCTGTTGCTAAAAATTACCGTAGTCTGAAACCCCCTTTTGTTTGTACCTTTTTCCCAAAGAGTCTGTATCTAGAGAAGTCTTCGGGGCTGGGGATTTAGCTCAGCGGCAAAGCGCCTGCCTGGCAAGCACAAGGTCGTGAGTTCGGTTCCCGGTACCGGAGAAAAACCAAAACCAAAAAAAAAAAGAAGTCTTCATCAGCTCTGCCCTGGTTGACTACTGCAAAATCCTATCTTCCCTAACTCAGATGTTGTCTACTCACCCAGCCAGTATCCTCACCCAGCCAGCCAAGGTCAGATCTCTTCTGTGCTCTGCATCGGGTACAAACTAATTTTCCATGCACACCTCTCCAGCTCATCTCGTACTTCCACCTATATCCTGTTTGAAATCCTAGCAGCACTGCTTAACCACTTGTTCTTCCTTCGGGGGTCTGTGCTGTTTTCCTTCCTGTCCATCACACTGTTGCTCATGCTGTTAATGCCACCTTAAAAAATGTTATGGCCTTCTCTTCCATTTATGATGTTGCTTTGTAATTATATGTTCATATGACACTTTTCTTTCATGGGCTATATGTTTCAGTCACTTTACTATCTAGGATCAGCATCTACTATTTGATTTGCCTCACTGAAAATGCTTGATACATATTGACTAACCAGAAATGAGTGTCCTCACCGGAAATGAGAGTGTCCTCAATGTAACTCCATGATTCCTAGAAATGCATTTTGCCTGCTACTTGTCTAGGTCTTAAAAGTAAAGACAACAATGTATCTAAAGAAAATGCTCATTGTGAGGTTAGGTACAAGTTAATATTTCTGTTGTACCTAGCTCTCAAAGGTGTCAGCATTCATAAAATAACCATTGGCTGCCTTACATTTTTATTATGGAAATTTTTAAACATATTCAAAATAGATGATGACTAGTGATCTTTTGTGTCGACATCTTCTCAGTTTTATTTCATTTATCCCCCCAATCACAAATGATTAAAGCAAATCTCACTGCAACACTCATTTGTAAAGACTGATTATGTTTCTCTAACATATCAAAATTTGTTCTAACATAATAATCATGAAAATGATGATAACTGACATTTTGTCTCTAATATTGAAATCTATTTTAATTGTTTTAATAGTTTTATGAAGACTTCTAGATTCCAAATCATGTTGGACATGTTTAATATGGGGCATCATTCCACTTTGTGGACGTGTTTTTTTGACTGGAATGGCAAGGGTTCAGTGCAAATTAGCAGTTTGCGTTATTACAGATGCCAAAGTACTGGGTATTCAAGTCAAACCCGAGGGTATGAAAAAAACTCAGAGGAAGATGCTTTTACCACCGTGGCTGTGCCACTCAAAGTACTATACTGTTAATCTCACCCATTCTCACATGCATTGAATTCCTATCTTACATTTTTTCAGCAAATATTAGTTATTATACTTGACTTATCAAAGATAATCCTGGAGCATAAAATTGCCCATTCCAAACTATCACACTTACTGTGATTGCCGTATAATGATCCTTTCATAAGTGTGTAAACTGATTTACATGGTGCAAAACACGCAGAGTCAATATTAGTTGAATTCAGGAGCTTTAACAAAAGGAAAGTTGAAGATAATAAATATAGTAATGGAGAATCACCTTCATAGGACATGCTGTAGGTGCAGCAGTTTCCCTCCTAGAGCTACCTGTGGTTCTCTCAGTGAATATTTGTGACTGCTCCGGGAATACTAGGTGTACCCAGCAAATAGGTGAAGGCTTTCTAGCGATTGAAATAATTTTCTTTACAGGAAGTTAAAATAATAAATCATAGTAAAGGCAATACTTAATTCATCTCTCAAAAAATGGTATGACCTTTGAATATCTAGAAAATGGGTACACATGGGAAGCACATAAATGCAATAATCCAACTAAAACCATCAAGAATTGTACACTTTTCCAAAGCTTTAAACCCGCTGATTTGTTCTGGTTATTCATGTTCTATTTAGAAAATCTTTTTAAAATGTTTTGCTACTGGAAATTGATCTTTTGGACCAAAACAATTCTAGAAACTGAAAAATACTCTTATGACATATTAATCATATCTAAACGAGGAGCGGTGATTAATTTGCTATGCCTTGTTTTGCCTCACTTTGCTTTCAAGTGTATATGTAGATGTCACTAACTGCGCAAGAATCCTGGTTTGTTGCCAGTGGATGCTGATCATTTTTATAGTTTAGCAATAATATTTTAGATGAATTTACAAACATAGGCAGTAATTAAATAATTTAAATAGCTTACATTTAAATGTAAATGAAATGTTAATGAACTATATCATGACCATAATTTTCACTCCTGGTCCATCCTTTCCAAATTTGCTTTGGGCAAAACCAGTTTTGAAAGATTTAATCTGTTGAGAGGTAAGTCCACAAGTTTTCCAAGTTTATATGTAATAGAAAAGAGACAAATGTGGAAGAAAGATCTTTGGGTTAGTAGAACTAATTTTCTGATTTTGGATAAATATTTTATTATTGTAAAGCTTTCTCTTTTGGGAGGAGTTTGTAAATTTTCAGTGACATTTCTACTTATTTCATTTGACTTCACCTATGGAGTTAGGTTAAGCCCCGTATTACTCATTAGTTTCTAAAGTTCAGAAAAATTACAAAATAGATCACTTTACTGGAACACTGGAAATGTTAGAAACTTAACTACAGTTATGCTTACATGAATGTACATGTAAGTAAAATTCCATCAAACTATAGACCTACAATTTATGCAAGCTACCCATTAATGACAATATTCTAGAGACAAATTGGGTAAATTAGAGAGGTTTTGTATATTGTATAAAATGTTTAGAGCCAGGGATACAGCTCAGTGGTGTAGCACCTGCCTGGCAAGCATGAGGTCCTAAGTTTGATTCCTGGTACCAGCCCTCACAAAAAAGGACAAGCTAAGAAATGTTTTTAAAATATTGAAATCCTATTAAGGAGAGGGACAGTAGAAGCTTCTTCCTTGAATAATATGACTAATTAATTAGATAAACTAAACAAATTAGTAAAGTGTTAAAATAAAATTTTGTTAGCTATATCTTACTAAGCAAAATTTAAAACAATTCCATAATCTCACAATATCTATGTCCCTCTTAAGAATAGATAATGCATAAAGTAATTTTATTGACTATCCCAATATTCAATTGCATAAAAAACTGCTCAATCAGGCTATAGAACCAAATTAGTCATTCCATTTTGTTCTTTGGGATTAAGTCATTCCAACTCTTGCCCCAATGGACCATAGTCAGTTATAAAAAAGAAAAAAAAAACCACTTAATTATTTTTCCTCATTAAATTGTGTGAATTTACCACTTAGTTATTTAGAATTAACCTAGAGAAATTTGGGGAGAATCATGCCTTGCAATATGAGATATTCATAGCTTTGTGGTAATGGGGTTAAAATTGGGAGAATTACTGAACCTTTCAATATTGACTTCTCTGTCATCTTATGAGGTAGAAGATATAGAAATTTTCAAATCAGTCCTCTAAGGATAATATACAGTAAATCAAATATTTCCTACAGTTCTATTTTGCTAAATGTTACATGAATAACTTGTCTATAAGGAAAGATTCCAGAGAGATTACAAAGGTACATCTACGGCTGAGATAGGTTATTATATAGAACAATTATAGGTCAAATTGTATCACAGCCACACCTAACTTGTAAACAAGTCACATAAAAACACACCTCATACAAAGTAATATTTAAAGTCTGGTAGGACTCAGGCATTGGAGCTAATGTATTGTAACCAGAGTTAGCAAGACTCTACTAGACAAAAAAGCACAAATCTCTATTAAATTGCATGTATTTATAAAAAGCATCATTTAAAGAATGTTAATAATATATCTAGTCAAAAATGGATTAGTCCAAAATAACGAATCAAGCAGACATCCTGGGGTTCTGTGAGAAACCTTAATCCAAATAACCTCAAGCCCCCATATGTAGACGGTAAAAGTTTCTGTCAAGGTAAAATGTATCTGGAATTATATACTGACTCTTCACTGGTATTTCATTAAGAATTTGTCATACTGAATATAGCATCAGAAGTTATTGCTCTTTTTGATCTTTCTTAATTATTCCAGCTACTAGCAAAGGATAGAATGAAATTGTTGTTACTAGTTTACACATACTGTCATTTTAATGCATGTTGTTGTAATTTAACATAATTTTAATAAAATAAATTAGATTTTCAATTGTTTCATTTCTAGTAGCAACAAAAATGAGTGAAAAGTATTTTATTAGTTAGTTTGTTATGGAATTACTGAGATGTAAAAATATGTAGAAGTGTTCTAGAGGTAGAATGATAGCCCCTAACAGAATTATAAAGCACTGCTGGTCTCACAGTCATTTAACTACCTTGATTTAAAACAGATGATTAATTTTTAAGCTGATTTTTTTTTTGCCTGCTATACAGTATGTTTGTTTTTGTTCATTTTTCATTAGCACGTGTTTGCAGTACATAACGATTAGGGCATTTAATTTATTTTGTGTGTGCATATATGTGCACAGCACAATTGTGTCTTATGACCTTATCAAGTATCCTCTTTTGGCTCTTGCAGAATTTTTGTAGAAATATCCATACATTTCAGGGAACCATCAACTAAGAGAGAATTATATGGTAACACTGAGTTGAATTAAATATGAGTTTTATATAGTATTGACATACAAATTAACTTTCTTGGGTATTTATTTTTGTGGAGTATTGTAGTCTCTTTGTCTAGTTTTCACTTCACATGTGCTTGCATGCAATTTATCAAGAATAGATGATAGTTTCTAACTTAGAATATCAGATTAATGAAAACTAAACTATACAGCTAGAATTATTATTTTCTCCCAGGCAGAAAAATTATTCTGGCAGAAACTCAAAAGTTGCATTTCCTTGGCTTTTGCCTTAAAGTCAAACTGACAGCCATGAGTTAAGGAAATAATTACAGGGAACGATGCAGAGGAAAATAAACCAAGAGAGGAGAGACATGTAGTACCTATGAATTACAACTTTACATGGTCAGCATTTTTATTTGCAGAGATAGTCTGACTATGTATTATCTCTATATAAATAAATATGGTCACAGTACATGTAAAATATTTATAAATTACTTGTCAGGTACAAGTACTTATTTATATTTGATGTTTATTGCTGCTATCACCACACAATCGGGGCACTTTAGGGAAATTAAAAACACAAGTTAGTTCTAGCAGCATCTATAATAAATTAGATTTCATAAAAATAATTAATCTTACATCTGAAATGTAATTTTAGTAGATTGACTTCTTTCTCTAAATAATGAAAAAAAACTAGTGAAATACTGTCCACAAGCTTCCAGGTTAAGCTAGTGGATTACAATATTTAATTTCCCTCCCAAAATATTTTTTAAAATGAGTAAACAAGGAAAAAAAAATAAAAATAATCAGCAACAGTCACCAAATAAGACCAAGAGAAAAGTGTAATGGGATTTAATTAACCAGTCCAAAGAAAGAAACAAATGTCGCTAGAGGAGAAGGATGCGCTATACACAAAAAGCTCAATTCCTTCCTATGCCTGCACCCCTTGAAAAACCCTACTGGTCTTCCTAATATCAAAACTGTGTAATGAAAATTCAGTTGTTAGCTTTTTCTATTGATGAAGCCTTAGTGGAAATTATTCCATGGGAAAAGTAGGTGAAGCCAGGGGAGAGGAACTGCAGAATACCTCAGCAGAATGAATTGCATAGGGTTATGCCTCTCTGGCAGTATGCTCACAAGGTGGAGTGAACCCCACCATAGATCAAAGGGGCAGTGGCGCACAGAGTTCTAATCCAAATCGTATGCCACACTAAGCTCTCCCCTTGTGCATGACTCCCTCCTCTCCACTAGCTGGAATTTCCTCAAGCCACAGAAAATTGATTAAAAAAAATATGTAGCTTTTGAACTTCAGCTTGAAGGTCCCACAGGTTAGATCTCAGAAAATGCAACACAGTGTCACTTACACTAATTTAAAGCAAAAGAAAACCTCAAAACTGGCCACTCCCATATGAGCCAGATAAAGCCATAAGATTTCGTCAGCTCCAGTTCTTTGTATGTTTCCACGACAAATCAGACCCGCCTTCAAAACTTTATGTTCTAATATTCAATTTTACAGTAAAACAGTGCTATCTACCCAGATGTCATGATCCTGACCACTATGTGTCTTCCTCTCCTTTGCTACCCAGGATAGATCCCGTAAACTCAAAGCACAGTCTACCAACCATCTCTGTTCTCCCAGAAATATTTTCTCTTCTGGTTTCCATGATGCCACGTTTTCTTTGTTTTCCTCTCTGATGTTTCCTGCCCTAGGACATCCTCCTGTCACTATTCCTAAGGATTTTTGTTGTTGTTGATGATGATGTTTATGTGTTTGTTTGTTTGTTTATTTGTTTTTCCAGCATATCAACAGCCCTTTTTATTTTTTGAGACAAGATCTCACTACCTGAGGCTCAAACTTGTGATCCTCCTGGCACAGCCAGGATCCTGGGATTACACCCATGTGCCACGTCACATAGATCCTAAGGCCTTCACCTTTGCCTTGTTCTATGTATGTTTTCCTTTTGCTACTGTAAGAAAATCATCAAACATTTTAAACAACACAAATTTAATTTCTCACAGTTCTAGAGGTCAAATATCAAAAACTGGTTACAGTGGACTGAAATCAAGCACTGGTTCCCCCTGGAGGTTCAGGGACAGTCAGTGCTCTGCTCTTTTCCTGTTTCTCATGGTCATCCCTGTTTTTGCAGTTGTGGCTTTTTTCTTCATCTTCAAGGTACATGGCTCCAGTCTTTGCTTTAGCATCATGTTTCCTCCTCCGACTCTGGGCCTTTTCCTTCTTTCTTCTGTGCAGTGTCACATCACATTAGGCCTAGCCAGACAACTTAGGATGATCTTAATCATGTCTTCACCTCATCTGCGAAGTCCCTTATTCTTATAAGGTCGTGGTTACAGTTTCCAGGCATTAGGATGTGGACCTATTTGGGATAGGGTTCCAGTCTCGAAGTTTATATCTATGACTCATATACTTAAGGATCTTCAAATGCTTCTCTGTAGTTGACACTTTTCTACTAAATTAAGCATCTACTTATCCAACACCTCCATGTGAGTATCTTCCTGACATGGGGAACTCCAAAATATCCAATAACCATTTCACTTTTTACATTTTATCAAAAAAAATTATTCTTTACTTTTTCATATGTGTAAACTTCTCCTTCACCCTGGTCAAATGCATCATACTGTAACCATGATTAAAAGACCTCCTTGTTCTACTTTTGGCTATTTGTTCAGACTTTCTGATGTCCTTTAACTAGGTTGAAGTTTTCTATTTCATGCTCCCATAGTACTAGCAGTCGTTCCACCTGTAGTCCTTAACACATTACAATGTATACAGAATTATAATTTTATATAAATTCATTGCTGTGCATATTTTATTCATCTACTCAGTTTCACAACATTCGAATACTTTCATTTGCCTATTTTACACATATCAACTCCATAAGGGTATGAATCTGTTCCGTACATACGTTCCTCATTTTGGATGCAAATCATCCTCGCATTCTGTGGTGTCTCAGGTATAGTTTATAATCTTGAGTGGCATGTATCACACAAGAATCATATCCTGAAATTCATATGTTCTGAATGGAGCCTTGTTAATCATTGGTAAAATGTATAGCATGCAGACAGTTGAGACTTTCCAATACAGAAGGGCTCCTTTTCCTCTTTACCATTGAGATTTACATCCTAAGGCCTTTTCATCATTTTACTATGTCATAGTACTTGAAAAGCATGGTCATGGTAAACTTATTGGAAAGGTGAAGCTGCTTGGCCCTGATGGTAGTATAGGGATTGCTTCCCTCTTCTTCCCTAGTATCTAAAAATTTAACCCATGGTTACAATGTCTTTGTTGTAAATTCAGTCAAGGCTTCTTTATTTTTTAGTTAGGCTGCAAGATTTTACTTCAAGATATGCAGTTTCCCATTGATTAATTCTGTCCTTTCAGTTGAAGAAACTCCAAATACAGACACCCCTTTTATTTTCAATTTCTAACTCATACTCTGAACATCTGAAGAAATTCTACTGAAGATAATAACATTTTTTTCTAGTTTCACAAATTGGAATTAATAAATAGCTTTACTTGATTAAAATGTTAAAGCCAATTAATAGCAAATAGTTACTCTAAAATTAGTCAGATCCCATTATTTGAAACTTGTACATGTGATAGCACAATTCAATATTGATGAAGAATTCTCTCTATGAATAAAAAGATACCTGTTAATGGTTTTCTAAAAATGAGACTCAGTAATTATCACTTAACCAACCCATTATCTATTCCAGAAATCTCCCAGTCAAGCTCTTTGTCATTGCTTCTTCAGAATTAGAGGAACATAAAGAGAAACTGTCATGACTACATTGTTCTAATTTGGCCAACTAACTTGTGTCAATTTTACAAACATAGAATGATGTAATGATGGACGTTGTGTTTTTCCTTTTTTTAAAAGGGAAGTTTTCATGCAAATTACCGGTTAATATAATTTTTCTTGCAATTCTATTTCAGTTCTTCCGCTACTCCTTGATGCCACCTCATTGTTTTACAAGTAATGATAAATGTGATAATGAGTAATGACATCTATTTGTGGAAAATGTGAAACATCTGAAGTTACAGGACTTTTCATTAAGAAAATGTGTCTCTAACAGAGTCAGGCACCTTGACTTAATCAGCTCAGCTCTAATATCTTAAAAGAAACGAATTTTCCTTACATTTCATGGAGTCCCATCCATTGCTCCTCCCACCTCCCACTTAGCTTACCAACTTCACAAGCTTTTTCATGGTAGGTTAAGTGTAAAGAAATGTATCAGCTCTTATTTTTAATCCATTAAAATGCAAATGATGTAGGGCTTTTGATTGTTTAATCCCTTGGGAGCTTTCTGTTCTACAACATTGAGTGCATGTTTTCAAAGTGAATTCTTATACATCCTTCATCTTCTCCCCTCAAAACGCAAAATGTAATGAATGATGAGCGTTAAGCCAGGAAACCAAGATGTATGTGGACAGTAGAACTGACCTTGCTTTCTTGGTCTCCACGTGGGACTAGGTATACGAGCACACTGGGCATATTAAAACCTTGCATTTCTGTGTATTACCCCTACAGCTCTCTCACATCAGGATTTCACAACTACTTATCTCTAAATTATCACTGACAGTATGTTTTCTGAACAATAACCAAAAAGGTATGTAATTAATACAAGAAAGTGGCCCAACATAAAACTCTGTTGGTTTTAAAAATATTCAAATGTAGTTTTTTTTCCCTCAGAACATTTTTAAGAGTTGTTAAACATTTGGATACCATAAATCCATGCATATCCACTTACAGATATTTATATAAGACCAATATAATACCAAATGAGTATACCTAAAACATAATACTAATGCTATATAAGTACATTTCTTTCAGTATTACAGTAAAGATACTAGTAATTGTTACAGAGACAGGTAAAAATTCCCACACCCACACACACTGGTTTTCTCAGTCAGCTTCTAACTTGCATTGAGTGATAGCAACACACCTCTTTAAGGGGACTTACCTTTATCTCCAAATGTCTTTCTTCAGACTCAATGCAGGACAGTAGGACGTTCATCTTCAGTACCTCCCCTTTCTCCTCCCACTCCCAGATGCACCTAGCATAGAGGAACAGTGTGCTTCTACACTTGGTCTTCTTTGGCTCATGTCAGGCTCCATCAAATTTTACTAGTTTTGTGTCTCATGTTTTCAAGTTCCCAATAAGTAGAATAAACTAATGTGTCTCTAGCATTAATATTTACATAGACACATAACATGTCATGCTGCATTTGGGGGAAAGAGGGTTTAAAACTACAAGGGATTCCCGGTCCTGGGAAGGTCAGGCAGGGAAGAAGTGTGTGAAGTTCTGGAATCTATCACTATTTGCTCCAGCTAGGTCCTTACTGCCCATCATCTGTCACAACCAGGAAGAGCATTTTTTGTAGGCGATACAGGTTTACTCACAGCTAGCTCCAAACGGGATAGAGGATTCTCTTGCCTCAAGTGTCTGTCTCCCCTTGTTCAAGGCATTTTATTGCAGGGAAGTGGGGAAAGGAATGCAGTGAGACAACAGACAAGGATATTCCCGCTCAGTTTCACCTTTTGGCCATTCTGGGCTCTTTCTCTCCTTTGTCAAAAGGAAACTGGACACTGAATTCCTGAGGCCAGCATCTTACGCTAATTTTCTGACAGTGGTGTTTCTTTTATGCTCATTCATCTGAGTGGAGGACAGGAAGGGTGGCATTTTACATCTTCAGGGTGAGAAAGTTTAGAGAAACAATTTATCTTCTAAAAAATGTGCTAGTTTTGAAAGGTTCACTGTACTTCTCAGTTATAGGACCACTCTGTGTCCTTCTCTTGCTTCTAGGCTTGCCTAATTTAATTTTTATTTTTTCAGAAAGTAAGGTCTGCTCTAAAGTCTGATTATTCCAGAACCACATTCCCAAACTAATAACCACAGTCAACCAATAGGGATACTATTAATTAAGAGTCTTTCATGAAAACTACATTAATCATAGTTTCTTGGATCTGCTTAAATGTGTTTCCTTTTCCTTTTTCTTGTTTTCATTTTTTGCTATCCGCTATTCAAAAAAATTCCCCCTGACTTCCTTGTAACCATAATATTAATTTCTGGCTCTTGATAAATAACATTTGGGCAAAACACCATCTAGAAACCCTCTTTTCTAATCTCTCGTCCAGGTTGGAGAAAAGATGTTTAGTTTTAAACCCATGTGATGGTCTTATGATCACTTTACTCCCCAGGCAGTAAATATTAATTTCAATAAGTGTTTACCTAAATGAGATGATAGCTACTTGTGGAGCCCGTGTGCACTGCTCTTCACAATTCTCTGCCCATCTGAACACCACACTTCAAACAAGACTTTTGGTGCTGACTATCAGACATAACACATCGCCTCTTTCAGCCTCAACACTCTTGTTTCTTTGTCCAGGAGGAGATGTAAGAGTTTCCTTCCACTGTTGTGAATCAAAAGACTTATTTGACCAGCTGACAAAGGCAATGGAAGGGTAACAACTTGCTATCTACTAAAAAATGAGGAATTTTGAAAAGCTGCTGGAAAACAAAATTCTTAATTATGAAGATATTTATTCAAATAAATTAAAACAACTTTAATTGCTCCTAGAGTTTAAAAAGTATTGTTCTTATAATATGCTAATTACCTTCAGCCAGTTTGTATTATAAGCCATTCAGAGACTTTAAGCAAAAAGTAAATGGAGCGTATCTGTAAAAGTAGCTACTGGCCTTGAATATAAATTTGCAATGAAATGAAATTGTGTTACATGCAGCAAAATTAACCAAATATATTTGTTTAACATGTATTTTCTTATATAATTTATTAATTTTAATTTTTTGTTACAACCATAACTTAACTCTATGCCTACGGCATTTTGTTACAAAACAGTAGACTGCATAGAACAAACCTGTAGAAAATGTTAGTTCTTCATACACAAATAAAGGCTTGCATAATACATTGAAACATTCTAGAAAAACTATGACTTTCATATTATTAGATCCAAAGATTTAGGAAACCAAACATTGAAGAGGAAACAAAACATTCTTAAAAATCAGTTACATAACTAGAAATGTATTCTAATATTCTATCAAGAGAGATGATGAGGTGATTATACTCTCTGCAAGGTATTTTTGAGATATAGGATAGACTACCTAGTCAACAAGCAAGGAAGAGAGTTATAAGACTGTGGGAAGGAATGATCCCCCAGTTCAGAGCACAGGCTGTCAAAATCATCAGCAAAACTGCTGCTATAACCGAGAGCAGAACAATTATTTTATAAAGCAGGTAGAAACCAGAGAGAAATTTTCTGTTTATAAGTAAAGCAATGTGAACCCAGGTTTGTGAACCTGATGCTTTTCTTAGCAAAACCTTCTCCACCTGTGTGCAGCCTGAGTGTTAAAAGCCCCGAAGCCTCTGAGGTGAGAGATAAGCCTTCCAGGAGACCTGAAAATTGGGACAATCTCTAGAAACAAGAAAAAAAATAAACAATGATTCTAACCTCTGCCCAAATTTGGAAATCAGAGAGGAAACCAACTGAATAAAAGGCTAAAAAGCAGCAGTTAAAAGACATAAAAACAGGACTCAAAGGTAAGCGGCTGTATATCATGGTGCACAAAGTTTTCAGATTGATTCCAGGCAAATTAGCATCACAGTAGAACCAAAATCCAACTTTCAGAAGAATATGATGAATATAGCATTGCTACAATGTATTATCTATAGTATCTAGGTTTCAGTCGAAAAACAATCTACATGCTCTAAAAGGAATGAACTGCCGATGTCTTGTGGTTTATTGAGGGGAACAGTTAATGATTAAACTTTTATTTTTATATTTTGACCAATTTTGCATGCTTATATCTGGTAATCTGAGCAACTTATGTGAAGATGAAAATTTGCAGTATAACCACCACTGGTGAATTCCTACCATCCTGTCTAATAAAATTCTGTATTGTCTCTAATGTTCTTTTAAATTATTATTTTCTTATTCCCTTTAATGTTTTGATCAATCTTCTTACATCTGGTAATCTGAGCAACTTCACTGAAGATAACAATATGTAATATAACAACCATTGTTAGTCCCTAGCATTTGGTTTGAAACCCTGTATCATTTTTAACGTCCTTGCTTTGTTTTGTTTGTATTTTGTTATTGATCTTTTTAAATATTTTTACTATTCTCTTTAAAATAAAAAAAAAAGAATGAAAGAAAAAAACAGGAAGGTATGTATTTATACTCAGGGCAATAAATCATTCTGTAGTGAATTTCCTATAATTTAAGTAAAGTAGTTCATTATTAACTATAAGTAATTGGGATATATGTCAGACACAAACTGTAATTCCTAGAATAAACTTTGTAAAAAATAATGAATAGATATCTAGAGAACCAAGAGAAGAATTAAAATGAAATATTAAAACTTTTACAAAAGAAAAAACAGAAAAAAGGCAAGAAAATCAAACAAACACACAAACAAAAGCAAATAAGACAAAAAATAAAAACAAATATCAAAGGGCAGACTTAAATAATTCACTGCCTTTGTATTAACTTGAAGTGGATTAAATATGCCAGTCAAATTGTTAGACTGGATCATTAAGACACTAGAACAACCTATGTGTTATAAGATGCCTTTAAATAAGAAAACACAAAAGTATGTGCTCAAATCTTGGAATTCTTTTTCTACCAAGATTTCATATTTAGTTGTATAAAGTAGTTTCATACCCTAAGTATAACTATTTTATCAGATATTTGTTCTGCAATTATTTTTTCCTTTTTTTCTTCATATTATCTACAGAAAAGCAAAAGGTTTAATTTGGTTGGAGTCCAATTTATCAATCTTAGCTTTTATAGCTTGGGCACACACACATCAGTAAGCATAATCATCTGAGAAATGCAAATTAAATCTACACTCAGTTGCTATTACATATCTACTTGATTGGCTAAAATTAAAAAGACTGACAATACAAAATGCCCAGAGGTTTTTAAGTAATTTCAATACACATATATTGTAAAATTGTGCAGTTACTTAGGGAAGCAATTCAATCCTTAATGATAAAGCTAATCAGAAATCTACCATATCTAGCATTGTTATTCCTACATATTTAACCAAGAAAAATAAACACTTATTTCTATGCAAATGCATGTAAATAAATAATATTTACCGGAAATTCATTCAAAATAACCAAATCTAGAAATAATTCAAATATCCATTAACTGGTGGGTAGATATAAGACAATTTTGGCAGAGCTAAACAAAAGAATAATATTCAAGAATAAAAATTAGCTACTTACATATGCAACAACATAGACGGACCTGAAAATGATTGTACAAAACCAAAAAGGTCTGACTAAACAATATATCATTATAGAAATCCAATTATACAGAGTTAAAGGGAGGACAAAGTTTACAATGGCATAAAACAGTTCATAGATTACCCAGGATAATGTGGACTAGGGAATTGACTGCAACTGTGTAAGGCAAATTTGAAGACTGAAATGTTCTGTACAATGACTGTTGAATTGCACTACCATAGAGATTTTTCAAAACTCAGATTGCACATGTAAAACTTGTTTCACTGTAAGTAAATTATGCTTTGATTACACAAAAATGTTTTTTAAAAGATGCTTTGACTAGATGAACTTGATTTTTTAAATAACACACACACACACTCCACACACAAATCCTAGTCAGATTTAATAGTTAAATTAATCTATTCATCTGTTCTAGGAAAAAAAATATGAAACATTCTTCTTAATTTTTTTTTATTTTATTAGTATATGTTTACAGTTCATGAAGTCTACAGTCATGTTGGGGAGTGTTACATGCATGTATCACAACTTGTTTCTTTTTTAATCCCCTCCCCCTTCCCTCCACCTCCCACTTCCTCCAATTCCCCTACCCCATTTTTCACTCCTATTGATATTGTTAATCTCAGCTCATGTTGTGGCACATAAGGTTTACATTCATCAAGGTTAATCTTATTTCTTCTTATTTCCCATTCTCTTCCTTCTTAACCCTCACACTTTTTCCCTTAGACCACTTCCCTATTGCAAGTGATGCATCTTGTCCCCTTCTCTTCATCCTTTATTATTCTCTTTATTTGTACTTTGCCTCACTCAAATGGGAGATACCATGCAGCATTTAAGCTGGTGTGTCTCATTTATTTTACTCAACATTATATTTTCCAGGTGCATCCATTTTCCTACAAGTGTCTCAAATTTGTCATTCTTTATAGCAGATTAGTATTCCATTATATACAGATACCACGTTTTCTTTATCCAATCATCTGTTGATGAGTATACAGGCTGCTTCCAGGATTTAGCTATTATAAATTTTGCTGCTATAAACATTAGCATGCATGAATCACTGTAGTATAATATCTTAAGATCTCTGAGGAAGATAAGTAGGGGTATCATTGGGTAACATGGAATTTCTAATTTCAGTTATGTGAGAAATAGCCATACCAGTTTCCATAATGGTTGTACTACTTTACATTCCAACCAATAATGCAGGAGAATTCCTTTTACACCACACCCATGTATTTGTTTTTTGATTTCTTAATGCTTGCCATTCTTTCTGGAGTAAGATGGAATCTTAATGTTGTTTTAATTTGCATTTCTCAGATGGCCAGAGATGTTGAGTGTTTTTTCATATATTTGTTGTCTATTTGAATTTCTTCTTCTGTG
This sequence comes from Chinchilla lanigera, assembly GCF_000276665.1. NCBI lineage: Eukaryota > Metazoa > Chordata > Mammalia > Rodentia > Chinchillidae > Chinchilla > Chinchilla lanigera. Next base: position 17,246,140 of record NW_004955407.1, read on the forward strand.
AAGTATCTGTTCATTTCTCTTGCCCATATCTTGACTGGGTCTTTAATTTTAGGAAGTCTAATTTTTTTTTAGTTATTTGTATGTACTGTAAATTAGTCCTCTGAGGAGTAGTTGGAAAAAACTTTTCCCATTCTGTAGGTTGTCTCTTCACTCTGCTTTTGCTATATGAAAGCTTTTTATACCTATTTTATCTTCTAGGAGATTTAATATTTTTGTTTTAATGTTTAGCTTTTTGATTCACTTTGGTTTTAACTTAGTTTATGGTGAGAAATAGGGTCCTATTTCATTCTTCTGCACCCAAATAAACAGTTTTCCCAGCATCACTTGTTGAATAGGCTGTCTTTCCTCCAACATTTGCTTTCAAAGATCAAAGGTCAAATAGCTGAATGTTTTTGGTGATGTTTCTGTATCCACAATTCTGTCCCACTGATCCACATACCTGTTTCTGTTCTAGTACAATGTTATTTTTGTAGTATAGCTTCAATTCAGGTATTGCTGCACCCCCTGCTTTGCTCTTGTTGCTCAAAATTTGTTTTGCTCTTCTGGGTGTCTTCTGGCTTCATATGAATTTTAGGATCACTTTGTCGAGATCTGTAAAGTATACTGTTGATATTTTGACCAGGCCTGCTTTGAATCTGTATAAAAGTTTTGGGAGTATGGTCATTTTGATACCATTTATTCTTCATATGCAGGAGCAAGAGACATCTTTCCATTTTCTGATATTCTCTTTCATCTCCTTTTTCAGAGTAATATAGTTTCCTTTGTAGAATTCTTTTACTTCCTTGATTAGGTTATTTCCTAAGTGTTTCATTCTTGAAGCGAAGGTGAATGGTTTCGTCATTCTTTTTTTGAATTAACATTGTTCATAGTTAGCTGAAGAATAATTATAGTAGGGGCTGGGGTTTAGCTCAGAGGTGCAGTGCCAGTCTGGCAAGGGCAAGGTCATGAGTTTGATTCCCAGTACCAGAAAAAAAAAAAGGAATAATTATAGTAAATTACACCTGCTAAAATCACTACTGTGATTTGTTGGACCTTAACTAACGTAAGATGCTATGTTCCTATTGCACAAGAGGCTAACAGGGCAAGAACCAGCATTATGTTCTATTCATTTTTCATTATTCACCTGTTTTAGGCATCAGATGGGTGATGTGAGGCAGCTCTACCAGAGACAACAATAATAGAAATAGCTGGAATATATTGGTGTGACCTCTGATGACTCCTGTAGTGAATGACCTTTAAATAAAATTTCACCACCAGCCTCATGCTTCCATCCCCCTAATCCTCTCCTATAGTCCTTCAAATAATTTTTCAAGTACCTGTCAAATTCCCTGCTTGTAATATCTTCTAGGATTTTTGTTTCCTGCAATGATTATATAGTTTATTTATCAAAAGAAACAGCAAAGAACAGAACAAATAGGGACACTTTAAAATATTCTCCATAAAATCAGATAGGAGCTGAGAATACTCTTTTTAACGTTTTCTATTTAGCATTGCATTGGAGGCATTAATCCTGAAGAAATATGATGATAGGTAGGCATGAAACAAAACTATAATTATTTCTAATTGATATGATTATCTAAATAAAAGTTCCCAAACATAGCCTATAGGGAAATTTAAAATGTAACCAAAAGGTTACCATTGACATAAATGCAGTTGGTGCTACATTGTGTCTGTTCTTATAAACAGAAATGTAATCTGAAATATTTTTGTGACCTTTATTTAAAACCAAATGAAATTACGTTTAAAATGATCAATAACCTAGGAATTTTCATAGCGTTACTCTTAAGCAGTTATAGATGAATAGAGAGAAACTTGAGCTAATGGCACAAAATGAATTGGACCTATAAACTGGCCAACTAGCTTGTTTCATGAGAACACTGTCTTAAAAAGAAAAAAAAAAAACAGTTCTCCAATCACTTTGATTTTCATAATAATGATGACCTTGGCTGTTGATGCTTATTTGAAATAGGTGAGTTTAATGAGTAGCTTGAAACTGCAAAATCTCAAACTTTCTAAAAAATAAAGATCATAAAAAAAGAATCTGTTATGATCATAGTTACTGCATATAAGGATTTTATCTTAATGCCATAAGGTCTGAAATTGTGCGCTCAACCACAGTTTACAAATATGGCCATTTCAAAGGTGCATCTCCAGGACAGTTCCTTAAATTCCTTAAATAAATAAGGGTTTCTACAATTATTCTTTGTGGGTAACTCAACTTCCAAAATAAACTCAGGGCATTGAGAAGGCTCCACAATCAACCCATGATTAGCCAACGTACACCATGAAAATCCATCCTGCTGCTGTGGAAATGTCACTTGAGGAAAAAAAGTAAATTCTTACCCAAGGTCTCTATGAAGAGTGCAGTGATCTATGGCTAATTTTATTTAACAATACTTATGAAGAACTGGTATCAGCCCTTGGTTCTTTTCTCAGCCTCTTCTGTCCTGTGGAATTCTTGTAAGAAATCCCACATAGATTGTCTGACTTCAGATACATTTTTTCTTTAAAAATAAAAAATTTGGTTTCATTCTATACTGAGTACAAAACTCTCATTGTTATTCTATGACCAGTATTTCCATCGGTCTTCAGTAAAGACATAGAAACATTCAAATTATTGAATAGAGAAATTTTAGCTTACAGAGTTATTGTTATGGTTTGTGTCTACATGTCCCCCCAAAGCCTCATGCAGTCATGGGGCAGACTTCTAGAGGTTTTGATTGACTCATGATCCAATGAGATTATGGATGTGAGTGCTGGGATTATGGGTATGAATGCTACACCCACCCTAAACTGGATGTAGCAGGGTGGTACCGGGAGTGGAGCTATTGCTGTAATATTGTAATGTTGCCTGGCTATGTGACTTAAGAGTATTTGGAGTTAATTTGGCTGGCCAAAGAGGCAGCCCTTGTATGCTGTGAACTATACTGGAGACTCTGGTTGGAGCCTGGAAAATCAGAGTACTCGTGGAAATGCTGCTGATTTAGATGAAGCTTAGGAGGCTTCAACTGAGAAGGACTGCACTGGCTGCTGGATCCTAGGTAGTATATTGTGCTTTGGCAGAAAGTTGGTCTGAATTTTGCTTGTGTTTAGAGATATTCCCTGAGTGGAAAAAGAAAAATTTCAATTAGTCTACTGTTGGGAAGGTGGCATAGTTACTGTTGAGAGCTTTTGGCCAGTTCTATATTTGAAATTAAGAGCGAAGAGCCAGCAAGTTGATATGAAGCATTTGGCCAGAGGGCTGGCTCTACTAGAACTGTGGGTTGCAAGATTGAAAAAGAGAATGTGGTTATTAAAAAACAGGACAGTGGAAGAATGAACTGAAGACTTTCACCTGCAGATAAGATTGTATTTGAATTGCAGGAGATCCCTATTTTTTAGGCTTGCCATGCACTGTAAAAGTTAATGGGAAGCAAGGACTGTGATTGTAATAGTTCTTTTAATATGTTTTTAATGTTGATTTTAGATATATGTTTGTAATCAGATTAATTAATCAAAGTATTGTGTTCTAACCTTGAATTTTGATCACCCTTTAAATATTTTGCTTTTGGTGCAGGGGTGAGGGCAAAAAAAATTGTATATGTGTAAATGTTATATTAATGTAAATTTAAATAGACCAAGACATTTTAAATTTTCACAAATCTGCCACTAAAGACTATAGTTTAAGGAAATGTGTGTGGTTATCAAGTTGATGAGGGTTGGATTGTGGTGGATTGACAACTGGTGGTCAACTTGTAACACCCAGCTGAACTGAACCAGCATGGTGCTGGGTGTGGGAAACCCACCTGAGGGTTGTTGCTGACAGCATATGAGGCAGAACAGGAGAAGAAGAGAGGACACTGCTAGCTGAAAGAGGCTGTTGGGAGCTGAGAAGCCATTGGGCGATGTTAAAGTTGTAAAGAGCCATTGGTTCTCTTAGAAGACCTTCTCATGCTGGCTTTCCTGACATACTTAGCTGTTCTCATTGTCCAAGAAGCTTGGGACCTTACTGTCACTGAAAATAGCTTTGGTTCACTTTGGGGGAACTTTGGTCCTCACTTTGAGCATTGCTTCCTGGCTCTAGAGGGAAAGATGGTGCACTGTTTAGTCTCTTGGAGAAGCTTGTCACGTTGGCTTTGCTGATGAGAACTCAGCTTTCCTCATCATTGAAGGAGCTCTGGAACTCACTGTTGCTGAGGATGGCTGTGGTACTTTTCAGGGGAGCTCTGGATTTTACTTTGAGCTTTGCTTCCTGGGTCCAGTTCATATCCCTCAGTCTGCTAGCACAGATCCTTCATCCCACTGGCATAGACTTTCTAACGTCCACCACTGACCTTTGGGCCTTCCCAGTGCAGATCCATGAAACAAACTCACCTGAGACATTGTCATGGGATCTAAACCTCCAGTTGGACATGTGGGAGGCATTATTATGGGCTCTACATCTTCAGCTGGACTCATGAAGGACATTATTGTGGGATCCAGTCCCTCAGCTGGATTCTTTGGTCTTTAGTGTGGACAGATTTCCTGCATTCTCTGTTTGAATATGATTCTTTAGGTGACTATTATAAATAATCTTATAAAATATGTGGCCAGTATAGTATTGTTCCTCTTGCAAAACCCAAAACAAATACAGTTGTCTATCAATAAATCAGTACAGAGTTGTAAAGTAGGAAACTGGGAAGTAAACAAAGAACACTAATGTATCATGGAGGCAGGAAATAGATATCAGCCTTGTGGTTGAAAGAACAAAAGAAATGGTTGGAGTTTTAAATTTTAGAAATTTAGAACAGGAGTCTACAGAGCTGAAACTCAAGCCTTAAAGGAAAAGGTACTCATTCTGTGACTCTAAATTGGAAGACAAGCCCCGAACCTCCAAAGACGGGATACTGTTGGCAGATGCTGATGATCGTAGGGTGGCATGGAAACATGTTGCTACTTTCCAATAATAGCTGACCTCAGTCATTGCAACACTGGAAGAATTGTTTAATGCAGGAGCATTGCCAAGGTTATGCTCAAAATCTGCAAGCAGACAGGAAGTCAACATCCAGCAGAGAGGAAAGAACAAGGCCCTTCTTTCTCTCATTTCATGGTTCACTATTGTACCTTCTAACAAAGTTAGGTAGCAAGACCCAAGTAAGGCCTGTATTCAAAGTTCCACTTCCACATCACAAAGAATTAGAACGTTGGGAGCAGGCAACAGTATGTTAATAACTGGCACAGCCATCTGTACAAACTTCTCCTGAAATAACTGAAAATTGATTCAAGATCATAGTCATACTGCAGTAAGTGGCTAAACTACATTGTAGTTTAGTAGCTTCCTAAGAATATATATAATGCAACATCGCCTCATGATTTTAATAATAGAAGTATATAAAAAGAATTCAGATTCAAATCTCAGTTCATTCTGTAATACAAGAAGATACACTATGTACTTGATGTCCATCGCTAATTCTTATTTGAGGAATATTGTCTTCTAAGAGGACAAACTTAGTGAAATTACTTTGATAAATACATAAAAGACAAAAAAGATTTCCAGTTCTCACACCAAATCAAATAAACCCAATCATAAATGATGATTATAAAATATATCCAATCCCAACCTCCTTCCCCACCTCACATACACTAAACATTAACTAAAATTTCTCACTTGTAGCTACACTTAAAAGTAAAAGCTGGCTTTTGGAAGGAATGCAAATATGCTGCTACTTCCTATTGCTGAGAATTTAATTCACATTTCTATAGAGGAAGACCATTTGGCTGTATGTCTTACAATTTTCTAAAATATTCTTTATACTTTACACAAAACCACTCAGTAAAAATTTACTCTAAGGAGATAAGGATGAAATAAATTTTACCTAACATTGTGCTTATCAGTGTTGTTTAAAGTAAAGTTGAATTGAAATAAAGCTAAATGTTTATTTGCAGGAATTGGATTAAATAAATTACACAAGTAGTTATTATGCAGTTAATAAGAATGATAGATATATACATTTACACAGAAAGGGCAATTATAGAATATTTATTCACTCAGAAAGTATTCACTAGGTACCTATATTGGTCAGTGATCCAAGTACTGACAAGGTTCATGCCCATAAAAATTAACCTATTTATGTAAAACTGCTTATATATATTCATATGAAAACACACACATACATCCGGATGTCTGGTGATAGCTTCTCAAAAATATTGAGTCATTCATTCAAAAAAAGTATTTTCCTTTCACTGAGAGACTATAGCTGATTTTTGTTTCTTTGAACTTTTTAATAGTATATTATGGTGGAATTATTTTTATAAAAACAGTATAGCCTTTTAAATATTCTATCTTTATTCAAAATCTGGGATAATGGTCTCACTACCACTAAAACTTAAGAATTATTAGTTAAAGTGAACTTTTTATATTTTATTAGGGTGGAATTATTCTTATAAAAACAGTATAGCCACTTTATAAGATCCTGCCTTTGTTCAAAATCTAGGATGAATGGTCTCCTTACCTCTAAAATTTAAGAATTATTGGTTAAAGTGATTTGTCTTTCTCTTAGAATTACTTTATCATTTGGTTCATGTCATTACTGGGGAATTTACATTCTGTTCTGAATTGTTAGTTTTGTACTTGCTGTCTCTCCTTATAAGATTACAAGTATCTTTGAAAACAGTTTCTCATCACAGTTTCCCTTATAACATTTGAAACGGAGCTTTACTTTTAGTGTGTGCTCAACAAATACTGTGTGTTGCATTCCTGATTTCATTCGCTATCAAATCATGCAAGGTATTAGTCAGCATAACTGCTTTGGCTGTGAGGAGATCATACACTACGTAAGGCCATGTTGGGAAGCAACCTTGAGGACTTATAATCTGTTACATAATTCTCCAGACACAGCTGGCTGTACTCAGGGTGGATATTTGACCCAAACATCCATTCTGTTGTCTGGCCGGAGAGTGATCTCAAAAGAAAACTTGATCAATTGATTATTCACAGAAGAAACTAAAAAAAAAAAAAAAAAAAAAGATTAGAAATCCACAAAGTCACCCTTACCTTTACCTTTCATAGTAAATTTGCAAGGTAAAAGAAACTAGACATGATTTTTTACCAGTTAGGTTGTTTTAGATAACAAGAGCGACAATCTCTAGTATTGACTGAATAAAGGGAAAATATTACTTTCTTATACTTTAGGTCAGAATATAAAATTATGAAATCAGTTTAAGAGCCTCTATCAACATTTATATTATATTGTGTTCACCTGTTGATCTGCTTATTCTAGGTCGAATAGCCTGATGAAATATTCTCATGACATGGATGAGACAAATGGGACAAGGCTGTTTATTCCAATGTTTATAATAAAACTATGTGAAGTATTTTCATCATTAGAAAAGAAGGATTAGATAACCTAAACTACATATATAAAACTTTGAAAAAGAAGCAAATATTTAATGAAGTTAGATGACCAGTTACATGCCTTAAATATTGCATAGTTTCTCTTATATGAAAAACACAAAATATAAATTAAGTAAACATAATAAAAGACAGACACTAGTAAACAGGGAGATAAATCTTTTGCAAAACCGAAGGGACCCAAGGGATGGAGGGGAGACAGAGAGGAGGAGGAGATGAAAAAAGAATTAAGATGTATATGTACATGTGTCAACTTGCCACCATGAGTGTAATCATTTTGTAACTGCAAACATGTATTAATCAAAATAAAATTTAAAACCAAACCCAACACCCTTACTATGAACCACAATCCTATGTAATCTGGTCCCAAACTCTCTGAATTCTTTCCTCCTCTCCTCTTCTCTCCTCTCCTCTCCTCTTCTCTTCTCTCTCTCTCTGCGTGTTTCAAAAGCCAGGGGCACATAACTTGTTCAGTGTTCTGCTTGTGTTAGTCTCCATTATCTCCAGGGTTCTTGCCTAACTGTCACCCCTGCTGTTATATTTAATTTCGACCTGCATATTACTTCTATTTCCATTTCCTTCACTATAACCAAAACTTTGATGGATAAGGAATTTATCTAGTAGCTGTTACCAAATTCACAGTGCTTAGAAGGATGACTTGCAAGGGAGAAATGCATTTCATTAATTCACTAATTATTTAAAAATATGTGGAAGGACTATATTTTTAAAAATATGTGGAAGGACTATATTTTTAACATCTTTTAACAAAGAAAGGTATGTAAACTCCTCCCTTTTTCTCTGTTTCCAGGCTACCATGAGATGAGCAATTATCCTGTGTCAGGCCTTCCGCCATGCTATTTCTGACTCAGGGCCAGCTTACCATGGACCAAGTCCACTGCCACTGTGAGCCAAAGTAAGCCTCTTCTCCTTTAAGTTGCAGATGTCAAGTGTTTTATCCCAGTGATGGGAAAGCTCATTAATATAACAAGTAATTTTGTTTGATGCACAAATAAATTAAATACCTAGAGAAAAATTAAAATTGTGCATATCAAACTGTTATCCATACTAAGGAGTATGTCTATTAGAAGCGAGAAAAAGGAACTTTGACATTTTACTCTGTCTACTTTTATGTTCATGTAGTGTTATTATAAGAATATATGAATATATTTTTCATGAAATAAAAACAAAAAGTAGAGGAATGAAACAAAAATGTTTTTCAGTCTTACGACAGGCAATGTTCTGAATATTATAGATGTGCATATTTACTCATTTAATCATGATAACAATCCTAGAAGACACATTATTATTATTGTTATTATTATTATTATTATCATCATCATTATTATTTCTACCAGGGAAGACATTAAGGCAATAGAACAATAAAGTAACATTACTTAAAATAAAACTTCTAAAGAGCTGAATGAGGGAAGGAAATAAAAAGGGAGGGATAAAGGAAGGAGGGGTAAAATGAAAGATACATTCATCAGCTGATATACAGAAGACTGACTGTGGCAATCACAGGTGACTAAAGTTATCATTGCCTGCTATGCAAAGTTGCAGATTATTTGAAAGAGTCTCTCAGGAAGACTTACTTCCTGTCCTGGCGTGCTTGGCTCCTCCAGAGTTTCCAAGTTTCCTAGGCTGGATGGTTTACCTTTTTCTCAATTCCTGTATTTGCATCCTGACAAAATTCCAGTGGAAAACAATGACTCAAGTGAGGCTCTGTTCATTGCCTAGATTACATAAATTCCACACTGTGAAATATATTTGTGACCTATAGAAATAATAGCATGTGTTATAAAAGATCACTTCATCCCCAAGTCTGTAAAAGAGGAGCAGTTAATCAAATTAAGATCAATATTGGTCAATATTGGCCAACAAAGCATGGACATTTTAGAAACTTTCCAAGGTATCATCAAAACATTCTATGTTTGTGTTTTAAACGATGCACTGATGCCCCCTTCTTCCTTCTTTTCTTCTATTTTTCCTTTGATACATTTACATAGTTGATCATTTGCTATTTTTAATGCTAAAGTTAAATATAACAATTGAACAAAATTAAGTTAAATCATATTTAGAAGACACAAAGTTTCAAAAGAATGGTACAATGATAAATACAAGAACAGTTGCACCTCATGTTAAATTAAAATGCATTTTTCCTCTAAATTTTCTTCCTCAACACATCAGAATATCATGACAGATTCCCTTGTGCAATGTTTATTTGCTTTATACCTTCTTCATGTGATAAGAAAAAGACTATGGATAAACATTTTAGATACAGTTATCTCCTTTTATCTTTTCATCTATTAAAATAACAGATCATTTATTTCTCTCAAGTTAATATGGAATTGTATATGTAATCATCTTATCAACTTTAAGATTTAATATGAACTACAGTTAAGATTGGCCACTGTAACCATCTTAATATCCAAATTAAAAAGTTAAATGTATACTGAGCATGTTCCCATAGTCAAACTATGGGTGTTACATACCAGAGAATACTGGTTTACTAACAACTTTAAGACTGCCCTGTGGTTTTTTGGCTTTTGAGAGTGAGGTTTATTGGTTGTGACATAGGATTAAATCTGAGCATATATGATTACAATTGTCCATATGGCAAATCTTGGCTTTCAAAATTCAAAGTGAAAGACAAAGCAGAAACTGCTCCTTTGCAAAGCAAAGTGAAAAAATAAAAAAATAAAGTATCATATCTCATTTGTACATTTTGTTCCCTTTTGAAAGAGACTGAAAGAGTAGGTCACACTGTTCTATTAAAGCATATTTCCTCTTACACTTAGGCAAAGATATGATTTAAGAATGTGCTCATCATGATAGTCATGGCTTTTATGCTGTGAGCTATTGAAATATGAATGCACTACTAATTCCTTGCAGCTACTAGACTGTAAATCAAACATGCCACTTAGTAAATGACCCTTAGTCTTTATTTCTGTTCCTTACCAAAGATTACTAGCTGTGGGAACTGCAAGAGAACAGAGACACTGAGGAAAATGCTTTAACTGATCATTCCCATAAGGCAATCTGTACCATTTGAAACTCTGTCTCTGTAATAAAACATACAAGTTGTTGAAGGATGAAAATTTTAGGTAAACAATTTGTTTGTCATTTATATTTTTGTTCCTTCCATAGGGTGCTAGGTAATGGGTTTTTCCTCTACTGAATTCTTCAGTCCTGTTCATGGTAGGTAATTAGATACAAAAATTCATTAAGAATTAAATGATCTCACAAAGTGGTAAATCATAAAGACAATTCTTCTTGAAAAAAGTAAATTTAGCAGTCACATTTAAAAATTAATTCAGCCCAACCATAACAATTACAACGCTCATTTACTGAATATTTGCTATATACTGGCCACTGATCAGGATCCGGATAATGGCCTGCTCAGAGCTGGGAGCCCACTGCCTTTACCAATAGGCTAGTCACTGTTGTTTGCCAAGATTAACTTCAGAAGAGTGGGCATAGAAACCAGGTTTCAGGGGATTAAGGAGGAACACTGTGCATAAAAGGGAAAAGAGACATATAGCAAATGCTAGTGAGAAACATGGACATCAAGAAAGGAAATTTTTATTAGATAGGGGAGAAGTGAATATATATAAATAAAACTTTAAATAGTACTTTAAAGATACAGAAAACAAATAATATGACCTACTGTGGAAGCAACTGTGACAACAGAGTTTCAAGAAGTCCTACCCCCTCTGTGCTCTACATTGAATCAAACCCTGTGGATACTTACCCTCAGGTATCCCATAAGCTCCTCAAACTCAGGATTTCTACCTCTTCTCTGAACTTGCTTCTCTGCCTCTACTTTCCTGCTTAGGATTCACAAAGCAAAATCTGGGCCTGATGCTTTATCTTTTCATCCTATCACCAAGCTATACCCACTTTATTTTTAAAAATCAGCGCACAACCTCCTCTAAAGATCTTTCCAAAACTATCCAAAAAAATCTAAGTATCTAGCCCAGGTACTGTGGTTTTCTGTGTCCCTTCAAGTCTCATGTGTTGAAAACTTGGGACTCATGTGATGGTGTTGAGAGTTAGTAAAACTTTTAAGAGTTTTGGTAGGCAGATCATCGTGGTGCCACCCTCAAGAAGGATTGATGTAGTTCTCATGTGACCCTGATGAGTTCCCATGAAAGCATGTTTTTTTGAAAAATACAAACCTGGCTGGCCCTTGAATCCCTGTGGCTTCCTCATCATGTGCTGTTTCCCTCTGGTCCTACCATGTCTTTCCCACAAGATCACCATCCATTATTTCATAATATAGCTGAAAGTCCCTTGCGAGAACCAAACAGAAGCCAAAGCCATGCCCTCGACCCTCCAAAACTGTGACCTAAATTAACCTTATTTCTTTACAAATTTCTCATTATCAGGCATTTTATTATGGCAACACAAAAAACTAAAACACAAGAGCAGTTACTTGATCATATCATTTCTGACTGAAAAGGGATTTAATAGAAAAAAAATAACTATACAAAGGGAGAAAGAATTGAGACACTGGGGCAACTGACAGAGTAACATAAACAGAAGTAAACTACCACTCTCGTAGAAAGAATCCAAACAGGGGGCGTGACTAACCCCAGCAGTGCTCTGGTTAATGATTAAAACACAGCTCTCTGGAGAGAAACTAAGCTTGTCTACCAATTTTTGTGGTGTAAAAATCCCACAAAATACCAATCCATGACCAAATAAAAAGTTGAGAAGAGGTGCACAGATTCAGCTGTTAAGAGTGGACGTATCAGAAACCAAATTCTGAGCCTATTGAGCAGAACTTGGGAACATGGCAGAAAGGCAGGCATTTCCTAAGATGCTGCCTGAGCAACAGGACAAATTCACTGGTTTCTCCAATTTTCCCACCTTCCATTCTCTCTCCAGTGTCTCTCTTTAGCCACAGCCAGCCAAAACCCTACTCAGCCTAGGAAAGGCAGACTTGAAAAAAATCTCCCGAGATACAGAGTCCAGCTGCAGAAGGGCAGGAATGAAGTCTAAAAACAGATGAGTAGAGGACAGGAATCCACATCTATGTGTCTTGAGCAATCAACCTCCGTTATCACCACTCTATCCTCTCTGAGGACAAAAACCACTGCAAAGCCCAGAGTGTGGTATTCATTAAGCATTAATAAATATTTTACAGGATCAATGAATGATTTATTAGCAAATATAATGTCAGCATTTAATAATCAGAAAATCTGTTCTTTGTGTGTATATGACTTCTTATCAAATCACCACATGTATTGATATAGTGGAGCTACGACCTAGCAAAGCAGCACAGGAATGTATTATGCTGCTTGACTTTTTAAAGTAATTCCAATTTGTACCTTAGCATTTTAATCTCATCCCATACAGACCGTTGGAAAAGTGGAAGCTTTTGTTTGATGTAACAAAGCTGGTTATTTAAAAACCTCCAAATTGTTTACAAATTGATATTTTAAGTGTTATCACTAACCTGGTATATTCTACACGTTTTCCTCTCCACCTGGGCATAAGCTATTCTTCTAGCAACTCCCAACATCTTAGTTAAAATATTCATCTACTGCTAGTTCCTACCAATGAACAATTTGTTTCCATTTCCCCCAGTCTTCTGTCCAGTCTGTTTTCTACTTTGAAGACCCATTACAGTATTCCACTAGGAGAAATCCAGAGGCTGGCATTTTCCAGTGGATCTTATCCCCATGGTGCATCTTCTTTATGTGACTGCCTTTGTTCAGATATATTTTTAGATTGGTTTGTAAATCTTGTCTGAGATGAGCAAAGCTATTAGTTAAAGTGATAAGGACAGATTTTAATCAGTAATATACTATTGCAATAGAGAAAGAATCCAACATGAACTGAATACAATATCAATTTGTACAGAGATGGCAGAGCATTTTAAATAGGGAATGAAGAGATAGAAATGGGATGAGCAGAGGGGAACAGAGGAAGGGTAGTGAAATATCACAAAAGGCAGGAAGGGAGTTGGTCCATACGAAATCCACCTGGGTTTGTTCACTGGCACTTATTAAGTTAGACTCCTGCCTTTCCACAGGGGCCAGGAGGCAGTGACATTATCTTCACGTCTTGGCTGAAACAAAAAAACAAATTCTTTTGACCACCTTGAGTACTCTCAGCCAAACACTTAAAAGGGAGCTCAGGTCATTTTAGGATGTGGTCTTGAGCTGCTTGTTAGAAACTATTTTAATACTTTGTTCCAGTCTTTGTAAGCCATAGTTAAAACACAGTGAGGAAGTCTGGCTCCACTTTGGCCAAAGGGAGAACGTTTGTCAGTTTCCAGTCTCGGCACACTCAGCCCACGGCCATCAGATAACCTATTAGAAAAGAAAAAGAAGCCCATTACATTCAGTTCCGCATCTTCCCACTCCTCCAGCACATGCTGTCTACGAGCAGAGGCTGGGCTTGGTCTACATTTGAAGAACTCTTAATGTAAATTTAGCCGTTGTTCACCGTATCCCATGCTGCCCAAAGGTGAAACAAGTGGCGGGTGAGGTCTTCCTCACGTACAACCAATAAAAGGAGCTACACTGTCCTTAGAGAATTTTAAGCCATCTGTTTTTATTACTACCATGAGCTGGCAATGCTAAACAATGCTAGTGATTGCAAACTACTCCTTCTTCCTTTAACCTTTTGATGCCATAAATCCTACATAATTTCTGCAGCTCTTGCTAAGTTTTAACAACAAATAGTAAGCTTCATGTTAGCACATTTTTACCATTTATTCTTTAATAGGGAAGTTCATCTGGAAGAAATCCCAGGTACACAGTAGGTCTTTAACACTGGTAGACCCAGCATGTTTCCCTTTTGAAACAACTTTTGATGGCTCAGAAAACATTTGAGCTCACTTTGGATACTGTGTGTAACTTTCACACTTTCCTTTAAATAGGAGATTCACAATACACAATGACAACAGTGTTAAAATGAAGACACAGAGCTTAAATTACTTCTATTCTGTCTTTCTGTGTGACCAGTTGGAGCCTATGTTTCAAACATAAAAAAAGGGAAAACAGTGTGAAGCCTATGGTGGGTATTTTTGTTTTCTAGGTACAAAGTTTAGTTCACTCATACCGAATAATGTCTGTAATTAAAATATATTTATTTAAAAATAATATGCATCTTTAAACTTTAAAAGCTTATCAAAAAAATAAAACATTCTATTAGTTTTATCACTGCTCTATTGCCTACCTTATATTTTGTGGACATTTTGGTTTTATTATAATTTATTCATTATCAGAGTACTATTTATTCAAGATGTATAGAACTATAACTAAATGAATAAAGGCAAACTGTTAAGTGGCAGAAAAGTAGAAATAAAAGCAATGGAATTAATAACTGTGCATTTACCTATCTTTAAACTTTATTTTTCTGAACTTTTTTCAAATTGTCACAGATATAAAGTTAATGAAAGAAATTCTTTTGTCATCTGTATTCCTTTTCTAATCACTATTATTATAAGCTATTTGCTTTATCTGATGATTGTTACTAAGCATAATTTGTCATATGGGGAGGCATTAACAAAATTAGATATCCGAGTGGTACATGTTCTGAATCTACCCATCTTGACTCTTCTTGCTGTCCTCTCTCAAATCGCACACCAGGGTGCTTTTTGGACACCTTCCCATTTAGTGACCTTTAGACTCTGTTTTCACACAGGAGTCAGCATGCCATTTTCAAAATACAGATTACATTCACTCCCTTTTTTTTAAATCCTCCCATGATGTTGAAATGCTTTTATAAGATGTATCCTAAGCACAAGCTATGTCATCTAGGGGCATAGGACATGTCATAGGATATATCATCTCCTAGCATGACCCTCAAGAGCCTGCAAGGTTGGCCTCTTACCTAACTCTTCAGCCTGTTTTTCACCAGGTTCCCAGTGATCTTTCTGCCTTACACGCATCTCTTCTATTCACTCCATCTCTTCACAGGGCCTTTGCAGATGCTTTCCAGAAAGTCACTCTGCTTTTCAGACTAGTTATTTCTTATTCATCCTTCAAAGCACCAGGCTTATTTCTTCCAAGATATTTTCTCTGAATTCCCTTGGTTAGATGAAATCCAACAATCACAACCTTGTTTCTTTCCTCACACTATGTGCCATATTTATATTTTTACTGGTATTGGATGCTTTTGGGTTACACTGTTGGCTTCTCTGCTTTTTCAAACATATCTACTGCCAGATAAACGACAGAAGAGTGGGGGTTGAGAATAGAAGGAAGAAAAGAAAGAGAAAGAAAGAAAGAAAGAAAAAGAAAGAAAGAAAGAAAGAAAGAAAGAAAGAAAGAAAGAAAAGAAAAGGAAAGAAAGAAAGAAAGAAAGAAAGAAAGAAAGAAAGAAAGAAAGAAAGAAAGAAAGAAAGAAAGAGAGAGAGAGAGCAGGGGGCAAAAAAGAAGGAAAAGAAAGAAGAGAAGAAGAAGGAGAGAAATGGGGATAGAGAAAGGAAGAAAAAGGAGACAACAAATAAAAAAGAGCCCAGATAATCAGACAAATGTAAACAGCCAGGTATTGGAATGTTGTGATATTATTTACAAGCTAAATGCTCTTAAGATTTTCTTTAGGAGTCTCCTGTGAAGTATTTAGGGAAGATTAATCCAGTGAATATTTGTTTGGTAGAAATAGGAATCTCTTTTCCAGTAATTACTCTGTGTGTCTTCATCACAAAGATGGTATTCTATAGAAAACACCCAAACTGAGTCAAAATTAACTGATGAACACTGAACAACAATATTTTCAAATTTTATCACAAATAGTGTTAATACCCTGAAAAATGAGAATAAAAAGGCTAACAGCTCTATAGACAAATGAACAAAAGATATGAGAAAACATCAATACAAAAACATGCTGAATCTTACTCAACATAAAAATGCACTAAAACTTTGTCATATGCTTTTTCTGCATCTATTAACATGATCATGTGATTTTTGTCTTAGGCTCCATTGATACGGTGTATTGTATTTCTTGATTTGTGTATGTTGAACCATCCCTGCATTCCCTGGAATGACTACTACTTGGTCATTGTGTATAATCTTCCTGATGATTTGCTGTACTTAGTTTGCCAGTATTTTATTGAAGAGTTTTGTGTTTATGTTCATTAGGGAGATTGGCTGGTAGTTCTCTTTTTTGGTTAGTCCTTCTCTGGTTTTGGTATCAAGGTAATGCTTGCTTCTAAGAATGACTTTGGGAGTATTGCTTCCCTTTAGATGTCATTAAAGTTTGAGGAGAACAGGCATTAGATATTCTCTAAATTTCTTGTAGAATTCAGCAGTGAATCCATCAGGACCTGGGTTTTTCTCTCTTGGTAAGTATTTAATTACATTTTCAATTTCATTACCTAAAATTGGGTTATTTAGAATTTTTATATCTTCTTCATTCAACTTTGGTAATTCATATGTATCTAGGAATCTGTCCATTTCTTCTTTGTTTTCCATTTTATTAAAGATTCTCAAAGTAGATATTGATGATCTTCTGGGTTTCCACAGGATCCATTGATTTCACCTTATCATTCCTAGTTGAGAATTTGACTCTTTTATTTCCTTTTTTTGATAGGACTAGGTAAGGGTTTATCACTTTCATTTAATCTCTCAAAGAACCAAGTCTTCATTTCCTTGATTCTTGGTATTGTTTTCTTAGTCTCCATTGCATTAATTTCTGCTCTGATCTTTATAATTTCCTCCCTCATATGACCTTTGGGTTTGACTTCTTCTTTTTCTAGAAGTTTGAGGTTCAACATTAGGTTGTTTATTTGAATTCACTCTGTTTTACTGTTATGAGAATTCACCAGTATAAATTTCCCTCATAGGACTGCTTTCATTGTGTCCCATAGGTTCCAGTATGTTGTATAGCCATTACCATTTAATTGTAGATACTGCTTAATTTCTTCTTTAATTTCAACTGAGACCCACTGGTTATTCAGTACGGTGTTATTTAATTTCCATGCGTTTATTGAGTTTTTGAGGTTTCTTTTGCCACTGATTTCCAATTTCGTTGCACTATGGTCAGATAATGTGCACGGGCTAATTTCAGTTCCTTTGAATTTACTTAAGCATTGTTCTGTGGGCCACTTTGTGATCTACACAGATGAGGTTGGGAGAAATCTGAAAGTTTAATAACATTCTATTGGGGGGATTCAAGTAAAAAGAAAAATCTTCCTTTTACTTTTTTGGTAACAAAAGTCTATAATGATACAATTCTTATGGAGGCAAATTTAATAATGTCACAGAATACATATGTATTTACCTTTCAATCTCCCTTTATTTCCATGTCCAGGAATCCAGAGAATTATTTCAAGTATATACTGCAGAAAGGCTATCTGGAATGAAAGCTTCCTACAGGTCTACTTTATTCCCTCTGTCTGCTTTTGTGATTGATTATTTGCAAAAATCCACAATGAAAGATTTCATAAGTTAGCATCTATTCTTTCTTTCTTTTGACTGCAGTAACCCCTTGCCTTGGTCTGGGTTTCCTAAAAAGCAGAGCTGAGATAAAATCTGTTGCAATATTGTCCAGAAGTGGGTTGCAAGAAAAAAGGCAGGGTCATTACAAGGATGCATTGCTGAGCTGCCACAAAAACAGGCCTCTGAAAGGGAAGGGCTTTCTGAGAAGCCTAATGTAGTAAACCTGAGCAACAGACATTCAATATCAGGGAAACCCCAGGGCACAATGGGAGTGGCATATTTGACATACCTGAGCCTACACCCATTAGGTTACCTCTGGGAAAACTGAGCTTGTCCAGATTTAGTCCTCGCATCTGTGGCTGAACCAAAAAACTACAAATAGATAATTGTTTGATTGCCAACCTAAGCAAAATGTACAGTCGCCTCAAGAGGAATAGCACACAGCAAAGATTTTAAAAATGCGGAGTTCAAGCATGTGTCAATCTGTAAGAATGAGCCTGATTGTAAGTGGTTTTCAGTGTTGTAGGCCTAGATATTTAAACATTGATCATATTTAGCATATGAAATATACATATGGTAAGAGAGGATATATATGTATATGTATATATCACAATGAAATATAATATAATCTATATATATAACTAAATACTGATCTTGAAAAGTTTGATAATAAAAATAGGAAGCAGTTAATTGGCATCTTGTGTACCCTTAGGCAGTGAAAGAGGAGAGGCTGGAGCTGCCCAGGTTCTGCTTGAAGTGTGGATTGTTTTCTAATGCCAGATTGAAGAGAAAATCAGAGATTTACTCAAAGAACTTTGACTACATTACTGTGAAGTCTTTTCACTCTGTTCAGTAATGTGAATAACCACAAAGTCTGTAGGTACACAAAGCTTGTCCTATTGTATTTCTTCCTATTTCTTCTACCAACATCAGATATTAGGTGAAGTAAAGAATTCAGAATTCATAAAAATAAAATTTCTATTGGTTAATCATTCAGGCTGGTTAAAAGGTTGCCATTGTAGTGTGAAAGGCAATACATAAATGAAATATACATATGGTAAGACAGGATAATATATCACAATGGAAAACAATTTTCAAAATCAGGCAGAGGGCCAGTTTGAGCCTACAGATGAAAAGTTGTTGATTCTTACTTAAAGGGTAGGCTTTTCTTGGAGAAAATGAAAGCATATTTGTATTTCATTCTCAAAATTGTCTTCTGCCTGTGTTTCCTTTTGTTTCTATAACAAATTATTACAAATCACCACAAGTTATGGCAAATTATTGTAGATACTGTGCTAGCCTAAAACAAAGAAAACTTCTATTTTATTTTTCAGGAAACCAGAAGTCCATAAGTCAAAATGTCAGCAGGGTCATGCTTCCACCTGAGGCTCTCAGAGAGAATCCATCTCTTGCCTCCTCTAGCTTCTGGTGGCTGCTGACTTTCTTTGACAGAGCTGTCCCACTCTACTGTCACCCTTCGCTTCAGATTGCCCTCTCTTCAGCGTGGCCTTCAAATTTTCCTTCTCCTCTTTTCTATAAAGACACCTGTGATGGCATTTAAGGCCCATGCAGATTTTCCAGGATCACCTCCTCATCTCAAGGTCCTTAATTACATCTGTGAACACCCTTTTTCCAAATAAGGCAGCATTTCTGGGTTCCACAGGTTATGACCTGATACCTTAGAGCCAAGATTTATCTTACTTCTCCAACTGAGTTAATCTATTCAGGTACTTTCTGTCTTTATTATTATACCTATAGACTGACTATTGAAATGGAAGTTCTGAAGGCCCATATGTATTCATATCCCAGCTCTAAGATTATCTTTGTTCTTATTAAGAAAACAGCACACTTCTTCGGCAAAGAATATGTAGTAAATATTTAAAGGCTTAAGGACCTTGTGTCTACTTAAGTCTACCATTGTAGGGTGAAAGTAGTTATAGGCAACATATAATTTAATGTGTTCCAATAAAACTTAATTTCAAAAATCAGGAAAAAGCCCAGATCTGGTCTACAGATTAATATTTATTGATTGCTTTTAAAAATTCCAGGCTTTTCTCAGAGAAAATGAAAATATTTTTTGCATTTCAGCCTGTGCTACAGAAACTTCTCTGTTTCTGTAGTTGCTCTGGAAAACAGAAGGGTCGATGTGCTGGAGGAGAAAGCGAGAGGTGATCATGTCATGGAAACAAGTATGGAATGACACAACCCATAGGTAGTGGAAAGAGATGTGACAGAAAGGGAAGTATAATAGTTTCCTAGCCAGCTATAACAAATTATTACTAACTTTGTGCCTATTTTAGTTACTTTTCTTTTGTTGTTGAAACAAAATACCAGACACCCAAAATTAAGGAAGAAAGGGTTTATTTAGCTCGCAGTCTGTGGAAGTTTCAGTCTGCAATCAGCTGGCTTCATGGCAGGGTGGCATGGCACAAGGGCAACACGTCAAGGTGGCAGAAGACATGAAAAGCTGCAAGACCTAAAAGGGGGGGGGGAAGCAAACCTCTTTTCCTCCCTCATATTATATATCTGCTATCCACCCATGCCCACACCATCTCTGTACTCTCCGTTTCCACAAACTGAGGATGTTCACAAAGCAAGGACCCTGGCCCTCTGCTGAATCACTTAGCTGAACTTTTAAACTTCTCAAGTGTAACACAATCAACAACATTGTAAGGGCATGTACTTTTCACCCCAGGATGTGGAGCTGCTGAGTTAGTTAAGTTTCTAGACTTTGAACTGATACAGTGTATCAACCATAACAATGCCTTAAAATGACACAGACCTTTTATCTACCAGTTCTGTAGATTAGAATTGAACAAGAAATCTCATTGCACTAAAGCCAAAATATCAGTAGGACTCTGTTCCTTCTGTAGGTTCAAGGGGAGAACCTGTTTCCTTGTGTGTTGGTCAACTTTCCTTTGCCAGTACAAATTACTCAACAGCTGCAATCTCAGGAGGGAGAGATATAATATGGCTCATGCTTTGAGAGGGTTAATTCCAAGGTTGGTCAGTGCCAAAGCAGAAACATCATAATGGGAAAGCACCTCAGAGGAAAACTGCTCACTTCATGGTGACAAGGAAGCAGAGCCCGTTGGAAACAGTGTCAGAGAGGAAGGGGTGAGAAACCAGCTCTAGACACCCAGGCCACACCTCCATAAGCCACACAGACACAGCCAGAACTGTACTTTCCTAACCCTCTAGGTGGCTCCCAACACAGTCAAACTCAAATGCAGCTTAATTGTCACACCCGGACTTAGTTCTTGGCCTATGGGCATTCTCCTCCAACTACAAAGTCAGCAGCAGCTAACTGAGTCCTTCTCAGATGGTGTCGCTCCAACCTTCTATTTTGACTCCTCCTTCCACTTTGATTAAGACCATTACGATTACATTGCACCCATCCAAATAATCTGGGATAATCTTATTTGAAATTAATTGATTGGCAAGCTTAGCTATATCTGTGCTCTTTTCAATATAATTTAATAATCACAAGTTCTAGGATCTAGGATATAATATCTGTGAGAAGCCTTATCCTGTCTTCCACGAAGAATATGTGGGACCTAGTCCTAAACAGACTGTTATGAATGATACATTGTGTCAATTTGAGGAATCTAGAAGTTTAACTAAGTAACTCCACAGTTCTACATCCTGGGATGAAAAGTACATGCCCTTACTGCCCTAGGATGTTGTTCATTGTGTCAACTTGAGAAGTTTAAAAGTTTAACTAAGTGATTCAGCAGGGAACCTGGGTCAGTACCTTGTGAACATCTTCAGCTTGTGGAAGAGGAGGGCCCAAAAGTAGTGTGGGCATGGGTGGATAGCTGATATACAACATAGGGGAGGAAAAAATCTTGCCCCCCCCCACGTTATGCTCTTGTTGCTTTTCCTGTCTTCTGCCACCTTGAAGTGTTGCCCTTGTGTCATGCCAACCTGTGTTGGAGCTAGCTGATTATGGATTGAAACCTCCACAAACTGTGAGCTAAATAAACCTTTCAATCCTTAATTTTGGCTGTCCAGTATTTTGTCTCAGCAATGAAAGAAAAGTAACCAAGACAGAATTTGGTAAATGAGAAGTGGGATTGTTGCTGTGACTATACCTGACTATGTGGTTCAGGAGCCTTTGGGAATGGCTTGTGAGAAGAGTTTGGAAAGGTTCGGAGATTTCACCTAAAAGAGAAGTGCTAGAATGCCTTTGGCTCTTCTGTATGGGAGATTCTGGTCAGAGCTCAGAAGACCAGAAGGCTGAGAGAAATCCTACTGGTAAAGACCAGATTTGGGAGGCTTCTGCTGGGACAGATTGTATTGGTTATTGGACTCCAGATGATGTGTGTTATGGCTTAGCAGAAAGTTTGTCTTCATTTTGCTGATGTCCAGAGACGTTGCCTGAGACTGCGATTAAGGGCAATGGACTGATTAACCTAACAGAAGAAATTTCAAGGCACTTGAATACTAAGGCTGTACCATGGCTATTGTTAGGGGCCGTTAGCTGGATTTATGCTGAGACTCAAGAACAAAGAGCCCAG
>NW_004955407.1:17269885-17271979 GCF_000276665.1 Chinchilla lanigera
AGGCTTAACTAAGTAACTCAGCAGTTTTACATCCTGGGGTGAAAAGGACATGCCTTTCCTGTGCTAGGGTGTTGTTCGTTGTGTCAACCTGAGAAGTTTAAAAGTTCAACTAAAGTAATTCAGCAGAAGGCCCGGGTTCTTATTTTGTGAACATCCTTGGCTTGTGGAAGAGGAGGGCACAGAGGTGATGTGAATGTGGGTAGATAGCTGGCATACAATATAAGAGAGGAAAAAAGGCTTGTTCCCCCCCCCCTCCTTTTGTTCTTGCTGCCTTTTATGTCTTCTGCTGCCTTGAAGTGTTGCTCCTGTGCCATGCCACTCTGTTTTGGAGCCAGCTGATTACAGACTGAAACCTCCACAAACTGTGAGCTAAATAAACCTTTCCTTCCTTAATTTTGGGTGTGGGGTATTTTCTCCCAGCAGTGAGAGAAAAGTAACCAAGACACAGACTTAGGAGGTAGAATTTCTGATGGAGGATGAATATGGAGAGCCCAAAAGGCTAAAAACTAAATGCCTTGACCCTGAGAGTAGCTACAAATGTCATGTCAAAGAATACCACATGGAACCCAGCCAGAGTAACTCTGTAGCTACCAGTAAGAGTCACCCCCCAAAAAAGGAAAATGAATCCATGGACACTATGAACTCAGGACCAGGAAGTCTCTCTCTTCTTATGGAATAATATGAGTTAAGGTAAGCTATATACTTTAATGTGTCATAAAGCTTAATCTAGCTTCTCAGATGATGACATAAACAAACTTCCATCATGATTGATGCTAGATGCCTGGCTAATCAGATTACTGGGCACTGAAAGACAAGTTACACTTGATTTAAGAAATATAAAAGTATGGCATACTTGTTAACTCCAGAATAACAGAGTACATTCACACTCACTACCTATTTTCTAAAATGTAGCTGTTCAATAAGTATATTTCCTTCTTTTCCTTCTGCTTCCTTAACATTTTTACCTTCCAGCTTAAAAGACTTTAATGGGTCAGCAATTCTGAGCCTGGCATTAAAGATCCCCAAACCACCATCAAGATATAATCCAATTTCGCCTTTGTAAATATTAATTAATTTTAACATTTACAATATTTATATTGATATGTGGCTTTGTAGATACCAAATATGAATTTCTTTATAATTTCCATCCTAATTATAATATTTTCTTTTGTCTATCATCCAGTGTTTTTCATAATGCTTTCCTGCTTGATATGTTTTTTGCACTTAATCTTTATACTTTTAAATCCTACACATAGCTGAGATCATTTGGAAATGCCACTTTTTATCATTTTGTCAAAATTTCACTTTTCAATTCTTGTAAGGACATTTCTAGTCATCACCCCTTTTCAATCTCTCTAAAATTAGTACATTTTCTCTGAATGTTCTTAAGTCTGTTTTTCACAAGTTAATGTTAAATGGCTATCTCCTGTGTTATATTCCTTAGCTTTAAAATATTTGCAATAGGAAAGTCACTTTCTTCCAAAATTCGGATTATTTCCACAAGAATATTAAGTAAAAAAAAGAAAGAACGTTGGAAGAACTGACTTTAAAAGCCTAAATAGGGGCTGGGGATTTAGCTCAGTGTCACAGCGCCTGCCTGGCAAATGCAAGGTCGTGAGTTCGATTCCCAGAAAAAAAAAACAGCCTAAATATCCCACTTGGTAGTTGAAGAAATGATGTTAAGTTCACCAAGTTTAATTCCATATACACAATTTAGTAAAATATGGTGAATGTTAAGATATTTTAATTATTACAGTAAAAAACATATATTGCCATTAATATCCCTCAAACTATACCCCACCCTTCACTTTGAACCCTCTTATCCCATTGTCCTTGCCACTCTCTGAAGCAGCTCTGGAAGTCCTCTTCCTGTCTTTAAAAGGTGTAATCAAAAATATGATGGATGCTGCTAACAGGTGCCATCCATAAAGAAAGGTGTGTTCATAAAAACATCATGGTTTGTCCTCTCCACATTTTTCAACAGATCCTGTAGCATGTAACTTCTGGCTCTTCCCCAAAGTAAAAATGACAATGAAAGGAAATGTTTTGACTTCATCTAGAGTGTTGAGGCAGCCACAAAGTGCAACTAAAGAC
>NW_004955407.1:17272584-17274173 GCF_000276665.1 Chinchilla lanigera
TTTGAAAGAACAACATACTTAAGGTTCCCCTCTGGCCTTATGTTACCCTTCTTCCCCAAAATAAGTCATAAAACCTGAAAAGCATTTTCTTACCTTCCCCCGGAGCAAGTGAAAATGCTTTCAGTGGAAAAGTGTCTTCTCTATTCCCAGAAGAAAGGAACACTTCTGAAAACACAGGGATAGAGAAAAGAATTCGAGTAAACAAGCTTGGCTAAGTCTCTGCAGTTTGTTAACATAAAATCACACCTTCTGTATCCAATCATACTTCTCTACAACTGCCCACTTCTTCATTACACATACCATGAAAAAGTTAACTCATTCTTGAGATCTTAATTTCCTTACGAAGCCTTTAACTCATGTAAAAGTTATTAAATAAATTCATGCAGTTTTCTTTCTTTCTCTCTTCAGTGCTTAGATTTAAGTCAAAGGTCCTGCACTTGCACTCTACCACTGAGCTACATCCCCTCCCCGTATTAATCTGTCTTGTCACAGAAAGTTTCAACCACTAACCTAGCAATTGTTGAAGAAAACACTTTTCCTTTCCTGCATCACACTTCTATATGGTTGTATATATTCTGTCATTTAATTTATGCTCTTCATTTTATATACCTCTTGGCTCACTTTCACTGTTTTTCAAAATTGTGAGGGATTGAAATGTCAAAACATGAAGTTCTTCAAATCTACCATAAAATAGGAATTGAACTCAATAAGAGCTTGTAGAAATTGGCCTTAATGAACTGCTTTGCCCTTTTTCCAGCCTGCAGCCTTCTCCCTTTGAACTACCACTGAAGACCGCCAGAGTAGTTCAAAGAATGTTGTGTGGCAGGGGCCATATTTGTCAGTCTCTCCCAGGACCTCAGAAAGGTCAGACTCCACAGGGGGAGAGTCCTCTCTGCAGATACTGAAAATCCTTTGAAGACTGCAATAGCTAATTTTCCAACCTACTTGGCTACTTCCTATTTTATTCAAAGTTTATACTTCATTTGGCAATTTAGATCTCTTTTTCCTTTTCAAAGAAAAGAGATCCCTCTAGTGGCTTAAGGGAGTCTCTGTTTTTCAGCAGTGGAATGTGAACACTGAGGCTCAGCCCTTTTAATTTCTAATAGCTGTGAGAGTTGATGAGCTGGGAGGAGAAAGAGATGAACTGCAACAAAAGGAGATACAAAAAAGTATCACCTGGTGATGCTCATACAATACTCCGTTATGCTGGCGGCAA
This sequence comes from Chinchilla lanigera, assembly GCF_000276665.1. Lineage (NCBI taxonomy): Eukaryota > Metazoa > Chordata > Mammalia > Rodentia > Chinchillidae > Chinchilla > Chinchilla lanigera. Next base: position 17,273,801 of record NW_004955407.1, read on the forward strand.
TCAAAAGAATTTTATGAACCTTGAGAGACTTGTTAGATCCTGGCCACTGATTTATAGGGATCTTTCTGATTATCATTTATGATTTATTACCATTTTCTCATGTCTGTTATTTCAGTTCATTTCTCCTCCACCTGCAGTGTGTTTGGGGGATGCAAATTCCTCTCATATAGCAGCTATAGCCACATAAAGCTTCCCATGCATCATTCTACATGGAAGTGCTTGGAAAAAAGAATTGGTTATCATCTGTGTGTTTGTATTAAAAGGAAAAGAGTCACAAAATACATTTAAATTTCTGGTTTTGTAATGTAGTTGAGGATAGCGTTATGTAATGTAACAACAGCTATTGATTCATATTATTTTGTCTTGAGACTCT
>NW_004955407.1:17274273-17313990 GCF_000276665.1 Chinchilla lanigera
TTTGTTTGTTTCTCATTTACTACTCTCTTTAAAATAAAAATAAATAAATAAATAAATACATTTCTGGGTTTGTGACTTTTACCTTGCTAGATCAAGACAGGGCGGTAATGGGGCCATTTTCTCTCTCTTTAATTCTAATGAAGCAGCTGGAAAGATCAAAAATAAACATTGTGCATAGTCAAAACAAACTAACAGAGAAATTTTAGCAAACTATATTATGCACACTTTTTTAAAATGGTGCCTGAGATGTAATTGGATAAATAGAATATTTCTATACCCCAACAATGTTAAGCAGTTTTGCCAGAGTTGCAGATATGTTTGCCTTCAAAGAGTTGTTTGGTTAAACCCGAACACATACTTCTTTTCAACAGTGGCCAAATGGAAGATCCTAAGAATGCATGACCATCCATAACCAAAATAGAAAAGCAAAACCCTCCCCTTCATGTATCACCAGCTATCATGGGATCTTGCTTTAGCAGAAAAGGAAATTAAAACTAAAGCACAAACTTACAGGAAAAAAGTTCTAATTGGAAAGTTAGAGGAAAGTTAGAAAAAGCCTCTAGCTTCTGAGGTTGAAATGGTGCACACTGTTATGGGGATCCAGATGGCCCCACTACAAAGACGGGAGGCCAGCTTTCAAGGGTTAGCTGGTTGACTGGGGTTGAGGTGACCATCATCTCAGTTTGGGTGTCATGGTTCTAGAATCTTTATGGCTGAGAACTGGTTTTGTTTCCAGGAAAGCATCCTCTCTGTGGTGGTCTCATTCATGTGGTGCTCTGCCTTTCCTGGAATTCAGGTGATCACAGGTTTAGGAAATGGTTGGAGGCTTCTGGGCATTGATGATTGTCCTTATAAACCACTTATCTTGGGTGTGGAAGTGCACACCTGGAATCCCAGAAGCAGGGAGGCAGAGGCAGGAAGATCACCAGGAGTTCAAGGCAAGTTGGAACTACAGAGGGAGACCCTGTTTAAAAACAACAAAAAAAGAAGCCCACCTCTTATCTTGGTGTCCTCAGTCTTGAAGGGGGCCGGCATCATGTAAGAAATCATCTTGAAATGATAGCATACCTCTGTGCAGAGCTGAGAAAAGATTCAATGCAAGGTTCACAGTAATGTTGGATACAAAATGAAGGTAAAACTTTGGTCTGGGTTTAGTTACTTACTGGACATCTGTATGCCCAGGTGAAGAGTCATTAAGTCCCTGACTGTCCAAGAGAAAAATACAAATCATGCTTTTAATGAGTAGCAAAGAGGAGCCCAACATTCTGTTTCCTATTCTTGTGGTGGTTCCTGCTTGTGTCCTGACTGCATCACAGGGATCTTTGTGTAGTAACAGAGCCATTTTAAGTGTCCCAGAGAGAAAGGGACCGGATACTGTTCGTGCAAATTATTGTCATCTATAAACCATAGGCGCTGGTTACAAAGTATTGTTTAGATATTCCAGCAATAATTCAATTTTGTGAATTAATGCATTGAAACATATATGGCCCTTTAATATAAGTAATCATCAGTAGTGGTATTCTTTTTGTTGTTGTTGCTCCACAGCAAACTGCTGGCCCCTGGAAAATTTAAGAGCAAAATGTTTCAATCTCACACTCTATTACGTGTTTCAGAAACTCCCACTACTCCTACTCCAGCCCATATTCAATGAATAAAAAAAAAATGAGGTCTGTAAATGGAAGAGAAAAAATAAAATCTAGGAAACGAAATAATTCCTCAACAAGGTAATCTGTGAGGGTTACGAAAATGTACTACCCAAAAATATACCTCCTTATCATATGGCTTGTTTTGAGCTAAATCATTGAAAACCAACAGAAGCAGGAAAGCATGAGTTTCCCTTTTGTAAAGGAAAATTTCTTTCATAAAGAAAATTTCCATTCATATAGATGTTTCCCTCCCTTAGAACTGTATGAAGAGGATTCTTAAAAATTTTTGTTTACGAGTATGATGCTGACTTAAATCTGCATAGCAAATCTTACTAAACAACCCAGACAGGCCATAATGTTTCTGATCACCTTCTCATAACTTCTCTCCCCAGCCCAGAAGCACGAAACCTTTTTGCTTTAGCCTACGATAGAACATATGCCTAAATTTTAATCACCCCTATGAGTTATTCATCTCAGACTACTTCGATGTGCAAGCACGATGCATATACTAATAAACTTCTATTTGCTTTTGTCTTGTTAATCTATCTTTGGACAGTCTAATTTATAGGGCCATAGCTGAAGAACCTAGGATAATGTTATGGCTTGTGTCTGCATGTCTCCCCAAAGCCTCAGGTGGTCTGGTGGTGCTTTCGCAGAGGTGACTGGATCTAGAATCCGTGACACTTGAACCAATTCATGGTGCAATGCTAGGAACAAGGCCACTAGGATTAAGGGTGTGAGTGCTACCCACCCTAAGTAGCCTGGAAAAGATATAAGGGAGAGAAACAGCTGTGGTCTTCCCTTGTTGCTTTGCTACCTCTTCTGCCTACCATGAACTGTTTCTCCTCTACAATGCCTGTCTCATGCCTCTTTGCCTTGGATCCAGCCAGTTATGGACTGAAACCTCTACAAATTGTGAACTAAGTAAATCTTTCCTTTGTTAACTTGTGGGTGTTGGGTCTTTTGTCTCAGCAATGAGAAAAGTAACTAAGACAGATGGATAAAGAAAGATTAGTTTTTCTCTTTTATTTGTAAAATTCCACTAAATTGAGGGTGAGTATGAAATAATAAGAATCACTTCTTCATGCTTTCCTGTACCAGTCTTTTACACTTTGGCTACATTATACCTCTGTCTGATACCAAGTTCTCATGATTCAAGCTTCTTTTTATAATATTGTCTAATATGTTTAATTTGTCCCTATTATGTAAGTAATAATAATGATCTCATAGGGGCTGGGGGTTTAGCTCACCGGCAAAGCGCCTGCCTGGCAAGTGCAAGGTCGTGAGTTTGGTTCCCGGTACCGGAGAAAAACAAAAAAAAAAAAAAAAAAAAAATGATCTCATAAAACAACTTTTAATGTCCTCAAAGTCTGCAGGCTCAGACTGACACATGAAATCCCTCAAGATAGTCAAGGTTACAAAGGTCTGAAGAGAACTTTCTACTCTGGGGAAGAATCACAATGCTGATGAGGTCACTAGTTTCAGTGTCCTTTATTTATTTACTATATTTAACAAATATTCTTGAGATGTTGTGGCATATTCATAGTGTCATCTTAGCTTTTAATTATCACTCCCAGTGATTCTGTTTCTTTTGCTTAATGCTGATTTAGTGTTCACTATGTACCTAGCACTACAATTTGGAGTAGGGATGTAAAATTAAAAAGTCAGTCTAACAAAGAAGACTGTACTAGTTTTCTAGACTTGTGTGTTACTCAGATTTTTATACCTACAACAAAATACCTAAAAAGGTGGAAGAAGGATTTAGTTTGGCTCATAGTTGTGGAGTGTTAGGTCCATGGTCCCTCAGTTCCATTGTTTCGGAGTCTGTGGAGAAGGCTTAGTGGAACCAAGCTGCTCCCCTTATGGTAGACAGGAAGCAGAGAGGGATAGAGAGAAAGAGACAGAGAAAGAGACAGAGAGAGAGAACAAGGAAAGGGCCAGGAAATTGTAACTCAAAGCCATACCACCAGAGATCTGCTTCATCCAGTTAGACCCCACTTCCAAGTAAATCCATGGAGCTATGAACTCATCAATGAATTAATCCATGAGATTAGAGCACTCATGGTCTAATCAATTCCCAAAAGCCATCAACCAGTTACCAAGCTGCCAATATATAGCTTTGAGGGGATATTATAAACTCAAGCCATAATAAACTGCCATAACAAAATACCACAGAATAGTTGGCTTAAGCAGCAGAAGTATATTTTTTTCACAGTTTTGGAGGCTGAAAGTCCAATAGTGAGATATCTGTGGATTTAGTTTCTCCTTAGGCTTCATTCCTTGGCTTACAGATGTCCACCCTGGTACTTTGTCTTCTCATAGCCCTTTCTGTGTGAACATGCATCCCTGGTGCCTTTTCTTGCATGATCTCACTTAGCCTCAATTACCTCTTTAAATTTTTGTGTTTGACTGCAGCTGTGTTGGGACTTAAGGCTTCAGATCTAAATGTTGGATAGATGTCATTTTTTTCCAAAACAAACAAGTAAATGGGAAATTATAGTATGAAAATATTAGGTACAATTACAAAGTGCCATGGAAGGCGATTAAATATGAACATTATACAGTGCTGGATTGCAGATTTTAAGAGTGATTCTATAATGTATCATCCAAACTGAGTCACCTTTGAGCGTGAGAAGGTGCCAGAAAAGATGCTATTTAACAAATGCTAATTCATCTTCAGCAGACATCATCTAGAACTGTCCCAGAGAAATCAGGAAACACGGGCATCCTGTAAACAGCAAGCATGAAGAAAATAGCATCTAATTGAGGCCTAAAAAAGGCATAGAAGTTAAAGAAACAAAGGTGAAAGAGAAAAGAGTGCACTCCAGGCGATCAGGCAGAAAGAACAAAAAGAGCATAAAGCAGCAAACTGGAGAAATGGTGATAGTTTTAGGGAAGTGAAAAAGTGGCTGACATTCAGCAGGGGCAATGGGGCCAAGCATGAAGCAAATTTAAGCAGGATCCGGAGGATAATGAGATGCCTCAAGGATTTTGGCCTTGGGTATGGTACCAGGTGTACACCACTAAAAGCTTCAATCATAGCAGTGGCATAATTTGACCTGCATTTTCAAAATATCTCAAAGAGACCAGATTCCCTAAATTTTTGGCCATTTTCCCCCAGATATTGTTTTAAAGCCCCACTAGGCAATAACCTTGGGAAACAATAGAACACTCTACCTAAAAAAAAGAATTACGGAGGATCTGCATACATATAGAAATCAAATATAAACACATCAGCAAAGGAACCAAGTCTAATGTATGCACAAAAGAAAAGGGTTGGGTAAGAGAAGAAGCAAATACGTGCCAACCTCAAGTGGAAGAGATGCAAGACAGCCCTCAGTGTGGGATACCAAAGAATTCAGGTTAGAGAAACCTAGAAGTCAACCTCTCCCTCAAATCTCTTCACTCCAACATCTAGAGAGACAGCATCCCCTTCTAAAGGCTCTTGCTCACCAAAGATGGGATAATTTGAGGATCAAAAACTGATAACTATAATAGAGTAAAACACTGAAACATATCAAATACATCTTGGGCTGGGGATTTAGCTCAGCGGCACAGCGTCTGCCTTGCAAGCGCGAGGTCGTGAGCTAGATTCCCGGTACCAGAAAAAAAAAAAAAAATCAAATACATCTTAGTCTATAAGTCAATAATGATTCTTTACTAAAACAAAACTCATTGGTTTCCACGGAAGACAGCCAACATATTGTTCTGAGATTGTATTTAAAAAAAATAGAAAAAAAAATCAAGCATTTGTCTTGCCTTTTCTATATGAACTGTATCAAAAGGGAACCAATACTTGATGAGGGGACATTTCTCTTCATAGGAAACTGCAGCTAATAAATGAAGAAGGAGTGGTTTAATTAGTGCATCACCCTATTTCATCTGTTAATGAGTTAATGATGGTGGACACTGATCAACAATAGCTGCTAAAACAATAACAAAAACAACAAATCCAGTAGACATTATATGCTCCTGGTAGAATGTAATAATACCTATAAATTAATTTCACCAAAAATATTAAGCCTGAATTTAAGCAAACATCTAATCAATCATTCAAGGACATATCTACCAAACACAATATATGGATTTACGTTTATACCCTAATTTGAAGAAATAGGCTGTGAACAAAAATGGTGGCATTTATGCAAAAACTGAGTATCAGAATAATTACTAAATATATGATGATTACATTATGTAGAATCTGAAATATATGAAGAGGGAGAAGTCACAGAAATAAGTTCAGAACTCTTCTGTGTGTTGGAATCATCTACAGATACTTGGTGAACACTTAGATATTGAAATGTGCGCTCCAGTGGTGCAATCAGTTAGCACATGGTACTTACACAGAAAATGATGAAATATAAAGCTGTGTATAAAGTAGGGGTTGTTACCCTCTGCATTTTTCAAATTTGGGGCCAATAAATTCTGTACTATGTATTGCAGTATATTTAGGTACTTCCATAACTAACCTCTAGCTACCAGACACCAGTAGCCTTCTCCATTTGATAGCTAACTTGAGTGTATCAACTTGAGTATGAAATGCCCAACTAAATTGGCTGAGTACAGTTTTGAGTGAGGAAGAGCCACCCTAGGAGGACTGTCACTGGAATGGTATAAAGGAGAAGTTAAGAAGGAAAGATTTCTTCTGTTTCTTCAGAGGAGCCCCAGTTTTCCCCTTTACCTTGGGCATTATCTCCTGCTTCCATCACAGAACCTCTGGCCTCCTGATATGCAGGACACTGCACTGAACTCCAGGTCTTGCACTGGGTCCTTTGGATCCTCAGTGTGCAGACAGATCTTTTTGCACTCTTCCACAACTGACTACGTGAGCAGCCATTGTAAGCCAATCTGGTACATTCTTATATATTTGTGTAAATATATAAGAATGTTTTAAATCTGTTTCTGTAGTAAGCACTGACTGATACACTCCCCATGTAGTTGTCACAACCAAAAATGTCTACAGACATTGTTCAGTGTCCCTAGGGGTGAAGGGCAAGGTTACTTTTGGTAAGAACCACTTCTGTAAAATAAAATGAGAAGGGGTAGAGAAGAAAGCTTCAAGGGATCATACAGACTTACTATTCAAGTACAAGCTCATTATTATTAGCTGCATTATCTCTCCAGCCGATAGTTTTCTCATGCCTAAAATGGGAAGGATACTGTCCACTTTGCAAAGTAGGCGCAGCAATTATTAAGTATTGAAAACATTTTTTAAGTGAGAAAGTATCCAAAGTACCTGCCTTTATTAGTGTTCATCCTATTAGCTTCTGCTTCTGTTTGGATTTTAAATTTTCTCCAAAAGCCCATCTATTAAAGGCTTTCTCCCCAGTGTGGTTCTATTAGAAGATGGTGGAACAGTGATGTGGTGGAGCCTAGAGGGAGATGTGATGGTCACTGGTGTTCCCTTCAAGGGTATGTCGAGACCACAATCCTGTCTTCTCCCTTAACTTCCCCACTATGAGGTGAGTGATTTTGTCACATGTTGGTGCCATGATGTGCTGCCTTGCCAAAGGCCTAAAAACAGTACGATAAGCTGGCCATGAACTGAAACCTCTAATACCAAAATAAACCTTTTCTCTTCCTAAGTTTGTCCTCTCAGGTATCTGTTACAGTAACAGAAAGCTGACTGATATCATTTCCTTCCATATCCCTTCTTCCCAGATGCTCTTGGTTCAGTTTATCTCTGCAAAACTCCAGATAACCATCTTGTTTTGGAGTTCCAGATTGAAAGAGCCCAGATTAAATTCCCTTTATCTGATTAAGAAATAAAATGGGATCATGGGAATTTTCTGGATGAAAAACTAGAGAAAAATGTATATTCTGAGTAAATGAAAAAGGTCTGGCCAGGGGCATATTTCTGTGTCGTAAAAGAGGCCCATCTCTTATTCAGAGCTTTGAAAAGGAAGCCTGAACTTCCTGTTTTACCATTACTTACTCAATATTATTTCCTTCTTGCCATAAACTTTTTATTAGTAGCTCTAATGAGATATCATCCAACCATTTTAATGTGTACAATGCAAAGATTTTTAGTATGTTCATGGCTTTGCACAGCTATCACCATGACATATTTTAGAATGTTTTCATTACCAGGAAAGAAACATCATACACTTTTGTTATTACCTTCTGACTTCCTTATTAACCCTACCTAAACTAAACATACTCTTTATTCTGTCCATATATATCTGGATATTCTGGACATTTCTTACAAATTGAGTCATATTATATGTGGTCTTTTGCATCTGGTCTTTTAATTTATGAAATTATGAAAAACGTGTGTTCAGTGTCCATTGCATTGTGGCATATGTCAGGATTTCATTCATTTTTAAAGTCAAATTTTGTGAAATTATATAGATATACTACTGTTTTGGTTCCACTACTCAGTAGAGAGACATTTCAATTATTTCTATCTTTTTAAAAACCAGAGAATAAAGTGGCTATAACTATTCATGCACAAGCATTTGTTTGAATGCCGGTTTTCAGTCCTTTTGCATACATATCTAGGCCCATAGCTAGGTGACTTGGTGTTTGGTTTTTTATAGTCACCAAAACTGTTTCCACCGTCACATAGTCATTAACTCTTATTCAAGCAAAAAAAAATCTTAGAAAGTAAATTAACACCTTTGCACATTCCAAGCTGGAATTCTGTACTGGATGGCTCCACACATTTGGTGGCACAGTGCCTAGGTGTCCCAGGCATTGTCCTAAACCTGTGGCCCTGTTGGGAGGTGGTAGAACATTTAAGACATCAGGCCTAGTGGGAGATTTCAGGTCATTCATGGTGTGCCCTCACAGGGGACTGTGGGGTTATGGACTCGCTTTTTCTTTTGTTCCTGGCCACAAGTTGAGCAGTTTACTTCTTCATGCACTACCCACTGTGATATGCTACCTTACCACAGGCCCAGAGCAACAGGGCCAACCGGGTATGGACTGAAACTTTCAAAACTGTGAGCCAAAATAAACATTTCCTTGCCTTAAACTGATTACCTCAAGTATTTTATTACAGTAACAGAATATGCTAACACAAGTACATAAGCCATATCTCCAAAGGAAAGACATCATAGACATGTGATACACGAAACTGTTCTGTACCCAAGACCTTACACATACAGAGTGCATACTCCATCATCCGTTATCTTTATTAAAGATTTGTAGCCTAAACATTTTAAAAAATCTAGTTCCTATGGGAAATACATTTTAAGTTTGAAGACTGTAGGAAAATATGTCACCTTTGTCTCATACAGCACTTGGGGCCACCTGGCAAGAAGGTGTATACTCTCTACCTCACACAGTAAGTGCAAGGGGATCTAACATCTAACAAGAGGCTCTACTGATCCTAGAATTACAGGGATAATTGGGTAGAAGGGATTCTCCCTTCTGTTTTCTTTACCACCGTACAAGCTCTGGCCACCTGATGAACAATTATTTGCAATTTATGGATCAACAGCTATTGGTGGAGAGACTTTGATTTCTCTTTCCCCTCCATGTTGTATAGGAGCATATATCTGTGATGTTCAGCAGGCCAATGTTCAACAATTACTGAGCACTTTGACTTCAGGCCAATTCCTAGGGCTGAGACTCTTCCAGTGGGGAAATTCACCAAGTACATAAGACCAAATAAGATCCTTAGCAGTCAAGTCCAAGAGGAATCATAAGTGGTCTCCCAGGAGCTCCAGGCCAATGGTTACAAGCCAGTAAAATAATAAATACTGGTTTCCATTTAAAAAACCACTAGTCATGTTATGTGCATTATGACAGAGGCTATAAATACTAAAGTGCTTATGGTAGGCAGAATTCTAAACGTTGCCTCCAAATCCCCACCCTTGGCACAAATTCCTTATATAATATCCTCCAGGAATATGGGCCAAGACTGTGACTATGAAGTTACATTATAATCTCTCAAGACTGTTAAATTATATGCAAAGCTCACAGAATCTTACAAATACTGTATAATTAAGGTGCCTAATCAGTTAGCTTTGAGTTGAAAAGAGTGATTATTTTGGATGAGAATGACCTAATCAAGTGGGCCTTTAAGGCAAGCCTTGAATGATATGACCAAGTTGTTGTAGGGTCTATTGAGGGAGCCACTAGGCTGTTGAAAGCTGCTGCTAACAGTTAAGAGAGTTTTTCAAAAACAACTAGTAAGAAAAGGGGTACCTGGTCATATAACTGCAAATAAAGAAATAACCTCAGAGATCTAGGAGATGATTTCACTAGCTGAAGCTCCAGACAAAACAGCCAGCTAACAGCTTGATATTAGCCATGAAGCACTGAACAGAAATCCAACAAAAACATACCAAATTCTTGATAACAAACTAATAGCAGATAATAAATTATTGTGGTAGCAAGTCACTAATTTTGTGGTGATATGCTGTGCAGCATAAAAAGGAAATATACTATCATAGTACATTGTGGATATGTGCATCTGTGTGCATTCACTTGTGTGGAGGTATACTTTGTGCCCTAGGAAAAGTTAGCGGTTTTCAAACACTGAACAAGACCTAAAATGAATTGTTGCCATTGTCCTATGCACCCTTTGTATATTTATCTTCCACATATTTATGTCTAAATAGCCCTTTTATCACCTATAATATATGCATAACTTCTATAATTAAATTTAATAAGTATTAAATAGAGATATAATAATCTACACAAGGGATTTTCCTGCTAATTTTTTGTCCTGACGTGTGACTCTCTAAACCCCTAAACCTTGCAAATGCTTTTCTGCCTTATGTCCGAAATTGCATTTTTAAGTGGAATGAGAGGTAGAAGAAATTAGAGACTGGCCACAATGGGATTTAAAGTGCCTAAGGGAGCAGTAAACCTAACAGAAAGCCGGCATTTGTCTGTGCAGTCACACAGACCATCTCGATGTGGGTGTTATTGTTTAGTTAGCACAGAATTATATAGAGGCTTTAGGCAATTTTATTTTGGTCATTTCAGAGTATAGGGTGGTGTATATCTGTGTCATCAGACTGTTGCCTGAATAAAATAACAATGCAAGATAAGCTCAGAACCTTCCTTTTCACAGTAGGGTCCGCTCCAAGCTCCCTCATTTCAAGCAACAACAGATGGACAACAAATGTACAGAGCTCAAAGTGAATGGGATTTATCAGAATTTTACATCTAATCTCTCTTCATAAGGGGCTCTGGTTCTTAGCTTTGGCAGGGAAGAGAAAGAAAACCAGATGCCTGAATGCTGGAGGGCAGAATTTCCAGGTTTAAAAGAAAGTTTTAACATGACTCATTTTCACATATTTGCATGAAAGTGTGAACATTTCTCATCAATACCAATCAATCTGGGTTACAGATTAATCTAAATAACCTGGCTCTTTTTCCCAAATAAAACCAGACTGTGTCAAGTAAGTATTTAGCAATAAACCTATCCATCCTCGTCACTCCAGAAGATAAACCAGTACTCAGATTTCCAAACAATACTGCTAAAAATGCATTCATGGAGTGAAACAATTTTATTTAAAAATTCCCATAAATTCATTCCCTGTGGGCATGGAACATCCGGCTCAGGAAAGGACTTGCAGAGCCTCCAGCTGTTCCTGTTCATTTTTTCCCATCGATTCCACACTACCATCTTAAAAAAACACATTAAGTTTTTTCCCAAATAATCACAACACATGATGAAATTAGTTCTCCAGATCTGAGAACTCCAGCAAAGAATTTGTGGGGGATTACTCTCTCATTTTCAAATCATGTCCTATTCAGATGTAGCTATAACCACCCTACCAATACAGCAATAATTTCTGGTTGTCACACTTCAAGGGGTCTCCAGTTACCTTTGCAATTGTTATGAAACTCTAAAAAGAGAAAAAATAATTTGCTCTCATTCATAAAGCATTAAATATGCTGTGTTATTTTTAAGACTTGGAATAGAGGGGAAAGTCTTAAGATTAAAAAAATAGAATAATAAGGTCATGGTCAGGAAGGGTTTAACCACTGTAGACTAGGGCAGTGACTCCAAAATCTGGTTAGTCATAAACACTGCACACAAAGAAATTCAAAATACATAGTCCCAGACCCACATATACCTTCTAAATCAGAATTTCTCAAGGTGAACTTGAGAATTGCCATTAGTACAGTTATCCGCAGGTATTTCCAATGTACTTTGTCTGCTGAGCAGGATTTGAGAACTGGAAAATTAGAATATATATATTCTATATATTCTATATATTCTAATATATATTTTAATATGTATCATTGATTTGACAGAGTATTAACTGTAAATGCTTTATAATAACCTACTATAGTTTAAAGTTTAAGAGATATTTTTGCTCTGTATCTTTCTTTTTGAGTTACTCTCTCAAATTCCACAAAGTAACCAAAGGCATTCAAAAAATATGGAAAATGCATATTAGCACAAAAAATCAAGGAAGGAAACTAAGCAGACAGTTAGGGGCTACCTTGGTGAAACAGAGATGGGACAGAAGACTAAGATGACAAAAACAAACCCTGGGACAGTAAACTGTTCAGTATTGTAGCATCATGACATGTTTCAAAAAATCCATCATGAGACTATGACAAAACTACAAAATGTTTGCATGAAATGAGAAATTGCTACAAAGGAAAAAAATGATAAAATGCTCTACCTTCATTTGCTCTAAGTGAACCTCAAATCACTAATTTGTGAAGTCACAGGCTGGAGAATATTAGTTTTCTGCTGGCTTTGTTGTGGATAATGCCTCTGATATGAGGGCAATAATAACAGATGCCTTACAGATGAGTTACTTTCTGGGGATGTGAAGGTCATTTTTGCTAAAAACACTAATTCCTTACTTGGGCCTGCAGAAATCTGATGGTTGGCTAAAATGGGATAAAGGTTTGGCATCTCCATTTCCAAATTATGTCTCTCCCTTTTGCTGTTTTAAGTGTTGAGTCAGATTTCACTCAGCTCTGCACATAGACATAATCATATAAGAAATGTTCTGTCCAGGAGCACGACACAGGGTTACAGGGGCCTATTGCCCATTGGAGCTGGTGTGTGTTCACTCTGCTCCACCCTGTGCCTTTTCAGCAGCTCAGGCACTGAAAGTCCTTCAGCCCTATAGTGAGGCCTGGCCATTCATGCAAAATGACGAGATAATACCAGCAGTAAGACTAACTCAGAATTCTTCAGTGAAGTTGACTACATTTCACCCACCAAGTACAAAGTCAGGGTATTCAATGAGAAAGATGGCACTAGATCCATAAAAATTCAATGGCCTCTAAGATGAGTTAACCATGACCATGCAGTGGTCAGAGTTCATCACAAGAAGAAACATCTTTTGGAACCATGCCTCTGATGAATGGAAATTACCAGACTTTATTTCATCCCAGCAAATCAATAAAAATCTGCTGCTCTCTTTGTTCTGTGAGCTGCCATTTGGTTACTCTCTCTTAGCCAATTGCTTGCACTCTTCATCTGAAACCCTTCTCAACACCCAATAAAGATTTCTCTGTGCAGGAACATGCATATGCTTGCAATATTTGGCCCCATCACATTTCTACCATCTTTGGGTCAAGAGAACCTATCATCTAGTATCACAAATTATAGTGTAAAAATCAAGAAATTTCTGCAGAATATATTACAAGCAAGACTGCACAGATAGAATTGCTGGCCATCAACAGTTTGCATGCTGACTGAAGTAAAAATAGATGATGGTACAGTGGCAGGAGGTATTGGGAGGGGGTTACTGGTTTGGAGCTAACAAAGGTGAGATTATGCTGCATAATTTGCACCCAGTTCATACCAGAATCATAGAGCAAGACAAATGGAGAAGGGGCAATACCATAGCTGGCCTCAAAAGGGACAGAGAGTGACAGTTAGAAAAGAATACTATCCCAACAAACAAAGAACAAAAAGAATCTTGTTATTCCCAGCTAAAAACACAGAGGAAACAAAAACTCCAAGTAAATTCAATGAATAAACAGCAACAAGAAATGTCAAGAAAAAGGGACAAAAAACGATTTATAAACAAATAAAGAAGGCAAAGATAGTAAATAATCAACACATCTCAGTAATATCTTTCAACACTAGCAGCCTAAAATTAAAAGACACAGATTAACAGACTTGATCAAAAAAATAGAATCCACAGCGTGTGGCCTACAAGAAACTCATCTAATCCGAAAAGATATTCACAGGCTGAAAATTAAAGGACAAAAAGCAATGTCATGCACCAGGATGCTAAAAACAAGCAGGTGTAGCAATTCTTGTGTCAGCTATGGTAAATTTCAAGCTAAAACTTCTTAAAAGAGACGAAGAAAATCACTACATACTACTTAAGGGGGCAATCCAACAAGAGGAGATAACATTGATAAACATAGATGCACCAAATACTGCAGCACCTATGTTCATAAAACAAAAAAAAACTGCTGAATTTAAAAGATCAAATAAATGCTAACACAGTTGTAGTAGGAGATATTAACACTGAAATTTTGCAATGTGATAACTAAACAAAATATCAATAAGGAGATATCAAAGCTGAACCACATCTAAAACATAGTGAGTTGGTAGATATTTACATAGTACTCCACCCCTCTACAACAGAGTAGACATTTTTTTCAGCAGCACATGGAGCTTTTCCGAATTAAATCACATAATAGTTTACAAGGCCTGCTTAAGTAAATATAAAAGTAGTGAAATAACCCCATACATACTATCAGATCACTGTGAAATGAAACTAGAAATCAATGGCAGAAGAAATTTTAGAAAAGGCAAAAGCTCCTGAAAAATTAACAACATACTCCTAAACAACCAGTGAGTCACAGAAGAAGTCAGAGAAGTTAAATAATTTCTGGAAATTAATGTGACAATGATTATACAACTCAACAAAACCCCTGGGACACTAGAAAAGCAATTCTAAAAGGAAGATTCATTGCAATCAACAATCACCTTAGGAAAATAGAGCAAGCCCAAACAAATAACCTAATGAAAAATCTTAAAATGCTAGAGAAACAACAACAAACCAGTCTCACCAAAACTGAGGAGACTTGTAAAGGTGAGAAAGGAAATCAATGAAATTTAGACTTTAAAATTCTATAAAAAAAATCAAGGAATCAAGAGCTGGTTCTTCAAGTGAATAAATAGAATAAATAATGCCTTAGTGAGTCTTATCAAGTGAAAGTGGCCAAAGACTTACATCAAACAATTAGCAATGAAAAAAAGCTGTGTGAAATCACATCAGATGCTGTCAAAATCCAGAAGACATTTAGTAATTACTTTGAAAAATTGTACTCCAAAAAATCAGCAAATTTTGAACAAATGAATAGATTCCTAGATTCATACAAATTACCAAAGCTAACCCAATACATAAATACGATTAAGAATCCAATCACAAGCAATGAAACTGATGTAAGAATAAAGAATCAACCAACTAATAAAAGCCCACCTGATGAATTACCTACTGAATTCTACAAACCCTTTAAGGATATTCCTCAAGCTATTCTAAGAAATTAAAAGAGATAGAGTGCTCCCAAATTCATTTAGGTAAGCCAGTATCACCCTTATCCCAAAACTGGATAAAGACCCAACTAAAAACAAGAACTATAGTCCGATCTCCTTAAGGGAAGTGGATGCAAAAATCCATTAGAAAGTATCAGCAAACAGAATGCAGCACATCATCAGAAAGAGCATACAACATGATCAAGTAGGTTTCATCACACAGATGCAAGGATGATTCCACATATGTAAATCAACAAATGCAATACACCAAATAAACAGAAGCAAGGTAAGAACCACATGATCATATGAACAGATGCAGAAGAGTGTTTCAATAAAATCCAACACCATTTCATGATGAAATCCCTGAACAAAACAAATATTGAAGGACTGTACTTGAACTTCATAAAAGCTGTTTATAATAAAATAATAGATAGAATCATACTAAATGGGGAAAAACTAAAATCATTCCCTCTACAGTCAGGAACAAGACAAAGAAGTCCTCTATATCTTGTTCTATTCAACACAGTATTTGAAACACTGGCCAGAGAAAACAACCCAGAGAAAGAAATAAAAGGGATACACATAGGAAAGGAAAGACTCAAGTTATCATTATTTGCACATGACATGATATTCTACATAGAAGACCCAAAGAACGCCACCAAAAACTCTTGAATTAATAACCAACTTCAGCAGTGTAGCAGGATATAAGATCAACGTACAAAATATCAGCATTTCTGAACACCAACAATGAACTCAATGATAAGGAAATTATGAAAACATTCCCATTCACAGTAGCACCAAAAAATTAAATACCTAGGAATTAACCTAACTAAGGAAGTGAAAGACCAAATCTACAGTACTCTGTAAAATGAGATTGAACAGGACATCAGATCCTTTGAGCCAGGCAAAGTATCCATGCTCCTGGATAGACAGAATCAATATTATAAAAAAGATCATACTCCCAAAACTATTACACAGATTCAATGCAGTCCCAATCAAGAGAAAACAGTCCTAAAATTTGTGTGGAACATATGGAGACCCAGAACAGCAAAAGCAATTTTAAGCAACAAGAGCAAAGCAGGCAGCCTTACAATATCTAACCTCAAAGTATATTACAAAGCAACAGTGATAAAAATGGTTTGGCACTGGAGCAAAATAGGTAAGTGGATTGATGAAACAGAACAGATGATACAGAAACACCCCATTCACATTAAGCAGCTTGTACACCTACCAACAGATGAATGAATAAAGAAAATGTGGTACCTATATATAATGGAATACTATTATGCTGTAAAGAATGACAAATTTGAGACATTGGCAGAAAAATGGATGCACCTGGAAAACGTAATGCTTAGTAAAATAAAACAGACACACAAGCTCAAATGCTGAATGGTATCTCTCATTTGAGTGAGGCAAAGGACAAACAGAAAATAGCAAAGGATGGATAGAAACAGACAAGGAGATGAATCTCTTGCAGTAGCAAAGAGGGCCAAGGGAACAAGGGTAAGGGGTAAACAGGAGAGGAAGGGGAAACAAACAGAATAAAGATGTGCCATGGACAGACCCTAATAACCTCAATGATGTAAACGTTATATGTAATAACGTTAGCTAAAACTAATAAAATCAACAAGAATGAAAATTAAGGGGAATTAGAGGAGGAAAGAGGGGAGGGAGGGAAGGAGAATGGGTTTTTAAAAAGCTGTAGTACGTACATGTACCTACCCCCCCAAAATGATTGTGAACTGCATGTACTGTAAACATGTACAGCATTGATAATCTTTTTAAAAGTAAAACCAACCATATGACTAGGGCATGGAAGCGCTTAACCACTATGCCACTGTCTTCTGCAAAGGAAAATGAAATCAAGTGTGCAAAATTGGGACATGGGAGGAAGGAATTTCCAAAATAATTATTAAAAACAAATACAATAACAGAAGCATATCTTATATCTAAATATATGACACTCCAGCCCTTACAGAAGAGAAAATCCTGCCATTTACAATACCACCAATGGATCTGAAGGACACTGTGCTCACTGAATTTACCCAGGTACAAAAGGAAAAATACTGCATGATCTTACTTAAATGTAGCATCTGAAAACAACGACCTCACAGAAACAGAGACGGATGATCGCCACCAGGGGCTGGGAGATAGGAGCATGAGGGGAAGGGTGTCGAGGGGTTTATTTTGAAGAATAAGCTCTGCAGAGGTAGTGTGCAGCATGGAGACCATAGTTAATGATAACACATGAAATATTCGAAATTTGCTGAGAAAATAGATTTTATTATGTGAGGTGATGGGTGCCTTAATTACTTTGCTATGATAATATTTCACAATGGAGATTATAGAGATTGTATGTACATATACTTTATATATATAAAAATCACAAATTATACAGTTTAAATGTTTGGGATTTGTGTCTATTATACTTCAATAAAACTGGAAAGAAATTGTAAAAATAAAAAGGAAGAAAATATCTAGATTGCTTTACAGGAAACCTAAATCTATAGGAAGGTAATAAATTGATAAAGATATGATAAGCAAATACAATTTTTTTATGAATATGTTAGTTTCAAAAAAGTCACATTCAAATCAAACATAAGTAGGTCAGGTAGAAGTATTTGATGTTGATAAAAGGAAGTATCCATAATGAGTTTATAATAGGAGTGAAATTATATGTGTGATAGACCTTAGCATTTCCAAAAACAAAAAACTAAACCAAACCAAAGAAAAGCAAAAATCTCATGATACAATGAAAACTGACACATTGTTAATCAAAAAAAATCTACTTAAGCCGGGCATGGTGGTGCACACCTGTAATCCCAGCACTTGGGAGGTTGAAGTAAAAGTATCACTGTGAGTTCAAGACTAGCCTGAACTACATAACAAGACCTTGTCACAAAAAAAAATTTAAATAAGTCTTTGTTCAAACAAGATAAAAACTCAGTATATAAAATAATTAAATATTATACTTACTATTTTAAGTAAACAAATATAGGTATGTACATAAGATACATCAACTCAGACATACTTACAAGACAGAATAGTGGTTAAGGACATTGCCTACACAGCTATGTAGACTGAGTTCTAAATGTGCTTACCCAGCATAACTAGCTGGATCCTCGTATAATATTCCTACCATCTCACTCTTTCCCTTCTTACATGTTTATTATAAAACAGAGATGTAATTGTTATGGTGGTTAAGCAACTTTGTACTTATGCAGTACTAAAAATAGTGTCCAAGTCATAGTAAGTAATCAATATTTACTGCTATAACGATAAATACATATATACGGAATTTTGAACTTTATCAATATCAATAGAGGGCTGGGTGTGGTAGGGCACACCTGTAATCCCAGCACTCAGGAAGTTGAGGCAGGAGGATCACCATGATGAGTTCGAGGTTAGGCTGGACTACATAGTGAGACCCTGTCTCAAAAAAAAACAAAAAAAAAAAACAAAAAAATAAACAAAAAAAATAATCAATAGAGAATATTTTCAAATGTCTTAGGCATATTTATAAATAATAATAATATAATAAGACACTAAAATTCACTGAATTATTAAATATATAAACTATATAGAGTACATATCTAAGCACAATAAGACTAATTTATATTTAAACAAAACATCAGACTACAAAGATTTTTAAAGGCTTTCTTAAAGTCTTCTGAGTAAAAGAAATCAAAATCATACTTCTAAATTGTCTATAATATAACAAATTGATATCTTTATATCAAATGTGAGTGCTCATAGGAAAACCATAAAAGTTTTAGAATGTAACAAAGAACAGTATATTTGTGACTTCAGAACAGATAGATCATCTGTCGAAAAACAGAAAGGATCTTTCCAAAAAAACTAGTGGTCCATTGGATGGTAATAAAATTACGAATGGTAATCAAATTGTGAAACTGTGTTCTCCAAAAAGTCATCATTATAGAAGGATAGCTGAGAGAATTGTACTGCTGGTGTCTAATGGTTTATTGAAAGAAACAGTTAATACTTAATTTTTTTACCAGTTCTGCATGCTTATATCTGGTAATCTGAAAAACTAATTTGAAGACAACAATATGCAATATAATAACCATTGGTGAATTCTTATCATCTTGTGCAGTGAAACTCTGTATCATTTCTAATGTTTTCTTGTTTGTTTTTATTTTTTATTCTCTGTAATGTTTTGATCAATCTTGCATTCTTATATTTGGTAATCTGAGCAACTTTGCTGAAGATAACAATATGTAATATAACCACCACTGTTAATTCCTATCATTTTGTTCTGAAACCCTGTAACAATATGTAATATAACCACCACTGTTAATTCCTATCATTTTGTTCTGAAACCCTGTATCATTTTTATTGTTTTTGCTTTGTTTTGTTTTTGTCTGTGTTGTTGGTATTTTGCTATTTCTCTTTTTTACTGTTGTTCTCTTTAAAATAAAAAAGAAAGTGAAAAAGAACTCACAAAGAAGATAGTCATGATACATATACTTAACAAAGACCTCATACGCAGGAAAAAGAGCACTTTAAAAGCAATGTGAATATCATTTTTCCAGAAATGGAAAAAGAAAACCTTGAACAGTCATTTCATTAAAGAAAACATTTAAATGGTCAGTAACTATGAAAAACACTGACTTTGTTAATTATCAGAAAAATGCATGTTAAAACCACAATATGAGAACTTAGAGCACCCATCAGAATAGCTAAAATTTAAAGGGAGCGTCAATACTAAATCTTATCATGGATATGGAGTGATCCAGGAACACATACATTGCTAGTAGGAAAGATATTAGTACAGTCAACCTGGAAAATTGTTTGGGGTACCTATTAATTTTGAAAACAAACACTCCAGGTATATTCCCAACAAAAATTGATACATATCTACCAAAGAATGTGGACTAGAAAGTTCATAGCAGCCATACTTAGAATCCTCTATAATTAGAAATGACTCAAATGTCTTTCAATAGTTGATCAGATAAAATTGTGATGTATCCACAAGATGGACAATAAAAATGTAACTATGTAACAATAAGAATATAATTAACAATAAGAATGAGTAGATTATAAGTACACATCATAGGACTAAATGTCATGAGTAATACACTGCTGAAGAAGCCATACAAAAGGAGTACAAATTGTACTATACCATTTATAAAAAGTAAAGAAAAAAAGGTAAAATTAATCTATTCTGTTAAGAGTAAAGATTTTTTTCTCACATAGGAGAGACATGATTAGAAGGAAGGATCCAGGAAGCTAATATACTCTTCTCCTTTACCAGGCACAGATTGTACAAGTTCATTCAGTTGGTGGTTATATGAGCACGTTCAGGTTGCGAAACTTCATTGCGCTTCATACCCAGGGTATGTGTACTTTTCTCCACGTACATTATCTTTTAACAAAATAGTTTAAAATCCTGTGAAATCAAATCAAAAATTATACTCATAGGAAAATACAGAACATTTTATGCTTGACAATAGAATACCATTTAAGAAGTTATAAAACATACAACAAAATGAAACTAAAAGTAGAATCAGAAAGGAGGAATCAATAGTGGTTATCAACCATAATTAAATCAATTATAAAATATTAAATGCAAAGACTGACAAATAAATTTAAGCACACCAAAAAGATAGACAAGTCTCAGGAAATGTTAAATTGATTTTTAGAAAAGGAAATAAAACCTAAATTTAAAACATGACAAAGACGTTAGGAATGTTATCACAAAACACACAAGCTCTATTTTGGAATTACTGACATTTTGAGCCAGACTATTCCTCATGATGGGGAGCTATCTTGCACACTGTGGTACTGGAGACTGAACCCACGGTCTTTGCACTAGTTGCATTCCTTGCGCTTTTATTTTTTAATCTGAGACAGGGTCTCACTAATTTTCCCTGGTTGGGCTTGAATCTTTGATTTTTCTGCCTCCGTCTCCCAGGATGCTGGGATTACAAGCCTGCACCATCACTTTAACTTGTGTGGTTTTCATCTCATCAGATATTCTTTTCCTTTTGAGGAGAAATATACTTAGTCATTTCACTAAGATTACATTTAATAAGTGTTGTACCCTATATTTTCCATTCAGTGACCTACATTTTGTCATTCTTTTCTTTTTTTGTTTATGATACTATCTCTGCTTTAAAATGTCTTGATTTCTTTTCTACCTAAGCAAATTTTACAGCCTATTCATAATCCACCATTATCATAACTCTCTCTTCAAAGACTATCTCCCTTTGTACACTGGGAAGATCACCTCATACATGAATAGAAAGCCAAATTTACTTTTTTCCTCATCATTAACACAGGCAGCAGCTCAAAACTGAAGATTTATTCATGTCAAACCTCTGGAAATAAAGGTTGTATGGTTAGATCCTCCACTTTCTTCCCAATGTATGCTATTCAAACTTGAATTTACTCTCTATTCTGCATTCCTATTTTCCTGTGAATAGTGTGCAGTGAGGAATCTATATTTAATAGATTCCTGTCTCTCACCATATATAAAAGTAGATATATGTTAATTCGCTTGTGACTTTTCAGGCCTTGGCTAATCAGCAGTAAGAATTGCTGATCAATGAAAGCGGAAGAAAAGAAGGGAAGGAGGCAGGGCAAAAAACTGACTGTCCCAGCACGTGCCAGTAATAATCTATCTATGTGAACTTTGAGTTGAATGATTGAAGAGGACAAAAGGAACCCAAATATCCCTAAGCTAACCTTAAATTCCTTCAAAGGTGGAAATATATCATCACACATCCATTAAGAGAAATAAATTCTTCCTTTCTTTTGAAATAACTTTGTTTGTTACATTGCAGAATTTTGCTCTTTAAATTCTTTAAAAGCAGGAAAGCTACACTTGATCATAGATTCCCTCTCATTGTCTTGACTAAAGAGCTTTATAAATTGTTGTAGTAGTTCAATAAACAAGCACTAAACTGTGAGCTCCCCAAGGACAATGTGTCTTATTCAGTAATGGTTCCCAAGAGCCTCACTAATAGCAAGCAGGCGCGGCTGCCTACATTTGCCGGGGAATATATTTTTGTTAATTCTCTAAAGACCAATGGAATACATGTTCCCTTAATGTCCACCCACACGGCAAAACTGTGCGAAGAATAATAATCAGATAGATCTCAAAATTACTCATTTGATGTTTTATCCAAGTAGATGAAAAGAGCAAAAGCCTAAGAAAACATTGTCTCCTCAGAATGCTATTTGCCTCAGATCAATAATATGCAGAAAATATGATTACAAGATAAATGAAAACCATCTTGCCTCCAACCACAGAACAAAAGCAAAAAACTCATCTAACTTTTATCAAAAGAGCACTTTCCATTAAAAATGTGTTACTTGTAGAAGTCCTTTTTGGTGCCTTCTGTAGTTGTTCATTTTATATGCTAGTAACTCCTAAGATTAAGATATTCTAAAGTGTAATACTTGTTTAGAAATCATAGACTTAAATGGTCTTATGATTTGTCAATTTTACTAAAAGGCATTGTATTTCCTGGACCAACAAGACACTGATGTGATAATACTTTTTAAGGTTTTGTAACTGATGTGTCCTGGACATGCTATCCTCATATAAGACACTTTGGCATTTGAGAAAATAGAACTAGGAAGGTCATTCTTACCTTCCCACCCCTGGTCTCCTAAAGTAGGTCATAAAATGTAGAAAGAATTCTCTGACCTTGTCCCCTGGAGCAGGCCATAAAACCCAGCTATACTTTTCCTGAAGCAGGTCATAAAACGCTCTTTCTGCAGTGCCCTCCCTGTACCTGCAGGAAAAGTTGGTCCTTATCTCTGAAGTAACGGTGGCGCAAAGAAGAACCTAAACAAGTGGTCACGCTAAACTCTCTGTGTGTATTGCCCTGAGATCACACTCTCCTTCTTGCATTTCATGTCTATGTGGCTATTTGCTCTTCATCATCCGTCCTACAAATATACAACATCCCGTTCAAATACACAACATTCCCATCTCTCTGGGACTCCATCTCTGAGGCTCCTATGTCAGACAAGACTTGTATTACACAGAGTTGCATGTTTTTCTCTTGTTAATCTGTCTATTGTCATAGATTCCCCAGTCAGGAACTTCGCAGAGAGGAGAAAATGACACTACTTTTACTGCCCTGCGAAGTCAGTCTGTCAAATTGAACTTACAGGATACTAGACTTCAAGCCTCGCTCATTTCTTGTTTTCTTACCCCATGCTTGCATTTAATTCCAGATTTAGTTTAAGTTATCAATTGTTTTGTTTTAAAAGGTTGGTAAATTGGTTTAAATGTTTACTAAACACCAAATATGAGTGAATCACTCTGATGGGCACTTTATATATACTACCACATTTCATCCTTTAACAATTTCTTGGAGGATTATGTTTATGTTTTTATATATATACTTGAAGAAGCTAATATTCAAGTGATGAAATAACTATCATGGAAAGAGTTTCTCACTGTATCAGGGCTACTTACTTCCGTAGCGATCTAACCCCACCGTTTCAAATAGCATCCTCTTCATTGAATGTGGTCCAACCTGGTGTTCAGTAAACACACACACACACACACACACACACACACACACACACACACACATCCTTAATCTCCAAAAGAACTCTAGGTTTGTGAGCAATTTGCCTTAACCCTTTAGTCTCCTAGGTGAACCAATAGTTCCAAATGAAGAATAAGATCTAGTGAAAAGCACTACATCTGCTGGGGAATGTACGATCTGAGATCCATGCAGCTGTGAGAGCAGAGCCTCTGCTACCTATGCCGGACATCTTACCTCTTCTCAGTCTTACATTTCTTGTCTTTAAATGAAGTAAACCATCCCGTTACAGAACATATTTTAGTTTGAATTATAACATCTCTAAGAGAACAGGTGTATTTTGTAAGTGTCCTTTAACATTTCATCAGTAAATGGCAAGGTAGGGGTCTTGACCACAACCTTCAGAAAGAAAGCTTAGTTTCTCTACTACACTTTCATGTCAGTGGATTATATTCCAAAACCAAAATTTTTTAAGAAGGCAGTTTTAAAAATCATGACCGTGCTTTTATGATTTGACATTAAAAATGTGTGGCTCTCCTATTCAGCTGCGACTGTCCAAAGTGTACCAAATAAGAATACACAACATAAGATGCTCCAAGGGCAGAACAATTTAGCTATCGGACAATAATAAATTGCAATGACAGACAGTGCTGACCGTGTTGCATTTCGTGGCAAGAATGGTAAAGTCCTCACAGCTTCCCATTAAATTAATGAGAAACTTTGACCTTTTTGGCCAGCAGGAATGAGCAACGTAATGGAGACATCTGAGCCTCTCTTCTACCCTGGGAATGAAAGACAAGAGCGAAAGGGCGACCAGTTCAGTTAAGTGTCTGGCTCTCCACTCCCTCTGCCCTGGGCCGGGCTGCTCTTCCATTGCCCTCTCAGCTTGGTTTTTAGGACCAGCAGCAGCTAAATAGCCTTTTCTTTAAAAGTATTTTAGGCTATTTACTCTGCTTTTTCCTGCATGATGGAAAACCAGGAATCCCTCCAGGTCTCTAAAACTGTCCGGTAACAGTATCCTCTTACTTTGGATTCATAAATAGGATTTTCATTTTATAGTCTGCTAGCTTTTTATAATCAGTGATTCCTTGGTCTATATAAAAAGAGATAGAGCAATTAACTAAAAGGATTAAAAACTAAAATGTAATTGTGGGTTTTTCTGGAGTCAGAGTATGAAAACCAAAGAAATAGCATTTTAGGAATTAGCCACATGACAACCTGTGCAGACTGGAACAACTCAAGGTCTAGCTCTCCATTGGTAAAAGAATCAGTTGGATAAGATATCAGCTAAGTTTTTGACTTTTTACCAGACAAGATAAATATAAGGAATGGAGAGGTAACTTAGAAGTATTCCAAGATTTACTTCTACTGGTAATTTGGGAAGTTATTTAAACTTCTCTCTACAGTGCTTCCTATTATCTATCGTCTTACTTTGCTCTTTAGTTGTGCCCATGCGCGCAAGCACACACACACACAAACACATGGGGAGAGAATCCTCTTCCATCTAGAGACATGGCAAGAACGGTGTATACGGGGAGAGAATCCTACTCCATGTAGTACTGTATTATGGAACAGCCTCATTATAAGCCCTGGACATTGTTAATGTACTAGACAGCGGGGCACGCAGAATGTCTTCCACCCTGCTATGGTTCGTATTCATTACCACGGCTGCTTCGTCGACACTGATATTGATCAACCAGTCTTGACTTTACCTTACCTAACTCCATAGTTTTATTCTCTTAAACTTCTGTTAAAAAACAAAACAAAACACTTTAAACATCATTTTGAAAGAGTTCCCTACGTATACTCCTTGTACGCATAGACGATACAGTGACTCGTTTCCCCTTCGCGGAGTCATCCGCTCTGTGCTGTCTGCTAGTTGCGCAGGCCGCCTCGCGGCGTCCGCCCAGCCCTGAGTTAAGACCTCGCCCACAGACTGGGATGAGAGAAAAGATAAAAGAAAGAAGGGGAAAATTATGTAATGTGTGTACACAGGATAGCTAACACAGTTGTACTACTGACTTCTGCTTTATTGAAGGGAACAGTTTATGTTTAATTGTTCGATCGATCTTACAAGTCTATATTTGTTTACCTGAGTAACCAATTTGAAGATATCAATATGTAATACAACAATCATTGTTAATTTCCTGTCACTTTGTCTGAAATTCTGTATTGCTTGTATTGTTTTTGTGTTATTTTGTAAATGTATGTGTGTTTGTTAACATGTCTTCATTCTTTTATCCTTAACATAAAAACAAAGAAACCTCACCCACAGGATGAATGGAAAACTGAAGGCAATTTATGGGCTGCAATAAAAGTTTTTAAAGTTTCAAGATCGACAATATTAACATTTATGTGGAGAAATACAATGGGTTTGGCTAGCTCTGTATGTTCCAAGATTTCTGAGAAAACTCAAACTTTAGTATCAGAGGTTTTTGGGTTTTCATAAAAGTCTGTGAAGAAAAATAGCAACATTGACTGCCTATTATTTGATAAGTCCTTCAAACATATTAATATGTTTAATACATATTGGCTCTAAAAGTGTTATGAGTTCTAAATTACAAATAAAGGCTAAGTAACACACCGTGACTATTTGTCCTTTGATTTTTCCAAGAATGAAAAATAAGAATTCATTTTCAAGATGACTGATCAATCTAGAATCACAGTCCCCACTTTGCTCTTTATGGCTTGAAAAGGGATGAGCTTTTGCACTCTATCTCTGCTTCTTTTGGAAAATAGCTCTTGTGTGTTCCCTTTCTTTTCTATCCTTTAAAACTTCTTTTTGTCTCTCCTTCTCAGCTCAAAGCTCTAAACTCTTTTCCATCTACAAAGGTTTTGAATTTAGTAACAAGTTATTATTAGAGTTAGCATTTATTGAGTACTGTGCAGCATAAATCATTTGCAGACATCCACTTATTTAATGCATTGTACATATAGGTACTGTAATAATAGTATGTATGGGTTTGAAAACCAAGTTAAAGAGATTTGGCAGTCTGTCTAAGGTAAATTTGTTGATTCTTGCTGAGGAAAAAGTCAATCCCGTTTCTCTTTATGTATTTTGTGTTCTTAGCCACTATGAAGAAATCTAAGTCTGTCGAAGAAATACATGTAAAACGTTTTGTTTAGTAAAGGGAATTTAATTATATTCAATTTATATATTTAAAAAAATACTTCGTTTTTCACATTCTAAAATGTCTCAACTTTTGTGCTCTTTAAAAAAACTTCACCTAGGAAGAACTGGTATTATGGTATACTACTGCCACCTAGTGGCTACTAATAACCCACACACTAAATTCTTCGCGGTTGAAAATCTGAGATGTAATGTTGACATTGAAGGGGAAAGTTTGATTTTATTATTTACCATAAACCTGAACTATCTTAAAAGTGAATAAAAAGATTTATATTTATCCCTGTGCATGTCATGAGAGAAATGTTAGTGTTAGAGGCCTTTAAACAAATTTAAAACGAATAAAAGTGAGCATATCAGATGCAATGTGAATTTCTCTTTAAGGTTCATAAGCTTTTGAGTCAACACAATTTTACATTACCTTGCATGCTTTGAAAAGTTATGAAATCGCCCTGTGAATGTAGTGCAGAGCCTAATGACAAGTCCCTCACACTGAGCAGAACCAGCTAATACTCCACTCATCTGAGCATGGATGCTGGTGCTAGGCACAGCATCCTGCATTTTATATTGCATGAAGATTAATGTATGCACTGCAGTTATATTTTTCTTTATTTTGTTTGTTTCTATATTTGTTCAAACTTTTCTTTATTTGTTGGCTTTGTTAAATCACTGGTGCCAGAGACCTCTGTCTACATTGGAGACCAAATTCCTCGAGCTTAAAGATTCAAATATATTTCAACTCATAAAGAGGCAAAAACTTCAGTTCTTTCTTAGCAAATATTTGTTGAGTTTCAGTGAGGTGCTGCATATATATACATATAAGCTTCAAATTAGAGCTCACTATAGAAAGCAGAAACATTGGCAAATATAATGTAACATCGGACTGGTGGGATTCAGGCTGTGCTGCCCTAGAATATGGCACCTGGGTACTGGAGAAAATGGAAGAAGCAGGAAGATTGCTCTCACTTTCCTCTTGCCCTCCTCCCCAGAAGCAGGCCTAGAGTCTAGCAGGGAGAGAGGGAAGGTTTACACTCTAAACTTCCCCCACCCTTCTTCCCTGAAACATTTATATGATCTTCAGATGAGAGGTGCTGTCTTGAAGCCAGGAGAAAGGAGCATATTCATCTCTGAAGACACAGAGACACGAGGTAAAACTTGAAGAAGCAGCCTTGCTAAGTTCCCCCACTTTATTACCATCACATCACGCTTCCCACTGTCCATCAATTTCTCCACAACGGTACATTCTGCATCAAACCGAAGCATAAAATACACAAGTGTACTTGTTGCTTTGTGGTTTCATTTCCAAACGCTCCTGTATTACATGAAATTATTTTATGCAAATTTGTACAATTTCTCCTTGTCTTTTGTTATAGAGTCCTCAGCCATGAACATTAGGCAAACAGAAGGAAGCATCTCTCTTTTCTCCTACATGGCCTTGTAAGGAATGAGTGGAGAACAGTAGCTCCTTGGTCATATCTGTCTCTAGAGCCTAGCAACTAACTCACATGTGGTCGAACAGCCAGCTCTTGCTGGAGGAATGAATGAAGTAGCATAAATGAAATAACAACCAATGTACTAGACACCAACAACAATCTGAGAGGTTGCAAAAAGGCTGGAGAAGGAAACTGGGCTGAAGTGGGATTCAGCATGTGCAGTTATGATGGGTGAAGCAGTGTTTCAGACAGATATCAGTGGTACAACGACCTAGAAATGACCCTAGAATTATTTAATTTGAGCCACTTGAAAAATAAGGAAACTACAGATTAGGTGGTCTGCTAAAAGGCACATGGTAGGTAGAATTAAACTGAAATAAGATTGGCCTAAAGCAGCTTCCATACAAAGCAAAAAATTCTCTAGCTTAGTACATAAACAAATTGTAATCAAACAGCTGAGTGTCAGCCAATCACAGGCTATCAACTGATCAGACTACAGCCAAAGAAGACGGCCATCAATTGTAGCCACTTAAGTTGTTTCTATATTGCACTTTCATGTGTAGGAATTCTGAACCATCTTTGGTTGGAATGCTGCCCCATTCTGGAAACGTTTTTCTTCCTCAAGGAAACTTTTTAAATTTAACTAAGCTCAATTTTTCTTTTAACAGCACTGGTACAAACAAGTTTAGTTTAGGTCTTCCAGCTTCCCATCTGATCTTCTCTGCTTTATACCATGCAACTGTGAATAATCTTTTCTGTAGAAGGGGAGAACAGAAAGGGGTTTAATTTGTAACAGTGTGGGGCAAAAAGCC
Source organism: Chinchilla lanigera (assembly GCF_000276665.1). Classification (NCBI taxonomy): domain Eukaryota; kingdom Metazoa; phylum Chordata; class Mammalia; order Rodentia; family Chinchillidae; genus Chinchilla; species Chinchilla lanigera. Next base: position 17,303,249 of record NW_004955407.1, read on the forward strand.
ATTGAGAAGGGCATGTTAAAAGGCAAATCTGCAGTATTCAGCTAGTGGTTGGAGACAGATGGACATTAAGGATGTTTATGTTATAAGCAACAGAGCAAAGCAAAGAGGAGAAGCAAAAGCAAACCCTCAGCTGCAACTTCAGAGCCCCTTGTCTGGTAGTGATACAGCAGTGAACTCGTGCTACCACGGGTAATAAGAGAAAGAGCCATGCAGAGAAAGGATATGTCACCCAATAGTTAAGGAAAACCTCGAGGCATAATTAAGCCAGTACTGACTTAAGGCCCATTTATTGAGGAAATAAATGACAAAATGCTATGATAGGAGAACAAAAACATGAAGGAAATGATTTCTTCTTTCAAGTAGCTTATGTTTGGCTTGAGAACTTTAAAAAATACCTGTAAATATGGGCTAGGCAAAGCTCCCAGGGCAGCAATAGCACAGAGAGGTGACATCTTGGTATATGAACTCTAGTTTTAGTCTAAAGAAGCCCAGGTTCTATTCCCAGCTGAGCTGCTAAACAAGTGTGTATCCAGGTACTGCTGAAACTACACACTGCTTGTGCTGATTATACGTTATTGTCATCATACACTTGTGGTGTTTCCAGCTAGTGGAACCAAATATCTTGAGGAAGACAGGTCTTTTAAAAATCCTCCCAAGTAGCCAGTCTTGCAGTCGAGAGGATTGGCATCCACCACTCTTTGTACTTCAGGTTCTTTGCCTCTGCATGAGGGAGTCAGTCTTTCAACAATCCATGCAGTATTCCATCCTACTTAATCTGTTCATGTGAATCAGGATCTTTTAGTTGGCTACTGAGAGAAGGTAAGATAGAGAAAACTATCAGTATGCTTTGTGTGGTACCAACCTTCTGCCACCAAAAGCCACAGGTGTGTCTTTGCTCCCACTCAGACAGGAAATTATTCAGCTGTGCTGACATCCTTCAAAGCCAGCCTCTACTTTGAGTCCTTCTGAAAAGTCCTGAAAAGGTTTCTCCACCTTTGTGGTCTGTCCTCACTGAGAGATGAAATGATCGGCATCGATATCCTCATTTGTGATGTTTTTGCATGGCTTTCCTCTCCCATTGCTCGCCTGTTATTCTTGAAGAAAATATCAGATGAAAATGCTGTTGTTCTTGGGAAGTTGAAAGTGAGGAAGAGCTACAGAGAGTGGAGCTCAGCCTCGAAGAAGCTTCTGACTGAGAGGCGCTGAAGGAAAAGCTTTTTCACAGATGGCATAAGAAGCCCTTCTTGGCTAACTATGTGGAACTTTAAGAAAAAAGATGAATAGGCCTTAAATAGGGTCCAAGGTGTTAAATTTTATTATAGTTTTAACTTCAGTTAGATTTGTTTAGGAATGGCAAAGGGATGTGGAGGATGAAACATCCTTATTTGAAATGATATGGGCAAGAGGCACTCACATTTCAGAATGCTGCACAACCGAACAAACAGCTTGGCAGTTTGTCCTCTGAAATTGTTTTTACAATATGACATTAATACAATCTAAAATTCAAAGTCAGTGATAAGTAAGCTTTGGTGTTTGTGCAGATAAGAAAACAACAAAATAACTGTAAGATTATAACCTGGAAACCCCTTAATGGTGAAAGGTATAACCAAAGAAACAAGAGGGCTTTTTTTAGAAATGCTAGCAATTATCTCGGTTTTAGAATTAGAAAGTGTCTCGTGCAAGACAGGCAACACGCTTCCCTGGAATGTGAGGTCAGAAAGGTTTTGTGTGCTGGATACAGGAGGAGTTAGGAGGAATAGGGCATGTGCACACACACACACACACACACACACACACACACACTCTTGCATATAACTTTGGAGAGAAGTTTAGTGTTAGTTACTTACTCGTTGCTGAGACACAATACCTGACACCCACAACTTTAAAAAAAGGAAAAGTTTAGCTTGGCTCACAGGTTGTAGAGGTTTCAGTCCACAGTCAGGTGACGCTGAGGCAGGGCAGTGCGGCAGAGGGGAGCGGGAGAGGAGAGCAGCTCATGGCATGGGAGTGGGAAGAAGAAAGAGAGGGACTACGTAACAGGACCCGCCTAGGCTACACCCTAGTGACCTACTTCCTCTAACCAGGCTTTGCCACTCACACCACATTGAGCTCTGAATCATCAGTGAACTAATCCACTGGTGAGTATGGGCCCCGTGATCCAATCCCCTCCCAAGTACCCCCTCTACGAGCACATGAGAGATTTAGGGGGACATCTAGATACAAACCATAACAGTGACCTGGGAAAATAAGTCTTCTACGTAGTGAAGCATGCTAGAGACTGACTCAACACCACACTAGTTGGAAGGACAGTTGTAAGGAAGTATACACAGAATGATTTGAAAGGTAACATACAGGGATTAGATGGAAGGGTAGAAATCGCTACCATCCTTATCAAATATATAGGGAATATCTACTATGCTAGACAGTGTAGTGGATATGAGGAAGCAATAAAGATTAACATATTAATCCTTGGCTACCAATCTCAGATTATGGTGACTGAGCATGTTCTTTAATGAAAATATCAACTTTAACTAACATTTATTAAAGGCTTCTACATACTTCACATGTATTATCAGACTTCTACATATTCACATATAAACATGTTGTTAAGCATAAAAAATATTCATATGTTATAAACATTTACCATATATCTCATGTAATCTTTACAACAACCAGATGAATAGGACGTCACTGGGTTTTACAGATAAAGGATATATGTAGGAAAGAGTTAACATGGTGGGCCTGCTGCTCTCTTTTGAGAGGTCTGCCTAGATTTTTGGCCCTTGTCTGGCATCTGGAGACTTGACTTTCAGTTACGTTATCCACTCAATAGAGTGGCTTATTGTGTCTAAACTGCTTATACAAACAATTTGATTTATGACAAAATCTACTTTGTTGCTTAGAATCTGGAAGTTTGGTATATGCTAGGCAGAAGGTGCCTACAAGTCTGGCCGCCAGCAAAAACCCCAGCACTGTCTCTCTGAGTTTCCCACATATGAGTTCAGCACATCTTTGTGGCTCACAGGAAGAGGGCCTATGGGAGATTGAGCCTGGTTGCCCCTACATGTTTGCCTCAGGCGCCTTTTCTCTCTGTTCAGAATGCTTTGTGTCCTTTTACTATAATAAATTATAGCTGTGAGAACAGCTATGTGCTCATCCCATGAGTTCTTCTAGGAAATCACTGAACCTGGGGTGCTATTTGGCATCCCAGAACCCTGCAGGAGCCCTTCAGTAGTTTGAGATCCTTCAAATCCAAGGTTCTAAGAAAGACAATGATTTGTTTGGTAGGAAGAGGCAAAGGTCCCATTAGTATTTGAGACCTATAACCTGACTCCTCACTAGCACAAAACCCTCTCCAGCACAAACTGTTTCTTTGTCCACTCAGATTGGCCTTATCAGAGGGGAAGTGAAACTAGTTTCTGCAGAAAATTGGTCTCATGAAGGAAAAATACTATCTGAGAAAGTAATTTTCTAACTTTAGCATGCATCAGAGACACCTGGAGGACAAATGTCACAGGTGGCCCAAGAATTTGTAAATCTAAAAAATTTGCTGCTGTTGCTACTGCTCAGCAGATTGCATTTGGACAAGCATGGGTCTACTATTTCACTAGCATCTCTGAGCACATAGTCACAAGGAGATCGTACAGTGCTTTGGGATGAGAGAGCTTTCTATCACAGGTGAGCCTGAGAATTAGAACTCACAGAACAATTGATTGTGTCCATAATTAAATGAAGTGTATTTTTAAAATCAGACTTTTGGGGCTGAGGATTTAGCTCAGCAGCACAGCACCTGCCTGGCAAGAACAAGGTTGTGAGTTTGATTCCTGGTACCTGAAGAAAAACAAACAGAAAATCAGACTTTTAATCTTTACAACTTGGAAAAATTTCAAGACTTACTTCCAGCTTATAACATTTATATATAGGGGAGTACTTTTCAAAATAAGAATAGCTCAAGAAAATGCTGTTATTCTTTATTTGGTACTGATTATACAATTTTTATATAAATGTTAATCTATTACATGTTAAATTTTATGTATATTTTGTTTGTGAGCTACTTAATCATTTAAAATAATGGAGAATTTGTTCTTAAGATCTTTAACATTGTCATTTCTAGTACAAAACCTAACTTAGAATTTGAACAAGACCATTTTAAACTGGAAGACTTAAAATTGAATTCATTTTTCTTAAGTGATTAGTTTTAAGTGTATATTAAAAGCAAACCTCATGTTGTGTCTTTTCCCTATCGACCAGATTGGGAGAGCATGGAAATTCCCTTTTCTACCTCAAAGAAGCTGCTAAGGCCCATTTTCCCAGGGTTAGGAGCAAACCCCATGCTGATTGAATTCAGGCTGATACATTCAGCCATAGCCACAGGGCCTGTGTTTGTTTCTCATGAAGAGCTTTCAAGGTGGAACTGGTGTTGTATGCCTATAGTTCCATTAGGGTGATGTAGAGACCATCTGGTCCTTTTCAAGCTCTTATTGGGTGGAACAATCAATGAAAGTAAAAGTTTATTTAAGGCAAACAAAAAAAAAGAAAGAAGTGCAAAAGAACTCAAGGAGAAAGAATCTAGTCCTGATAGAAGTGTTCTGCAGGGTATGGGCCAGTGGAACTAGGAAAACGAGGTATACCCAGAAGAGCACAGCAGGGCAGGCAGGTGAGAAGGCTCACAGTACTTACAAGCTCAGTGGTCACCATCTTTTACCCTCTTTCTGACATCAGATCTAAGCCATCCCATCAAAAACCCACTCGCTGTCCTACCATGAGATTGGTATCTGGTGCATGGCTTGGCTTGAGCTCTTGGAAGAAGATTTCTATTAGGTGCAGGGCTTCACTTGATCTTGTGAACTTCCCATGCCAGAAGAATTGAAGGCAGCATTCTCTGTGATTAACAGTTCTTCACAATTAACTGGTCATATTCAATTACTCAGCTGCTTTGCCATGCCCTAATCTCCTGTCTCAGTCCCAGCATCTTGGCAGTCTGATGTAAGAGATTCACTTGAGCCCAAGAGTTCAAGGCAACATAGAGAAAGACTCTCTCTACCTCTGCCTCTGCCTCTACCTCTGTCTCTGTCTGTCTGTCTCTCTCTCTATCTATCTCTCTCTCTCTCATGTTTCTCTCTGTCTCTGTTTCTCCCTCTCCTCTTTGTTTCTCTCTCTCTGTTTCTCTCTCTTTCTCTCGCTCACACACACACACACACATACACACACACACACACACACACACACACACACAAGCCCTCAACATATTCTATAAGTTAAGCTGACCTCAATTTTTCTCATTGTAAAAAACAACTCCAGTAGATCCCTATCTCAGAGTTGAGGTCTTGTCAGGCATTTTATCCTCAAGCACCTTAAACACTGATGTGATGTAACTGATAATTTAATACAAGTGGTAAAAGATTTCAAATACAGCTTTTTTATTCATGGAGTTTGTCAGTGCAGAAAGTTACTTACTTTGATTACATTGCTCAGTTCTTAGCACATTTCATTCTTAGAAAATTGTTTTGGAAATAAAAAGAAAATTGCTTGGGCTTTAATTCTTCCTTCTTTCATATTATTAGTCTAATTTCTACCATGAAAATTAGCAAATACTAGAAATTAGGGGGTTTTCTCCAGTCTTTTTTTTCTTTTTGGAGAACTTTTTTTTTGAGCATTTATCAGCACCTCAATGGCTCTATTCCTAGGTGTCATTTCTTGCATCCTGAGAACATCTCTGTATCTTTGTAGATCTTAAATCTTCACCTTATGAGGAATATGATGACTAATTTCATATCAATTTAAATGGGATACATTGTTCAAATATTTATTCAAGCATTATTTTTTCTCTTTCTATGATGATAAATTTGGATGAAATTAACATTAAAATCAGTAGACTGAATTAAGCAGATTACCCACCATCATGTGGGTGGACCCCATCCAATTGGTTGAAGGCCTGACTGAAATAGAAGGATGATCCTCTCCTTAGTGAAAGAGAATTTCCTTTTAATTGGAACATTGGTTCTTCCTACCTGCATGATGACTCTCAAGCACAGACATCAATTATTCCCATTCTACAATCTTCTGTCCTTGTGACTAGAACTAGGACATTAGTTCTACAAATTTTGGGTGATATAAATGTGAGTCCAACCTCTATAAATGTGAGTCAACTCCTTTTAATCAATCTGCATACATCAATACAGATATATAAAAATACAGATATCGATATATAGACATATCTTATTGGTTCTTTTTCTCTAGGAAACCTTGACCAAAACAAGGAGTTTGAGTTTAGGTGCTAGAAAACCAGTCTGCCCTGGTCAGGTCCCTACCCAGGCACCACTTGTAGGGACCTAGCCAACTTCAATCAGGTCTCTGTTCAGGCACCACTTGTAGGAACCTAGTCCTGATAGTTTTTTCCCTGATCCAGGGCATGAATAAGAATGAAGGCCAAAAAGACACAGCGTTAGTTTAGAATGCAGGGACCGGGAGCTCTAGTGAGCAGAGAGCCATGAGTATCTGGCTCACCTTGTTTTTACTCACTTAGACACGGGTATATCAATTAGAGTAGAAGAAGATTCATCTGCCTCCAATTATGTAGAGTCCATGTTTGGGTAAATAACTGGATCTCAGCTGTGTTGACTTTTTCCTATAACATGCAATGTACCATCACGTCTGCATACTTCCCTTCAACTTTGTGCTCACAGAGGAGGTCAGTTAGGCCTCAATTCTCATTGTTTGGTCTCCCACACTAGGTGATCCAAAATCTTTGAAATATGTGGTTCTGAATAATACTGACCAGGTAAAAATGTACAAATTGTGTTTTCAAAATCACTTTTGGTCATGGGGTTCTCTTTCATACTGATATTCAAGAATTCAGTGCATGTCTGATACAACTTCAGTTAGGAGAAATCCACAATGGCTTGAGAAAGACATTCTTTGCAACGGTTGGAGAAATGTGTTTAAACAGTGAAAAACTAGCAGAATCTGTTTCTAAGAAGAAACAAGCTGCCTTGACAGAAGTAACTACTATATTTGATACAAAAATTTGTTCCAAGTATTTTATGTATAGTATGCTATGTCTCTTAAAACTATAACCCTCATTTTATAGAGGAGAAAACTGAGGTTCACAAATCAACTTATTCAAGTTTACAAAGGCAGTAATTAAGCCAGAACACAATCAGCTTACCTCATGAGATACCAAAGTAATCTTCTTATGTTTTGATGGGACATGCTAAAAAACAGATGAGACCTTTGTACAAAGAGACTACTCTCATTAAAAAGAGAAACAATATTTTAGATCTCCTTTAAGAGGAGAAGGTGTTTAAACCTCAGCTATGGGCCCACACTTAAAGTAGCTAAAGAGATTAATGAATACTTCTTAAAAAATTAAGACTAGAAATTCCCTCTCTTTATAATATCCTTCACACCTCCTCCATTATTCTTTTCCTATTTGTTGGCTGTTGTATAATCTCAGAGGAAAATTGAGGGAAGATATTTAGAAGAGAATTCAATGTGGAAGCAAAGTAGAAATAGACCCTGGAGTTTGAATGACAATGGATAGAAGACTATCTCTCTGTTTTTCCCGCACATCCTAATTTGGAACTAATTCTGAAATGTGCCCTATTATGGAATACACATCAAAATATCAAACGTCATAACTACTAAAGTATCTGCACTAGTGTTCCTCAAATTTTGGTCATTTTCTATGCTCATTCTGTAGTGCCACAATAATACTACATAGTAAAATTTCTCAGGAGCATTGGAAAATTTTGTTTGTGTTTCTCAGTCTGTGCTTCAGCTGTGTGGTTTCACTGATTTGGGTACCAGTCAGTTGGTCTTGGCTGGGCTCACTTATGCTTGTGTGGTGGGTCAGGGTTGCCTAGCAGCTGACTGACCTATGATGATCCAGCTCTGCTCCGTGTCATCTGTCATCATCTAGCCCACTAGCCTTTGCTCTTCTAATTGCTTGGCAAGGTTACAGGGGAAAGCACAAAAACGTGCAAGGCTTCCAAAGCCTAGCATCTTGTCATTCCTATAACATTCTGTTGTATAAAATGAGTGCTAAGGCCCACCCCAATTTATAGGACAAGAAAATGGACAGTACAGCTTGCTGGGAAGGATTTCAAAATCACAGTGTGAGTAAATGTGAATGGCTTTTTCAATCAGCCTACCATTTTTATCTACTATCTTAATGAGATTTGCAATATCCTTCTGTTCATTGTTTATAACATTTATTATTATATCTCTTCATGGCCATAACTGTATTTGTGAATCATGGGTTTAAAATTTTATCTTTCATATATATTAAAAATCATGACCTTTAAAAATTGAAGGAAAAATATTACCCCATACCATTGATAATTCTTTAAATAAGACACATTGAAATAAGGTAATGTTCAAAAGCATGAATGGGCCCTAGAGAGTGATGGAATTCATTAACATGTTTTGAAATAGTCAAGTTATCTAACAAATGCTGGACTCCATATTGTATCTATAACACTAGAGTAAACGTACAAGACAAATCTATCAGCTTACACTTTGTATCCGTCAGCTTTCTCATCACTGGGACAATCTACCCAAACACCACACCTTTTAGGAGGAGAGGTTTAGTTTTTGGCTAGTTTTTAGTTTCAGTCCCTGGTTGCCTACTCCATTATAGAAACATCATGGCCCAGTAGAGCAAAGCTGTTCACTTCATTGCACCTGGGAAGCAGAGCACAAAACAAAAGCATCAGAAAGAGATGCACCCTCCACAGACACATCCCCAGGCACACCCAGAGGTGTAATTTGCTAATCTAGTAGATGTCTTTTTTTTTTTGACAGATAACTGTTTTTGTTTTCAAGAGAATAAAAAATAATAAAGAAATTAGAAACAGTACAGGATTTCAAAAAACAAGATGATATAAATTCAAGTAAATGTCTTTTAATACAATCAAGCTTACAATTATAATCAGTAGTCACAAACTTTACCTTGGGAGAGTTTGCAATCCAGGTGGCAATCAAGATCATATTGCTCCCCACAGCAACTAATCTATAACCAGTGGAAACACTGTGTACATCATAGAGGGAATATGTAAAACAGTATTTGACAAGGAGTGATCAAAAGGAAGGTGAGGGAGATGGAACCACTATTGAAAGCAGCTTTGAGATAGATCTTCAAGTATGGATAAAAGAATAAGCTTTGTGGGGAGAGGCTCAAGCTGGAGATGATCACATGTGTGGGGCTGAACAAGGCCTGCCCCGAGAATACAAAGCAAGCACCCAAGACAAGCCACGTGAACAAGCTATTTCATCCCCAAAGGCACGAAGTGCCAAAAGTGAGCCAGGTGAACCAGCCCCAAGAACAAGGGCATGAGAGGAAGCTAGTTGTTAGGCACAGGGGCTTCAACTGACATCAACCTGCCAAGTGTATAAATAAATGTACTGCAGTCACTGGGCAATTCTTTTCTCCAAGAGAGAGGGCTCCACCTGATCCCAAACTTTCTGCATTTTCACTCTTGCCTTCATTTCTTCATAGTCCTGGGAGTTTCTGGAGAGCTGTGCCAGGCATGGCAAACCTTAAAATAGAGAAGATTTTTATATTTGAAGAAAGCCATAGCTAATGGCTTAAAGGCAATAACTAACCACAATTAGCAGTCAGCAAATTTGATATATAATGCTGAACTCAACATTATTCACATAACAATAAATTAGATTATTGTTATGGTTTTTGTCTAGATGCTCCCCCCAGAGTCGCAGGCAGTTGTGGGGGTGGACTTCTAGAGTTTGTGATTGATTCATGGTCCAAGGCTGGGATCAAGGGTATGAGTGCTGCACCCGCTCTAGGATGGATAGCCTGCATACAATGTAAGGGACAGAAAGAGGCTTGCTCTTTCTCATTTTCCATTGTTGCGTTTACTGTCTTCCACCCCTGTGAACTGTTCCCCTCTACCATGTGCCACCCTGCCTTGGAGCCAGCTGATTGTGGACTGAAACCTCCACAAATTATGAGCTAAATAAATCTTTCCCCTTTAACCTGGGGTGTTGGGTATTTTGTCTAAGCAATGTGAGAAAAGTAATTGATACAATTACAGAATGCTTATCTTTGGTGGTAGTTATTGTGCACATCAGAATTAAATAAGAAGAACACAGATATAGGGCTGTGAAATGGGAATGGATTCTACTCATTGTGGTGTGATGTTTTGTATCAGCATTACTGTTAAAAACAGTGAAAAATTGGTTATCAAAGCCATTATCTTTCAGATGCTGAAAGCTCACAAAATAATGATAATATTTAGTGCAAGATCCAGACCAAAGTAAACACAGCTTCTAAAGAAGTTTTTCCCCTGAAAACATCAGTGACTAAGAACACAACCAGCACTTTTGACAGAACCCTGAGGATAGAAGAACCAAAGACGGAGTCCAAGCCCACATTTGAGGTCCATCTTATGAATCAAGTTCAAGTCAAACTCACCAAACTTACTTAGATTAAGCCCTAAGCGAAGTTTCAGAGCAACTCAGTCTCTCAAATTAAGGGATCATAGAAATGCTAGCAATTTATAAATTTTGATTTTAGGTCTATCTCACTTACCTTTCATCTGAGCCTTCCTTCTTCTGCACACAGAATCCCAATTTTAAAAAAGATACTCAGGAAACTACTAAGGTTATGAAAAATGGTGTAATGCAAACCTGTTCCAAAAGGATATTTCATTTATCATGCTAAAGAAATCAGAGAAAAATATTGCACCTTTGTTCACTTTTTAAGTGAACAAATAATAATT
>NW_004955407.1:17314090-17344260 GCF_000276665.1 Chinchilla lanigera
AAAAACTACTATGCTGTTAAATAAATAATAATTAAATCTTTCTCTTGGATACCAAACCAGGGCCCCTTGTGTATTTGGTTTTCTTCTGAGGTCTTCGTTAACTGACAATGTATTTATATGACTTTACTAAAGTAGAAACTGGTTACATAATGCAAAACAAAAATAATTCTGATTAACACTGAATTAGGGGCTGGGGATTTAGCTCAGCGGCAACGCGCCTGCCTGGCAAGCGCAAGGTCGTGAGTTCGGTTCCTGGTACCGGAGAAAAACCAAAAAAAAAAAAACACTGAATTATCAAGTCATAGCAGAGAGAAGTAGACCTGGTTTCTTAAGTAACACAAGATAGGACCAAAAGATACAATGAGTGTTTAAAATTTTAAAATAATTACAGTAGAAGACAAGACACACTGCCCTTAATCTCCGTCAAAATACTCCCCCTCACTTTAAATACATTTATCCATCACTCTTACCTCTTTCTGAAGCAGTTCTCGAAGTCCTCTTTTATTTGTGTCTTTATGCCACATGGACAAAAATATGGCAAAAGCTGCTGCTACGTGCCTTCCATTAGAAAAGCTGGCTCATAAAAATGCTGTCTGTTCTCATCCACATTATTTACTGGATCTGGATGTGACCTCTGGCTTTTCCACAATGTGAAAATAACTATGAAAAGTAAATGTTTTTAACTGATTCTAGACATTGAGCCAGAACACAACAGGGCAACTAAAGGCACAAAAGATTTCTAGAACTCCTTCAGAAAGTGTCAAGAATGGTGGGACTTTCTTTTTCCTTTTCAATACTCCCTACTCATCCAAACTAGCTGCGTACCATCTCTCTCTTCTCCCTCCCCTCATCTTCAAATAAGTTGTTTTATTTTAGAAAAAAAAACAAGGACAAAACTAAATAAAGAATAATGGGATAAGTGTGTTCCAAGTGAGGAGGGGAACTGAGAAAGATTAATGGCAATGTGTCTTATTAGCCTGTGTCAGCCTTCTGTCATCTTTGATGGAATTTGATTTTTGTGAGAGACAAAGTTATTGATATATCCCCTCCAAATGTAACCAAGAGTAGGATCTGCTAAACAGCAGAAGCAATTTGTAACATGAAACAATTAGTATTGAGGTTTATAATCTGTTACTCAATTTACAATACCCCCTTATGACTTCTTATTTGTTCATTTTCCTGATTCTCAGTATGTTAGAACAAAATTTTCTCATGTTTTTTATTGGAGGCTACAACTCTAAGTGGTGTAATTTTAATTACAACTTTTCTACTCCATTCTCTGCATCATGTATGTGATCCGCTGTGTTTAGTAACCAAGGATAAGCTACCAGCAGCTGACTTGCAAGAAAGAATGGATCTAAGATCCTCAGGTATATTCTGTTGTGTAATTTGCTGGCGCTGACTCTTACAGTACAATACGTAACACAGTAATCTACATATAAGAAATTCAAGATCACGTCAAATTCTTAGGAAAATTCACTGAGAACAATGATCATAGAAAAAAACCTTGAAGCAATTTTAACCAAATTAGATACAAAATATTCTTTCTCTTCAAGTCTCCCATTATGGTTTACTTTATTTGTCAATTTGGCTAGAGCAGAGTACCCAGTTGTTTGGTCAGACACTAGTCTGAGCTGGGATGCTACCGTATGCCAGTAATCCTACCATCTGGGAAGCTGAGGCAGGTGGATCATGAGTTTGAGGCCAACTGGGATGCATGGAAAGTTCGAGGACAGGCTAGGAGACAGAGCAAGACCCTGCTTCAAAAAATAAAACAAAAACCACTAGTCTAGATGTTGCTGTAAAGGTGTTTCTTAGATGAGATCTACATCTACAGCCAGTTGACTTTAAGTAAAATGGATTGTGCGGCATAATTTGGACACTCTACATTCAGTCAGTGGAGGAGGCCTTCAGGGCAGAGATGGAGGATTCCCAAAGCAGGAGGAAGTCCATCTCCACTCTGCAATAAAGAAATTCCACTTCTGTTTCCAGAATCTTAAATCTCAAGGCTACAACACCTACTCCTACCTGAAGGTCACCTTAATGTCCTATCGAATTCGGACTCCCTAGCCCCCAAGTGTGTGTGTCAGTTTCAATTTGTCCTATTTTGGGGGATGATCCTGACTAACTCACCTTCTAAGTTACTGAATGAAGGTGGCTATAATAAACTCTCAACAATTATTTGGGATATTTTACACAAATTTATTGGATGCATCTAACATATGCTCTAAGAGTGAGATTTTAATATTCTCTCTGTATTATATTTAAAGCAAAAGAAATAGCAGTAGCCCTGTACCATTTAACACATACAACTGTTTGGATGTTACAAGAAGTTATAATTTTTAACCTTCAAAGATTTCTTTCCTCAGTTTCACTCTAATGTTGCTTTCATACCAATCCTTAAAAAACATTAAATATTATTTCTTTTCTGAGTGCAGTACAGTTATGTAATCTTATGACTCTTTGAACATCAGGGTAATGGTTTGTTTTTGTTTAATTTCTTTTATGATAAAACCATGCATTTTTTTTTATGTTTTGGAAGGATTTAACTTCAATATGTTTAAATCTATAGAAAAATACTGCCTATTTTCCAAAACAATTCTCAGAGAATTATTATTATTAAGAACAATTCTTCAAAGGCACAAATGTTAGGGACATGGCCAAAGGCAACAATCTAGTGGTCAGGAGACAAAAATAATTTGTTATAAAGGAAAAGTGGGTTTAAAGTGGAGAAATCTAGAAAAGTTTTTAAAAAGTATAAGAAGAGTTCACATTTTCATCTCAGCTCTCTTCCTGCTATAGCCAAGTGGGAGGAAAAAAGATGGCTTCAGACAATAAAGTGGAAGAATTTTAAAAGATATATTTAGGTTGTTCCTAAATTTTTCTCACAGATGAATCACACTGAACATATCACTAATAGTTGTGATGCAAAATAAACTAAATGTAGGCAGCTAAGGGAAGGAGACACAAGGGATGAAAAGAGAACAACTGACAAAATGTCCAAAATTGCATAATCTATTAATCTTGTAACTCAAATGCATTTCCTTATATAATCACTTGGAGATAATGATTAACTGTATTGGTGTCTTCAAAACACATATAGGAAGGATTTAACAAAGTTATATAAGTATCAATGTTCACAGTAAAACAAGAATTTTATCTTAGCAACTTGTTCCAGTGATCTAAAAATGCCTTACCCTCATATGAGTAAAATCTGTTCTTTTACATATTATCCAAAATTTTCCAATATAAATCATTCTTTGATTCTTTTTCATGAACAGGACATCAACCCCACTTCCAAGTTTGTATTTGTAGTTTGTCTCCATTCCTATATTGACAGCTAACTCTGGTGGTGGGTGTGAATAACTTAAGAATAAGCAGATGTAGCAATGGCATTCCACTGACAAACTCGCTACAATGAGGTGGTAGCAGAATAAACCTCAAATAAATGAGAAAGAGCCATCAGACAAGATAGGAGAACCTGCATCAGGCAGCAAGGGATGTCTAGGGTAAGGTAGGTGAAAGCCAGTTGTATATCTTCATTTCCAGTTCTATGAATTTAGACATGAGTGTATAATTCCTTTCTTTAAATACACACTTCTAATGGCATGAAAGATGCAACCATGAATTCCTGTGAAAATACTTTGGTGGTAGCAATGTTGTCTTCCAGAGGTTGTTCCCAAGTGCATGCAGGATGATTTAGTTAGAAGTTTCCCAGATCCTTGCCATGATTACTAAATTCCCATAGGAGAATATTACAGGACTTAGGATGCATCTATACCAGTTCACCAAATCTATTTTGTCCATATTTCCCCATGGATATTTTGTTCACATCAGTCTGTTTTCTGTATCAATTAGAACACTGTTTGGCTAAAAATAACAGAAAAATATTGTGTCTAGTTTAAGCCTGTACAATGCTGTGAGGATATCAAGAGCTCACTATGTGACCCTCATATAGGCACTGATGCTGAAAATGAATTACTACCATTCTTGTATGGGTCACTGAGTAAGGACTTGATAGATGTGGAAAATCTAGTTGAAGGGACTAAATTATTGCCACTGCTTAATGATCGGGGTAGGCCCTATTCTGTATGCTCTTTATATTGAAATATAAGACACTGCACCCCAGCAAAACTGTACAGTGAGAAATTATCCTCAAATAGGATATCAGATTATATCTCAAAGCATACATGAATACTGTAGCTTTTGTAATTCTTACATTCAACATAGTCATTGACTAAAATGCTATCTAATGTTAGCTAATTTGTATAGACCTCTGAGATAATTCTGAATTACTTTCACTCTAAATATGTCTTGGCGGTTTCCCCCAGCAAGGATCAAAAGCAAGGGTTTTTTGTTGCTATAACTTTGAATCATTATGAACTTTGTCTTGATTTGAAAGACTGCAGTCAAGTGGCTGTTGGACTAGCAAAATCTGAGTCTCTTTCAATCATAGACTTACCCATAATATTCACTCACTGATCTCTGGCATGGGAGGATTACTTTTCTACCACAGAAAGGCCATGTTACTTGAACTTGCTTTTCCCGTTTCCCAGGCATTTTGTGTGGGAGGAGGGAAGATCTCCTCACCATCTAATGCAATGGTTTGCATCATCTTGATTTGTTTGGATTGCGTCACCCAGAATTCCTGATGGTCTGCATTCCACACGTGGGATGTGGCAAACCGCCTACTTCTTTTAATTCCAGAAATTGTTCGATGAAGTTTTGGTAAGCTTCTTACATAGTACTTATAAAACACGGGAAAATCGCTTCTCAGCCTTTTGGCTAAGATCAAGTGTAAAACATGGGAAAAGTTTTGAGCTCTCAGCTTCCATTTTTGCATTGTATTTATTAAATATGTAAATGATCATACTGTATTTGTTTTCTTGATTTTGAGGCATGTCACAAAACAGAAAGAATATCAAGTAAATCTTGTTCATCACTTGTGCTCAGTAAAGTTGAAGAAAAATGATTGAGACATCAAAGGACAATAAACTATCAGATGGTAAGTACTGAATGAGTAGGATATGCCACAAAAAGATATGAAAAAACTAGTTGGTGTTGATACTGGTAGTAGTGGTGTGTCACCACTCCACCTAAAGTACTGCTTCAGATGGAATAGTTTTCTCTTTTTTCTCTTATATTTAAATATAAATCAAACAAAAATATATTACTCCTACCGCTACTAAATAAATGCTCCTACCTTCACCACTCTAGGATAGCGCTGGGGAATCTGTGGCATGTGTGTCCGGCTGTTATTATTGAAAGCTCTACAAGGTGTGCCATCCCTGCCTGGGAAAAGATACTTACCTGTAAATTTATTTTTCTATTATAAGATCTATTCAAATCCATTTTTGAGTGAAAATGTAACCCCCAACACTGAATTGGTTCCATGTGTTCTCTGGGTTGCAAGCCTTAAGTACTTGTATGTACAATTTGCAGTGCACCCCAGGTTAATGCCCTAAGTCTCTCTATTCAATGGAAAATGTCTAATAATATGACAAGAAGCATCGTATCTTTTTACCAAAGCCTGAGGGGAGCTGAATCTGTTGTCAGATCATATTGCCATCTGGAAGTTAATATTCCTTATAAAATGAATAATTTGAGAGACTGCTTATGCTCACAGCTTAAACAGAACTGTAGAGTAGCACAAATGGAGAAAGAAGTCATCTTTTCAACATATTGGTGCTATAGCTTTTTCCATTATGAACTCCAAGTTACCCTCACTATTGGCAGCTCTTCCAGGTTGGTTTTAGGAGCTTAAGAGAGTTAATAATGAAGTCCTGTTTTGAATGGTCCACGTGTCTTCCACAGCCCTTAAATGCTGTCTGATACACGTTCACGTTTAACCATCTGCAGCTCTCAAGCACCACGGTAAACAAATTATGATTGCATGGGTGTGAAGAGCGGGGTGCTTCTTCAAATGCCCTGAATGGGGCTAGGCACAGTTTTCTTGAATCACAAAATGTTTTGGAGTTCTATAATATATTAGCACTTATAATTTTTTCTTGTAAATTCACAGTGTAACAAGACATATTAGTGTTGCCCTGAAATATAAAATGTCACGTGAATAACAAAGTGGAGAAAACATAACTCTCTAAAATTTTTGGTATTATTCACTGATGGAGTGGCTGCTAAGAGAAGCCCTCTCTGTATTTCCTTAGTCTGTGATTGTCCTGGGAAGGCCCACCCAGTGGTTAATGTGACCTTCTGAAAGAATATACAAAGGAGAGTTAGTAAAAAGGATGAAGGCATTATGCTTTGGGATGGGATCTTGCCCTTCTCAAGCAATTAGAGATTCAAAAAGGCCTGAGAACGTCAAATGATACTGAATTGTACAAATATTTCTTTTTCTTTACTCATAAGGCATTGCTTAATAAAATTAATTGTGGAAAAAATTGCTCTTGACAGAGACTTCTGGTTCTGGACCAGCAGTTATATAAAGAACTTCTAAATTACCACTTTATTCTAAATAAACAGAACAACTACTCTTCTCAGATTTTTATGCAAAGTAAGGTCACAGAGTAAACTGCTATTCCTAAAATTGTAGAGACAGGCAAATATAAAGAATTACAGCTACCAAAGCAAAAACCTGGATGGGCACCAGTAGGAAAACCACTGGTAAAACTGATAAATTGCTGGGGGCTCAATGAGAACAAATTTGAGAGATGAAAACCTCAGAGTGACACAGGCATTTGTGCGGTCTCCAAAGTTTTGCGACTTCTACCTTCTAGAAATTCACTGGATCTTCTCAGGGCAGAGGGAGAAAAATAATCCCCTTGTTCTAGCAGAAGAGGGGAAAAAGAACTATCTGGAAATATGTCTGAACATTCTGTTCTACTTAACGAGTCTGCCCTCAAGAGAAACTGTTTAATGAGAACTCAACTTATAGTTTTACCAGTGCCTAACTGACCTGGCGGAAGGAGAATACCCAATGCAGCCCTCGCAGCTCCCATCTAAGAGAAGAGAAATATTCAGTTCCAACTGACGCTAGCTATACTGTCTCACCTGAGAGAGAAGGAAGAGGACTGTTAGCATGTGTGAAAGTCACAGTCCAGAGACCAAGGCTCCAAGTAGACTGAGCCCTGATCATAATACTATGGGATGCTTTTTGTCCCCTGACACCTTTCTACCACATTACTAAAGTCCTATTTATAGCAGTTCTGTCTACCCAATATATCATATATGGCTATCAAGAAAAAAATGTGAGAACATACAAAAAAGCAAAAAACAGAATTTGAAAAGATATGACAAACATCAAAACCAGAGATATCAGAATTGTTGAAATTATCAGACTGGAGGGGCTGGGGATTTAGCTCAGCAGCAAAGCACCTGCCTGGCAAGCTCAAGGTCGTGAGTTCGGTTCCTGGTACCGGAGAAAAACCAAAAAAAAAAAAAAAAAAAAAGAAATTATCGGACTGGGAATTTAAAAGAACAATGAATAGTATACTAAAGGATCTAATGGACAAATTAGACAGCACACAAGAACTGGTAAAAGATGTAAACAGGGAAATGGGAATTCTAAGAAAAGAATCCAAAAGAGATGGTAGAGATCAAATTTACTAGAACAGAATTTGGGGATATGTTTGGCATGCTTCTTAGTATATTGGACATGGCCAAGAAAAGAATTCCTAAGATTAAGCATATCACTGTAGAAACTGTCAAAACTGAAAAGTAAAAAGAAAAAAAAAAAAGAACAACAACAACAACAAATAAACCAAAAAACAAAAAAGCAGAATATCAAATGTCCAAGGATTAGGGGATAACTCAAAGGCATTCATGTGTGTAATGGGAACACCCAAAAGAGAAGAATAAGAGAGGGGCACAAGAAATATTCAAAACAGCAATGACTAAGTCCCCTAATTAATGTCAGACACCAGACCACAGGTCCACAAAGCTCAGAGGACACCAAGCAGCAAAACTTCCCACTAACCAGGAAGTGTTATAGCATCACTCTAAAATAGACATGAATTAGTTTCTTGCAAACTGTAGGGCAACCACTAGAAACACTAGTGAAATAAAGACAGAGCAGAGGGGAAGAGGGAGAGAGAAAGAGAATTGATCCCCTAGGACCACAGAGAAAATAAAATACAAAATCCTCCATGAAAGACCTACACTTAGCCCCAAGAAGCAGCCACACAATCAGTCCTAAACATCTCAACCCACCAAGGCCACCAGGAAGCAAGCAAGGAGAGCATCCCTCATTCCGCGGCCCCAAGAAACAAATGAGTGCCATATGCTCAGAGGCTCAGTTTAATGAGGATCTGAGAAGCAGACACTAAGCTCCACCCACACTTGACCCAGGGAAGCAAACGGGCAGACTTCTCTGAGCAGGTTGCCCCCTAAGCACTCAAATATTTCTCGAGTAAATGAAGTTTCCTCCCATGATTAGAATCCTCGTATGGCCTTTAATTGTCTGTACTTCTGTCTAAATTCCCTAGAAAGATATCTAAAACTTGAAGACTAGATGTATCCTTTCTTCTAGGTTCTTCTCTTCTGTCCCTCTTTGGGTTCATGTGAGGTGCCCTGTTATGTTTCAAAGCATTAGCATGATCTGTTTCCTCATTGCTGTCATCCTATTGCTGCTATTCTTCCTATAATGTCTTGAATTCTTCTATTCCTTCTCAGGCATGTTCTTCAGTGAAGTCTTCCCATACAGTCTCCAGACAGTTGGAGTTGATCCTATCATAAAGTTCCCATGAAACAATTAAACTCACCCTGCTTTCCAAGGTTATTATAAGTTATTTGTTTACATATTTGTCTCTCCCTTAAGGCAGTGTCTTGTGAGGGTATAGCTCTAAGTTTCAATGTCTATGTCAAAAAGTAGAGCAACTGGAATAAATAAAAGCAGTAGCACTGGGTTAATATATATTAGACTTTGACTTCCTCTATCTAGGATGTGACCTTAGTAAAATTAATTAAATTTCCAGAATTCAGATTTTAAAAGTTGAAAAGAAAGTTACTTTGGCTCATAAAGTCTTTATTTCTGAATAAAATGATAATGTGAGAGAAAAGCAAATTACAAATAAATAAATAAATAAATGTGTGTATAATTGCCAGATTTACAAAGGATTATTTTAATTCTGAATTATTTTCAGATTTTATATTCAAAGCTTAGTCTCACTCAAAACTGGTTACAAATGCTTCAATGTCAAAATATACTGACACCATAGACTTTTGAAAGTACTTGTGAGTTTATAAAAATAACACACTGAGATTCAGGCAGTGTACTTTTAGTTTTCCCTGAAAATATTAGCATTTTTAAAATGTTTTCTTTTTATAATCTAATTTAAGCCATTCATCTAATGTGGATTTTAAAATCAATAATTCTATTTCACAGTAATCATGATTATACTATGCCAGCAAAATAAAGAAACTGAGATAGTAATATAGGTATGAATTAACCAATCAGAGGCAAAATATGTAACTACTCACAGTTCAGAATTGCAGATTTTATACGTTAGCCTAACTTGTTGCCCAATCAATGGGGAAAATTGGATGAAAATTTCATTTAGTTTCCAGGATTTCTTATTTATTTCAAGTCATCCTGCTACATTTTTGTTTGCTTTTTTTGTGTTAAATGTGAAAATAATTGGAATGACACCTAAGATGAGTGAGCTTTTGTAGTCAAAGAATGAAAACTAAGAACTGTACAGCAAAGCATGATAACCAGTGATGTTGAGCATTTTTTCATGTATTTATTTGCTGTTTGTATTTCTTCATCTGAAAAATGTCCATTCATCTCTGATGCCCATTTTTGGATTGTGCCTTTAAATTTGGGAGAGTGTGATTTCTTCTGAGTTCTTTATATATTCTAGCTGCTACTCCTTTGTCTGAGGAGTAGCTCGTAAACATTCTTTCTCATTCACTGAGTCATTTCTTCACTCTCTTCATTGTTACTTCTGCTGTGCAAAAGCTTTTTAATTTGATGTGATCCCAACTGTTGACTCTTTGTAATATTTCCTGTGTGATCAGGGTTTTCTTCATAAAGCCTCTGCCTATAGTTATATCGTCTATAGTTTTACCTAGTGTATCGTTCAGCGTATTAAGTGTTTCTGTTTTTAGAAAGAATGGCCATCATCAAGAAATCATCCAATGACACATGCTGGTGAGAATATGGAGGAAAAGGAACGCTTCTCTGTTGCTTGTTGGGAGTAGAAACTGGCATAAGCACTATGGAAATCAGTATGGAGATTCCTCAAAAAAGTAAAACTAAAGGCTCTATTTGATCCAGCTGTTCCCCTTCTAGGTATCTTCCTGGAAAGAGTTAAAAGTATCATACTACTGTGATATATGAATGTCAATGTTTATAGCAGCACAATTTGTAATAGCTAACTCTTGGAAATAGCCCATATGCCCATCAAAAGATGAATGGATAAAGAAAATGTGGTGTTTCCACACAATAGAGTACCATTCTGCTATAAAGAAGTATAAACTTGAGTCATTTGTAGGAAAATGGATGCACCTGAAGACCAGAATTTCAAGTAAAATAAATCAGACACAAAGTTTAAATATCACATTGTCCCTCTTGTGTGAGAAACCCGAAAGGTAAATAAGGTGCATAACGGAGGATAAATATTGGGAAGCAGAAAAAATATGTGCAAATAGGAAGGAGAACAAAGAGGAGGAGGAAGCGAGGAAAGGGGGAGGGGGAAGGAAAACAAGAGAATGGAAGGAAAAATGCAAATGAAGCTTTTAGAAGTGGAGAAGAGAGGTAGAATTGTAAGGGAAGGGAATGAGGAGAAAAAGAAATAAGACATGTCATGTACAGGTACAGATTCCCTATGATGAATGTGATTTACATATATGACAAATATGTACTAACAAAAAACAAAGTTAAAAATAAAGCATTGATTTCCTAAACCATTCCCAAAGAAGAAATGCATTCGCATGCCCATGGAAAAGAATTTTTCAATCTAATTCAGTATGTAGTATCTCTTGCTGTAAACAAATTTTAAATCAATGTACTCTGTTAAATTATCAAAGTATAGCTAAGATCTAAATATAAAATTTGTCCTCATTAAATCACTTACCTTTAACAAACTGGATTTCTTTTTACTTTTATACATATGGGATGAGGGGATTAAACCAAAGTTTCCATTTTAACAAACACCTCCACAATTTGGAATTTCATTGTTCTCAAAGGGTAAATTTCTGCCAAATGGATGACAAGCTGTTGTCAAGGCATAATGGGAGGTCTGTGGGAGTATGCAGTGGATTAATGCACAGAAGTTGCATCACATTTTGAGCTCAGATATTCTTTAAAACAGAAAAATCTAAATTTTAAAGCTCTCACAAATCACTCTTAATAATTCTAGCACTATTTATAAATGTCTAATATAACATTGTAGCATTATCCCTTGGAAGGAAAATAATAATTTTTTAAAATAGTAAAATTATTTTCAATGACTTTTTATATTCTCATTTTCTTAGGAATCTAATGTAGGGCCAGGGAGACAGCTCAGCAGCATAAGCACCTGCCTGGCAAGCAAAAGGTCCTGAGTTTAATTACTGGTACCAAATAAATAAATAAATAAAGCTGTCTAATGTTCAGCCAGGCGTGGTGGCATGTGCCTATAATCCCAGCACTTGGGAGGCTGAGGCAGAAGTATCACTGCAAGTTTGAGACCAGCCTAGGCTACAAAGTGAGCTCAAGGCCAGCCTGAACTGCATAGCGAGGAAAAATGAGCAGAATCTAACGTGCCCCAAGATGTCAAAAGTATAACTCAATGTTAAAAATATACATATAGATTAATATAATATGAATTTACAAATATTAAGATAATAGGAAAGCTAAGAGCTATGACTTATTGAGCATACCTTGACCAAAAATTATAGATCTTTTTGTAAACTTTTATTATAAATCCTTATAGCAACCACTAAGTATGTTTTATTATTCTTATTTCAATATTACACACTGAAAGGTAGGCAGTTATGATTTATCAAGGATTTTGTAAGTAACTGGTGATGGAGACAGAAGTCAAACTCAGACATTTTGTGGATTTTTAAGATCTCATTCCAAAAGATATAGAATTTTTTGTTTTTCCTAGTTTTTCAAAATTCTCTCCAAATATATATAACATAGGAGCAGATAAGCTCAACAGGCATTTTTCACAACATAGGAAATATAATGTAAATAGCTTCCTGTTATAAGATACTGTAAATTTATCTTAACATTAACAATTTTTGGAAAGAAACCATAATCACTATACAAGGGAGTTTCTGGGAATGAGCTTAAATAAAACACTTGAAAATAGAATCATAGGAACCTTTTATTTCCCATTCCCTGGAGAATTTTTTTCCCACGTAGTAACGGTCCCTGCAGGCGATCTATCTTTAGGAAAGATCATGCTGCATTCCTAGGATATTTGAGGTGATTATGAGAGAGGTTTGCTTCCATTCCATCTCATACCCATCATTAAGGAAAACAGAGTTCACGTTTAGTTCACCGGTAAGTACAGGCTAGCCCTTTATAATGTAGAGCTTCTACCCATTCTTGAATCCATAAAACAGCCTTCCCACTAAGTTTACAACAGCCTATCAGTGATTTGTCAAGCTTAGGAAACTCATTTTACTTTATTGCGAAGAATACCTCACACTAGCCAGGTAAGATGATTTAAGAACTGAAGGGTGAGGTACTTTCCTTCCAAACTGATGAGGAAGATATGCCTTGAATATGAAAGATGAGCCCTGCTAGGAGCACACACTTAGCTAACTTAGCTTGGCTCATAACCTATCTTCCTGGATGTTGAGATGAGCAGGTGGCAAGTGAAGAGAACCTGTTCCATATGTTTTGTCAATTAGGGATAATAAGAGAGATAACACATTCTAGCACATTCTCCTCCTATATTTGATAGCAAAAAGAGAAAGAATTGTTTTTACAAAGTGATTCCTTACACTTCTCACTTACTTCCAGGCAGAAGTTCAGAGTCCGTCCTGTACCTCCCCTTTCTCAACTCCTCCAGTTCACTTCAATAAGCCAAGGATGTGTCATATTTGGGGTACTGTGCCCTAAGCCTCATCATCTGTTTGACCCTCTTTTCAGGGAGCACTTCACCAACAAGAGTTCCCCTGAGTTAAAGAGTGTCAGAAAATTCTCTTCACATCACAGTGATCTAAGAAAACAAAACTGTCCCCCTCCTTCTGTCTCAATTTTCTCCTAAAGATCTATCAAATGAAAGTTATAAATAAAATTTTCTTATGCTATTTTTCTAAATTTCTAAGACTTCAGATGACACGTTAGGGTGAGAATGAAGAAGTATCCACATCACCTCATAGAGTCCATGTCAGGAAAGAGGCCATCTATCCTCCAGAAGTGGACTGGGAAGTTTCCTGTCAATGATCAGGAATATCTAGTGACTGAGCAAAAATCAATCATCTTCTGAATCAAAGCAGCTAAAGTTAGAGATAGAAGTAATTTTCACGTTAAAGTATAATAAGTCATCCACAGGAGGTCATTTGGAACAAAAATGGCAGCTCCCCGTCACAGTGTTTATTACAGCCTCTGCATGGTGACTGAAGTTAACTGAAGTCTGGTGTGTCTTAAAGCCCTGAAGTTCATCTCTGTCTTTTGCTGCAGGTCCTGGACTCTCTGAGAGAAGGATTTATGTAAATTAGTCAAATCCAAAGGCCCCTGGTGTACATTACAGACAATTACATAGTAAACTTGACCTTAACAAGGGCTATGTCTCAACATTTCAGAAAAATCTCCAAAACACAGATGGATACATAACGACAAAATCTCAAACTCTCTGAGACGTCTTATTTCTATAGAGGATCACACCATCTCTGTTTATTGTTTTTTTACATTCTACTTAAGTTTTAACTCTCTCTTGAGGACCATATCTTACAAGCATCATCAATATTTGACCCTTTTTAAAAGTTATCACCAAAAGTAGGAAATAAAAATAGAGAAATTAGAAAAAGAGTGCTAGATGGTGACCCACAGTCACTCACAAAATCAGAGAATGTCTATTCATATGGTGTAGTCAAATTCTTGTCTTGGCAAAGCAAAAACATAACTACACCTAGACACATAAAGAACAGTCAAATTCTTAATTACTAAAGACTCTACTCTGCATTGGAAAATTGATATATTCAGGCCACTATAACAAAATACCATAGACAGAAATTTATAAACAACAGAAATTTATTTTTCATAGTTCTGAAGGTTTAGAATTCCAAGATGAAGATTCTGGCAGGTTTGCTGGCTGGTAAGGGTCCTCTTTCTGGTTTATAGATGACTCCTTCACTCTGTGCCTCACATGGTAGAAGAGGGCAAAGAAACTGCCTTGGGCCCATTTTATAAGGCCACTAATCCCATTCATGAGGACTGTATCCCACAACCCAACCACCTCCAAACAGGAACCCTCTTCTAATACTATCACCTTGAGGGCGGGATTTCAACATAGGAATTTGGATGGAATGCAGACAAGTTGAACATAGCAATCTTCTCCCCCCTTTATAATGCTGGCCTGAGATCAAAGTAAGGCGATATCAAAGAGGGACTCCTATGTTGTTTGTGCATTTCTTGCTCAGTGTGATCTTTTCCACATCTACCTTATTTCTTCATTCTCTATCTGATGTTCTCAAAATCATTCCCTTCATTTTGGATATCTCTAGTTAAGTTTAGATCATAAAGCACTCGTTGCTCCTGGGGTTTGCCTTGAACCTTTTAGTTCCCAGTCTCCCCATATGAATATCTATCAGGTTATGTCTCATCCCTTGCCACTGTTGTCTCTTTCATGATGATGGATTGGTGCAGAGTCTACGAGAACATATGGGAAGTGTTTCTCCTCCTCACCTCCTATCCGACTCTCCACTCCTACCTGCTGCTGACATGGTAAAATCCTGGTGTTAGTAAATTTTTAAAAATATAGGCCAAAAACTTAGGCAGAGTTTCTATAATTAGTTCCCATTTATTCATTTTGTGACATTTCCCTGAGCCACAAGACAGTTCTGACCTTTCTGATGGAGTTTACTGTTAATTTCACATTTTAATATTTGTGAACCATGAGCTTGATAACTATTCAAACATAAACCATTAGGTATTTTATAAAAGATGCATGCGTTTCTTCCTTCTGTAGTCCACTGATGGCCTAGATAAGTATTTTTTATTACTGATAAGAGTCAAATAAAATACTTCAAGATGAAATGCACATTTATAAGCACATAATAATCTATATGGGGTAGCCATGACAACTGCTAGAATTGTAATCTTTCAGGTTTCCAAAGGTAAAGCTCCACACTAAAACATCCAGATTTTCAAATCCCCAGGTTTTCATCTTTCTCACTCCATCTCCCACTCCTTGGCAAAATTTCAACAAACACTAAGTACTGGGAATTATAGTTCATCAAAACAGTAAGATAATAGGAAAGTAGTGTAAGTTTCCTTGATAGCTAGAAGATGGCTTTAATACTCATTTTTTAACACTTTTCAGTTCAATGATAGGATTGAAGCTTCAAATATATGTGATTAAGAATTAATAGACTTTAAGTGATTTGGGAGGGTCACATGAATGATGATATATTTACTTTTTTAACTTTAAAGACAATAATAAAAAACAATAAAAATGATACAGAATTTCAAAGCAAGATCCTGGGAAATTAACAATGGTTATTATATTGCAGGCATGTATGACTGATCAAACAATATAAGCACTAACTGTTCCTTTAAAGATATATTTACTTGATAAAATAAAATGCAAACTTTAAAACTGATGGTTTCAAATACATGGGGGAAATAGATTACACTTATATGTACAGTGTAATTACTAAAAACAAATAAAATATACTAAAAATAAAACTTCTAGACACTGAAATATATGCAGTATGAGAAGTGAAAGCAATAGTTTATTTATAAGTAATGAAATGATGGCTGGTTTTGTTTCTCATTCTTTATCCCTTTTCCTATTTACTTTAAAGTATCAACTTTTTGAAAGTATTAGAAATAAGGAATGATTGATCTTCTCAAAGCAAAGAAAGAGTGCTTGCCCATAGCATGGAGTAAAGACACTAACCCTGAAGAAGGACATTACTGAGACACTATGGAAGTACACTGGGCTGACATTTAAGGAGAAGTTAGTCAGTAAGGGTACTGGGGAAGGAGTAAAGGGCAGAACTACATTCCAGGCGTAGAATAGTAAAATAGCTGGTGTTCCTGGGGCAATGGCAGGATGTCCTCTCTTTTGTGTATGTGTATCATGACTGAAATATCTGGAGCATTAAGTCACAATCATAGCGAGTCTACCTAAAACTGAAACTTAAAAGAGCAAATAAGAATTTAGGTAAGAGCCAAAAGAACTGATTGAGACAACATAATTTATGAGATTGATTTCAAGTAATTGTGTCAGTACTATACTTTTATACTTCAATTGCCATGGTTGCTTCTGACCACCTACTTGGAGTATTATAGAGTTACTCACCCTATAATGTGATTGTAGCAAAAAGAGGGACAAGATGAGCTGAGGAGAGGTAGATAGAGCCTTATGATACCGTGTCCTTCTGTCAATGCCATTTCTTCATGAAAAGGGGGTGACAGGACCAGATTTATTTCTGTAAAAAGGTAATTTTTGTAGCAATGTGAAGGATGGTTAGGGTGGGGAGGAAAGATGGAGCAGGAAGTCCAGAGGGAGAGTTGGTAGACTTGTTCCAGGGCAACGAGTAAGAGATGAAAGGGAATAGCTGAGCAAAAACAAGCATGTAAAGCTTCTGCAGTAGATTCCTCACTAACTCTATGACCTTGGATAAGCCTATGTGCATCTTTTTACGTATAAGTTGAAAGTTACTGGCCTTTTTCAAAATGCTACTGTGTTAAGTAATATATAAGAAACTATAACGTACTAAACTCTATATGCCCACATGGTTTTGATAGTTCTACTTTATTATTATTATTAGCAGTAAAAACATTCATATTTTACCATCCTTAATGACACGTGTATTTTGAAAACATAGCCAAAGACAGACAAAAACTAAAAACTCTAAAAAACAGGTGATAATTTCTGCTTATCATAATATAATTTCTAAGAAACAAATATGGTATAGTAGTTATATTGAAAAATTTCATGTGAAATTGGATACAAGCATAAAGAGCTTTTATTTGAAAATATCTATATAAATGAATCATCGACTTCTACAATCTACTTTTATGGCAGTGGTAAATCAAATAAAATGTTTATTTTCAAAATTTTACATTTTTTTAAACTAGTGTTAACACAGCTTGAATGAGTAAATATGTGGAATACTTCTTTTTTCCTGTATTTTTATGGTGGTTGCTATTGTTTGAGTCAGAATTTCTTAATACTTTTTAGAATAAGAAAATAAGATCTGTTTTAGAGAATATTTTACTATTCAGTAAAACTTGAATCTTATTAAAAGAAAAACTTATTAGACTAAAACCCTTCAGGTGTAATATTAGAAAAGCAAAAACTTAGGGAAAATACATTGGGCTGGGAAGTGTCACATAGAAGTTGATAGAACACTTGCTTAGCATGCATGAGCCCCTGGCTTGAATCTCCAGAACCATGAAGCAAGCAAAAAAATATAATTTATAGTATTATAGCCATAAAAATAAAAAAACTTTCAAGTTAAATACACAACCAAAATATTTAAATATTCAGCCATAGATCTGATTCTGTATTTGATCATTTATGTATTACCTGCTCACATTGTTCACACATGAAGCAGAGTAGCTTCAAGACTGCTTAGTTTAGAATAATCACAATTTACCCAGTAAGGAATCTTGTCTTAGTTACTCTTCTCTCACTGCTGAGACAAAATACCCAAGACCCAAGGTTAAAGGGGGAAAGGTTTATTTAGCTCACACTTTGTAGAGGTTTCAGTCCATAATTAGCTGGCTCCAAGCCAAGGTGGCTTGGGACAGGCATTACAGAGTAGAACTGCTTCATGGAAAGAAGACAGCAAAATCAAGCAATCAAGGGACAACCACAGCTTTCTTTCTACCTTTTATATCTTATCCAGGGTACTTAGGCTAGGCAGCACTCACATCTTTAATCCTAGTGCCCTTGATTCTAGCACTGCTCCTTGAATTCATCTCAACATCACACATTCTAGATCCAGCTACCTCTGAAGAAGCCCCACCTATGACTGCATGATGCTTTGGGTAAACATCTAGACACAAGTCATAACAAATCTTCAAATGCTAATCCAAAATGTGAAAAATGAATAAAGCCTTTTATTTACTTAAAGTTTATTAACATTGTGGGTCTGTTAAAATGAACATTAAGTACTTTTGCTACTTTACAAATTGCTGTATTTGAAGGCAGTGTATTTGTTCAATGCAGGTTTAGTGCCCACTTGCCTTCACTGAATTATTGTAAGTAGGTGTTAGAGATATATGAGGACCCATACTGGAGATGTTGCTCAGTGGTAGAGCATTTGCCTAACACGTGCAAGGCTGTGGGGTCAATCCCTATATCACAAAAAGAAATGATCACTTTTTTGCTCATATGAATGTGGTACAAATATACTGGTTGACCTCATACCTCTGTTCAAATGACTGTGAAACTTCTACTGTGTAGTCACTTGGCATTCATCTTGTACAAGCACTACCATCTCCAGTACAGACTTGGGCATTGGTGTGACTGACTGAGGTCCCTTTAAAGCCAGGTCTCTAGATGATATAGAATTTGTGGCAAGAAGTTCTGAACCCTCAAGAAACCATTTGCAAACTTCAATCTGCAAATCTCATCATCTGAAGTAAACTTTGATTTGCTTTTCTTTTTGAGAAAAGCATTCCAAATTATAGTTCCCTATTAAGGAAAGCATGTGATTGAAATAACAACTAAAACTACAGGGAAAACAGGATGATTGAGATTTATTTCCTTAGAGAAAGCAACTGAATTAATTAACCTAGACTTAACTAGAATAAGAACTAATAGGTGATAAGCAGACAACATCCAATTTAGATAAAATAGAGAAAACTGACATGTTTGTCACTAAGACAAGCACCTCTGGTTTGGACAGGAAAGCAGCTGCTGTGAAATTAATGTAGAGGCCAAAAAAGTGCACACACATACACACACATACACACACATGCACATTTTGGTAATTCCTCTTGTTTGTTCAGAGCTAAACAGACTGTTGAGAACATAGGAAAGGTAGAGAAAAAAAAATCAAATCACTTACCTTCACCAGGAAATAAATCACTCCCTGAAAATTGTCTTACAATTTACCCAGAACGAGAAAGGCATATAGAAACATGTCCCCTTTAATATGTGTCATCTTTGGGAAAGTCATGTGTTTATACTACTACAAAAGTGAACAACAGCTATGCCATTTTAATCCTCTTTTGTTACCAATTCAGTCCCAATGAGCCTGAAGAAATGGCTCAATTATCAGCAGATGGATCATCTCTGATCCATGTGTTTACACTGACTGGGAAAAATGGTATGAGCTTATGAATGAACTAGGGTTGTTTACATTATATGTTGGTTTTAAACCACATATTATTAATATGAGGTTATTATTTTAGCATTAAAATTATTCTTAATAATGAAGTTACTCAGTCAACATCCAAAATATATAATATTTTTTCTTCTTCAAATTTATTACTTGATATGTAACATTTGGTTTCTGTAAATTTGTTATTTTTAACATGTGATGGCTTTTGTTTCTTTTAAAATCAATGTAAAAAATGACAGTTCGCATGTATAAGATAACTTGTTTTTCCAGGATGTCTTTTAGCTCTACTTTCAGTTTTTTGAATGATTTTTGTAGTATCAGCATACCTTCATACTCAACTGCTTTGAAACTCTCAACTTTGGAACTTCATACATTGTGACACACAAAAACTTTATCCTTGTACTCAGGTTTGTTTGTTACTCGGCAAGCAAGCTAGAACTTTTCTTTGTTGATTACCTTGTGACTTCTTACCCTTTCCTGGTTTTGTTTTTGTTTTTTCTTATTGTTGTTTTCATTCCTCGGGAAATTTTTTAAAATTTTGTTGTTTTTTTTTGTTTGTTTCCAGGGGTTCTTTTGTTTGTTTGTATCTTTCTTCTTTTTGTCTTTGTTGAGCCTTCTTCAAATAATTAATGATTAATACCATGGTACCACCATAATATCTTATTATTTTTGTATTAGAAATTTATTTTATTTGGTTTTCTAAAGAATAATTGCTGAGGCTTTCTTACTCAAAAGCATTTATTCTTTAACTTCAACTCTCTGATTCATTGAAATTTTCAGTTCTTAGAATTTCTTGACCTTCAAATCCTCTTTCTAATGTAGTGCTTCCACAAAAGTTCAAAGGAGCTCATGGCTTAGATCATCTGAAAATGATATCGACTTTTTGAGCTTTAGTTTTAACAGAAAACCCTAGAAAATCAAAATCATTTTAAATCCAAAGGACTAGGTATCTAAAACAGATTATTTAAATTATGAAAGCTAATTAAGTATATTCATATGTTTGGAATGGAGTTCCTACCTAGAAATATCCTAAAATTTTAGAAGTGGTCATGATCGATAGCTAAAATGACCCCAAAAATCTCATGTGTTCAGATGTGAGGCTTTTGGAAAGTGTTTTAGTCATTTTTCTCATTGCTGAGACAAAATGCCCAACACCCACAAGTTAAACGAGGAAAGGTTTATTTAGCTCACAGTTTGTAGAGGTTTCAGTCCATCATCAGCTGGCTCCAAGGCAGAGTGGTACATGGCACAGGGGCAACAGCTCATGGCAGTGAAAGACAGCAAAAGCAACAAGAAAGAGAATAAAATGAGCCTCTTTCTATCCCTTATGTTGCATCTGGTCTACCAGGATTAGAGCAGTGCCAATCCAATCAGTGGAAAGATCTAGCAATCACCCATCGTTAATCCCAGCATTGCACTATGAATCAATCACACACTCTAGATTCAGCCACTTCCAAAAAACACTATGACCTCATGAGGCTTTAGGGGTACATCTAGACACAAACCGTAACAGAAATCTCCTCCAAAGAGAACAGCAGCCATCCCCAGCAAAAGCAAGAACCCGAGTTCATTATCCAGTGAAAACAGATGACAACATATCAGAAAAACCATCTGCAGCAGGCTTCTCCAGAAAAATCAACAGTACACAAGCTTCCTCTCCCATTCTCCTTTTGTGTCATTTTGGCAACAATCCTCAGGTGGATCTTCAGTGCCCACAACCATGCTGACTCAGTTCATCTTGGTGTTCCAAGTTGACCATTAGTTTTTCCACCACAGTGTTTAAATCAATATTTCCCCATAGAGAATATATAAATATATAACAGCACATGTTAAGGTGTTGAACATTATTAATCAATAGAGAAAAATAAATCAAAACCACAGCAAGATAACACTTCATACTTATTAGAATAGTTATTTTCCAAAAATAAAGTGTTAGATAGACTATGAAAGTATTGGGACCCTTGTACATTGCTGATGGGAATGTAAAAATATCTAGGCACTGTCAAAAACAAAATGGTGGTCCCTGAAGAAAAATAAAGATAGTCACCATGTGATGCCACATGTTCATTTCTGGATATATGTTCAAAAAATTCATAGCAGATTTAAACAGATAGTTGTATATCCATGTCCATTTACTAGCATTTACAACAGCCAAATGGTGCTATATACATATGATAGCATATTATTCTCTCTTAAAAAGGAAGGAAATTCTGACATATTACAAGCTAAATGAACTTTGAAGATATTATGCCAAATGAATAACTCAGTCATAAATGTGAGGCAGGAGATTAGGGTGTGGCCAGACAACTGGGCAAGAGGGCATGACCCAGCTTCTTGTTGTGAGTAGATTTTATTAGTCCTTTGTATTTTACAGCTCCAATAGTCCTTGAGGTTTGTTTTAATTCATCTAGGTCCTGGCCTCTTCATTCAGTTTACTCAATTTATTCAGAACTTTTGCCCTAATCTTCCTATTCTCTCTCTATCTCCTGGTCTCAATTCCACATTTAACTGCTGTCCGGGGTCCATGGGAATCAATTGCTGTAGTTGCTTCTTTCGTCTGCTGAGAGGGAGCACTGACTGGCATGGCAGGAGATAGGGCCCACAACAATGAGGTCTATCTCAGGTCTATCCAGGTCTATCTGGAAAGCCCATCAATGAATCTGTCTGCTCCACCATTGGTAGCTTTAAAGCTACTAAATGAGAAGAAACAAATTTGACCAAAACATTGAATACGCAGGGTGGAAATAATAGGGTATGAGAAGCATCCAAAACAGCCTTTAGGGGAAGTCTCATTTGAGATCCCTGACCAGGATCTCTATGACTCACATAATTGTTGGCAGATCTTAGAGACACGATTGGTTATTTTTATGTTGCAAACCTCTCCATATTTTAGACAATTTGGCATAAAAGCACCATTTTTCTTTTAGGAGTAGGCATAGCCTCTCCTTGTTTGGCAGGTAGGAGGTTATCTATAAGACTGATTTTTTTGTCTTAAGATCTTTTTATCTGATGTGAATTATTTATCTAAAGACTGTATCATATATTTATGTGTGTGCAAGGTTTTGTAGGTTTAGCCATTAGAAAATTGAGGGCTCTGTGTTTCTGAAGGACAATCTTAGGGAAGGAATTAAAATGTTTTGTTGGCTTTCTCAGCTCACTGGACCCAAATTATGACAAGCTACAGATGTATCTGGAGACTGTCAGCAAGGGCCAGTGCAGTAATTGGAGTCCGCTTTGTATACTGAGCATGAATTACTATAAACTTTTATATATCTTATTGGTTATACTTTTCTGCTAGGTATTTAAGACCAGGTTTAAGTGAGAACTGTGTTAATCAAAATTAACCTCTTGCTGTATATGTCAAGGTCAGTTAAGGCTCTTCGGGGGTTCTTCTTTCTTCTGTCAGTATCATCTGCCAGGATGAGTCATGGTCTTGCTTCACCATGTGGCTTCCCTTGGAAGCAAGAGTGTGTGTGTGTGTGTGTGTGTGTGTGTGTGTGTGTGTGTGTGTGTGTTCCTCCTGACTGCACAATGTACACAGGTTGATTCCTGTCCTCTGAGGTGTAACAATCTCCCTGCTTTCATAAGTTCTTCTTGGAGAAGTCTTCTCATTCCTGTGTCCATTGTTGACCTTAAAGGGCCAGAGCCAAAATATTGCACGTTCTCTTAGTCCAGGTAACTTTTTTAGCTTCAGTCTCCAAACCTCATTTGTTGGACATCCATGACATCAGTTTTACTGGTATTGAAGTAAAAGCAGTAGGTTTAATTATCATAATCTATATAGGCATCAAATAATCTGTCATATAAGGATACAAATAATCTATCTGGCTATCAAGCACCTTGAAATATAGAATATAACCAGAGAGCTGCTACTTTTCTCAACCATGATTGTCTTAGATCTCAAATTTTTTTAAACTATTAACAGATCTCAGTTAGGTAGTCTTACCCTTATAAACTTACTTTTAAAATTTAATCTCAGTATATCATACATAGCTATATATATATGTAATGTCATAAACTAAGATAATAGTTGTTTATTTAACTAAACATAACTGACTTTGAAAACATTTCATAAAACAATATTTAATTTAACTCTTAACCAAAACTGTAACCATAAAAAACACATGGAAACTATCCTAGTATAATATGCTAACCATAGAAATTATCTCATCATAATATGTGCCTTTGTTTTTATTTAAACTTAGTTTTCTAAATTTATCCAAGGGCATCTTAATATCTTAAGAAAACCTCATTATTTTAGACATAGAAAATTGAATCTTTTAATTATAACCAACCTAAATATGTTCTAGCAATTATTTAATAACATCTGTTGGGTGTGTCACCATAAGACTCTGGAACAAATTAGAAAGTTTCATCAGTGGATTAAACTGAAGAAATTGGTTCAGGCAGCTCCTTTTGTATCCATATAGGGAAATCTTGTCCAGCAGTTTTTCCAACCTCAAGATGTCTACACTTATTTATCTTAGCAATTGTTTTAGATGATATATGAGAAATAAATCATAACAGTTAACACCTTTTTTAAGTTATACATCAACTTTGACCAAGGAAAATCTCTTATTATGGACAGACAACAGTAGGCATTTGTTGTGGTTTGTGTCTGTATGTCCCCCAAATCCTCATGCAGTCATGGGGTGCACTTCTAGATTTATGATTGCTTGAAGTTGGAATTATGGATGTGAGTGCTATACCTGCCCTGGGGTGGGTAGTTTGCACACCATGTAAGGGAAGGAAAGAGGCTGCCTGCTGCCACACCTCCATTTTTGCTCTTGTGGCTTTTGCTGTTTTCCACCGCCATGAACTTTTGCCCTCTGCCATGTGCCACTCTGCCTTGGAGCCAGCCAAGTATGGACTGAAACCTCCACAAATTGTAAGCTAAATAAACCTTTCCTCCCTTAATTTTGGTTGTTGGGTATTTTGTCTCAGCAACAGGAAAAAGTAACCAAGACAGCATTGTATTTATCAAACCAATTTTTGATATATTCTGATTATCTAACAACCTGGACAAAAAAATGTCATCAACTTTAAAGACATTTTTACTCTTATCAACTGATTTAAGTGAACTCACTGTTCAGTTCTGTGAACTAAAATGATTTGGGCTAATATGAATGTCTACTTATCAATAACCTAAGTAGAACATATATCTGAAAATTGACATATACAAATATACACTTAAACTACACCATATATAACTTTTATGTTATAAAATCTTAAGGCTTTTATTTGTAAGTCTCATGTAAGCCTCAAATCCATTGGCTTTCATCCTGTAATGTCTTAAGTGAATTTGGCTATATCCAAAAACCTAGATAACCATTTTTTTACAGAAGGTCCAAAAGGGCTAGAAGTTTACAAGAGAAAAATAAAAGAAAAAAATTAACAAAGCAATTCAAATGGGCAAACAATAAGCATAGAACACACAAAACAATTACTTTTAAATCAGAATGCATTCTTAGATGTGTTGGTCAAGTTGAACTAGAAGAATCTGCTATAGTTATAGGTTTATAACTATGAATAGAATAGTAGAACTTTTTGAGGATGTGACCAATTACCACTTTTTCAATGAATTATAACAGTGATCTCTTGCAACACATTAACAGCAATCAGAGAGAAAAACTCATATTGTGAAAGGAAGAACTGCTTAAAGAAAGACTAGGTTGATATTTGTCTTAATTTTGGAAGAACTGTCACCCCAGTGCAGGCCTTTTAGGCCCTTTTGTACTAAAGCCATTACAGCAAACCATTCTTCTGTTAGTGCTTCTCCAATATTAGAGATGCTATGGTAAACAGTTTTTGATAGCAACTTCACTATATTAGAGCTACTGTTTCCCATAGCATATGCAGCCCGTAGAGAAATGACAGGAAAGTTCTTTTTGAGCTTTAGCATTTGTTTTCTTTGTAAAAGAAGTTAGGAGATAGGTGGTCCCTTATAGTGCTTATTTCCATTTTTCCATCTTTCTCTGCTCATGAAAGCAAGAGAGTAGATCTATGCTCCACAGGAGGGGTGACATTAGTGTTGACACATCCCAGTACTGTGTGCCAGGGACTGCTTAGTTGTCTTTCTACCAGAGTCTGAAGGAAACAGTTGAGCAAATTCCAAAATTAGCTTTCCTCATTCTCTGGGCCCTGGAGGAGATGCCAGAATAGGGTGAGGCTGGCTTCCAGTCAGTCATAAAGGTAAAATGCCTGAGGGACTCTCCTTTAACTTTGACCCTTGTCCTAACAAACATTTCTCAGACAATCTAGGGGTTATTTGTTAGAGAATAGCTCCATGAAATTAGGGCAGTGACTCAAACACTAGGGAAATCAGAGCAGAAGAACCCAGAATGTGGGCTAGGATCCTAACCTGTCCTTGGCCCAGCAAACATATAAAGACATCTAAAGAAGAAGGAAGGGAGTCTGGCATACTAGCAGAAGGGAAAAGTCCAACCCTGTAACTCAAATCTTAAAGGAGACTTATGAGAGAACTCTTGACCAAAGGGTCTCAGATCAGCCTGAGAAAGGGGATACTTCAAGACACTAAGAGTTTACTTCTCTCTTCACAGAGAAATGCAGGCTGGAGACAACAGACAAGTGGAGATTTCTCTACTGGATACGAGTCAGGCTGTCAGACCCACCTTCCTTCCACCAGATGACCTTTGATCACCTGGCCACCACCTCACAACTGTCATCCTGGTTTTCATCAGTTCTAAGCAAGCAGAGGTCTACCTCTAAAAAGGAACCCAGCTCCTTGTCTGACTAGCATTTTCACTTTTCCTGTGGGTGATTAACCAGGAGGTGCTGGGGTACCTGTCCTCTGCTTCCAGAGTAGCAGCTGCTATAGTAAGTTTTTAAATGGCTAGCAGAGTACCTACTGTTTCTTAGAATGTAAAGATGTAACCAAGGAATAGAGGGAAAGAAAGAGAGCTAGAGAAAGTGTGTGATCTAGCCATTCCACCACACTTGAAAGACGTAACCACTTTTCCCTCACTGGGCTCTTGTTCTGAGGACAATGAAAGAATGAGGCAAACAGGATGACAGTGGGGTATAAACCAGATATGGTTATTAGAAAGAACAAAGAAAAGTCCTCACTAGATGAGAGGAACAAGATGGCTGCCAAGGAAGTACTGGAATCTAGAAGCTTATAGATAGCTTTCTGGAGTACAAAAAGGCAGAGAAAAAGATGCAGGGTGTATGAAAATATAGGTGTGTAGCTGCTTGCTAGACTTTTGTCTTCAGCAGTCTTCTTTGATCCTTTGTCTTTTGTAGCTCCAATTTCCCTCAAGGACTATCTCGGTTCATCTAGGTCCTGGCTTTCAGTCTGCTTCATTAGTTTATTCAGGCCCTTTGCCCTAATCTACCAATCACCCATCTCCTGGTCTTGTTAAAAAAAAACGATACCAAGAAGACATCAAAAGTGATCTGTCTTTCCAAATATCTACCTTTGTTCACGAATGCTTCTGTTCACAAACAATTCAATTTGTGAACAGAAGCATTTGACAAAATTTTGTTTCTGTTTGTGAACTCTGTATCAGGAGATGAACACAGCCACAACCACCTTCCCACAGGAACACAAACATGGCCGTCTTCCTCAGAATCATGGAACAAATTAAGCTTGTGAACCCAGGTACCACTGTACTGTTAAAAACAAAATGAGAACATGGTTATCTTTGTCCATTTTACACTGATAAGAAATTCTACCATTTGTTGACCACTTTATTATTCAAGTACATGGAAAACTACGTTGTTTAATATTTTTATTCCTATATAAAAGTTTATCAAGTCAGATTATGAGAATCTCATTTGTTGAGATTCATTTTGTGGTAAGGTTCACATGTTCATACCCTTTGAAGCAAATCCCGTATTTGAAACCTATCCCTATGGCCAAGCAACCAAATAAAAAGATCAAGTTATTATTATTCATCATGGATCTGATGTTTCTGGTCATAGAAAGGTTGTCACCTCACTACCCCCCCAAAAGGAAAATTCTTTTGATTTCTCTATTGAAAGCTGTTAGGGCACATACAACAAATTAAAAGAAATGCTTTATTATGGGGGATATCAAAAAGTCCTGGAAATTTGTACTAGAGGATCAAATTAAGAAGTAACATAAGAGAGTGGATAATTCAAGGTTACACTAAATGATTTTGTCTGGATGCTACTTCCTCTTTATTTCTCTGGATAATAAATGCTACATAAGTAAGAATGTTGCTTTAGAAATGTACTTATTTTAATATGCTTTTAATGTCAACTTCTTATGAAATATTTTTAAAGTACATACACAAAAATTCCACAATGAAAGTTACTGCAGTTAGGCTTCAGGTATTGGAAATCTTTCTTAATTCAGAAGTACAATGACGTTTGGTGTATGTAAGCCCAATTTCATACTCAGAGTGGATAACCTTCTGAAGAATACTCTACAGATGGCATAGAGCCTCAACTTGGATATGAACAAAGACAGAACATGTTGCCTTGTGAGAAAACATATAGCAAGTAAATAAAACGAACAGCCATTATTATTCAACATGTTTTCTTGTTTTAATTTCCCATGACACTCACCTTCACTAAAGTCCTCATTTATAAGAAGTTCTCCTTGTTTGTGAGGGGTTACTATTTGACTATACCTAAGAAGGTAAAAAATGAAAATAGGAGTAAAAAGTGAGAAAAGCATCTCCTCTAACTGCCTGTTTCCTCTCCACAAAAGTGTCACCAAAAGTTTACCAAGTGTGTTTTAGCATTTTATGTTAAAATGCTAGTAAAAATTTTCTAGTAAAAATCTAGTAAAAGTTTTCTAACAGCTTTACTGAAAAACTATAGTGATATCTTGGATCACAGACTTAATTTGTTTCACGACATTGAAAAAGATGGCCATATTTGTGTTTGAGAGGGAAAGATGGCTGCAGTCATGTTTGTCACCCAAGATAGAGTTTCCAAAGAAAAACAAGATTTTGCCAAACTTTTTTTTTTGTGAACCAAATTGTTCACAAATAAAACCATTCATGAAAAGAGGAACCAGTGTATAATTTCACATTATGAAATTCACCCTCTTAAAGACTGTTTCAGTGGTTCTAGTATGTTCACAAAGTTGTGCCACTAGGGCTGGGAATTTAGCTCAGCGGCACAGAGCCTGCCTGGCAAGTACAAGGTCGTGAGTTTGATCCCCAATACTGGGAAAAAAAAAAGTTGTGC
The DNA here is from genome assembly GCF_000276665.1 of Chinchilla lanigera. Taxonomy (NCBI): domain Eukaryota; kingdom Metazoa; phylum Chordata; class Mammalia; order Rodentia; family Chinchillidae; genus Chinchilla; species Chinchilla lanigera. The sequence continues at coordinate 17,342,696 of NW_004955407.1, forward strand.
CAATAGCAATACTGCATTTGACTAGTTTCATCACCCCAACATAAATAATTTTCTTTTTGTTTCTAGATAAACATGGTATTTTATTAATTTGGGAATGGCTGTGCCAAATCTAAAGTGAATCAGAAACAAGTGTAAATTAAGACAGTTGGCATAAAGGAGTTAAGTAATCATTTTATTTGTTGTCTTTCTAAATGTAAAAGTTTCTGGGAGAATCCTCAAATATTAATTTTTGGTAATGAAACTTCTGAAAAATAAAATATACCAAACACTAAAGTCATCATTAAAAATTTTTAAAGCAACAATAAAGTATATTGTGATCCAAATTTCTATGTGAGATTACAAAGGCTTTGGGTACAGATCCCCTCTGAAGAATTTGGATTATTCAAAAAAATAAAACAAAGTTACTTAGATTTAATCCTAGCTTTTGGTTGTGTAAGTTCATGAGACATTTCATCATATGATTACTCAGTACTAGAGTGTCTTCATACTACCTATTCAAATAGAAAATGTTCTTTGTAGTTCTACATGAACTCTTAGATGCTATATTACAGCATCTATCAGAATAAAAAAAAGTGCCTTTGCTTTGTATTTATAAGTCTTAGCAATTCTTCCTAATTTGTGAGAGTTATTTCTCATAATTTGTACTGACTGAGTTGGAGGAAGGTTCAATGATTAAGTTATGTAAAAGGATTAGTCATTATTCCTTATCATAGTCATTGTTGTACTAATTTAAGATATCTTTAAAAATATTCTCCCAAATGTGACTTAACATGCTTACCAATAAAACAATATGAATTCTTTTCAATTACTGTGTCACTTAAATGTACTATTACAGAATATTGCTGATTTTCAAATGCTTGTCCTTCAGATAACATTTAGGAAGTGCTTCCAGAAATAGAAATTCTTCAGTCAGTCCTGCCAGTGAAACAGACTGTCTGGGCTTCCTAGAGGCAGAGTACAAATTTTAATGACTATCCCAGGTGATTCCTTAAGAGGACATCTTATCCTTTCTGAGGAAAAACACTGGAAAAGTACGGTGCGGAAGGATCTGAAATACAGCTTGTTCAGACTGTAAAATAGGATGTTCAAAAACACACTGGAATGAACACACCTTGAAGGGAGGCACCCTGCTCCTACCGTCTTCACCAGTCTTTTCATGGCACTTGCCACCACCTGAAGGCATGCAAATAATCTTTTAAATGAAATAATCTTTGCTTGCTGATGTCAACTTCAACTTGAAATTACTTCAAAATAAAGTAGGCAGGTGAACAAAATAATGCCCCCCAAAATGAATGTTATCATTTGTAATAAAAACCACCATGTTTTTATTGTCTGTGTGTACGTGTACAGGTTTTTTTTTACTAGAATATCCTTATTATACTGAAAAATGGTTTCATTGTGACATTTTCTTTTTTTTTATTTTAAAGAATAAAAGAAGGAAAACATAATAATAGGGGGGACTTAGCAAATTACAGACAAAATGGTAGGAAATTATCAATGGTTATTGTTTTACATATTATTATCTACAAAATAGTTTCTCAGGAAAACAAATAGACAAATAATAG
>NW_004955407.1:17345543-17361858 GCF_000276665.1 Chinchilla lanigera
GGCCGGCCTAAGGGCCGGCGAGCAATAGCACTGGCCGCCACATGGCCCACCCTCCGGGAGCCAGCAGGCAGGAAACTAGCCAGCCAGAAGGCTGGCGCTCCCCACCCCCAGCTCCCTGTGCACCGGAAGTCTTCCATCCAGGGAATGGCGAGGCCGGGAGTGAGTCGCCGGTCCGAAGACCCCAAAAGACCGGCCCTCCCCGCCCGAGGCTCCCCATGCGCTAGGGGCCCACCCTCAGGGAGCCACCAGGCAGGAAGCTAGCCAGCCGGAAGACTGGCGCTCCCTGCCGGAGGCTCCCTGTGCACCAGAAGTCCTCCGTCTGGGGAACGGCAAGGTCGGGAATGAGTCGCCGGTCGGAAGACCCCAAAAGACCGGCCCTCCCCGCCCAAGGCTCCCCGTGCACCGGGAACCCACCCTCCGGGAGCCAGCAGGCAGGAAGCTAGCCAGCCAGAAGCCTGGCGCTCCCCACCCCCAGCTCCCTGTGCACCAGAAGCCCTCCTTCCAGGGAACGACGAGGCCGGGAGTGAGTCGTCGGTCCAAAGACCGGCGCTCCCCGCCCGAGGCTCCCCCCATTGTGACATTTTCATACATATGTGTTGATCTAATCTCCCCCTACTCACCTCCTCTCTCTCATCTCCTCTCATAATTTCCCACCACCGGATATTTTACAACCAAGAAAATTCTACATATTTTACTGAAAAGTACAACCTTATTCAATTCATCTTTCTGGAATTGCACTAAATCAAAAGAAAATAGAGATTAAGGAGCATGCAGAAGACTAACCAATACCATCACTTATTTTTTCAAAATCAGTTTTTCCAGAGAAACAGGAACCTCGCCTTTATTCTGATACTTAACTTGTTTGCTGTTTTTGAGAAAACATGGTGCAAGGCCTTACCCAGCAATTGTACCTTGGATGCTCAGAATTGTTTGGGGCACCGCCTCCCTCTGCCTAAAGCAGATAAACAGCCCAGCTGGTTCCTGCAGCGTGACTGGAATTCTTTCTCACCTTTGTATTCAGGTAGAAATGTTGTCTTAATCACAACTGACAAGTGTGTTCTTAAAACTCAGAGGTAAAAGCCTGGAGGAATGCTTCAGGGAGATCCAAGAGGAACAAAATGAACAGGATCTGCACAGCAATTACATTTAGAAACTGAAACTTGTTACCCACAATTTAGACACTGATGGAAAAGACACATTGTTCCCTTTTATTTTGGAGAAAAGATTATAATCGATCGTAATAGTGGCTTTTCACATTAAATAATGTTTTTCCATTCTTGTAAAAAAAAAAGTCTTAATGTCAAAAGGGAAAGATTACTTAGTCATACTACTAGTAAAATAAATCCTGAGTAGTGAGCATAATTCATTTTTTCCTCCATCCACCGTTTATAAACACTTATTGTGTACCAAGTTTTGGTTTAAGCAAAGCAAGAGAGAAGAGAGGGAGAGAGAGATCAGAAAAATCCTGAAAGAGTAAATCTCAGGCTACTCTGAAAACCTTTAACTAGGGACACCTCCAAACAAAGAAGTGAACAAAGGCCTCTGATAAAAGATGAATCTTTATAAATACACAATATGGAGATGTTAAAAATTGAAATTTGAAGGAGTGGTGGTATTGCTTGATAGTAAAGTGATTGTCATGCCAAAGCTTCTGGGTTCAATCACCACCCCACCACCAAAAAAAAAAAGGTAAAGAAAAGATGTAAAATTGAAATTTGAAATACTGATATAATATTGCAATTTGAAATATTCTCAAACAGTATAAAAAAGTGCCTATTTAAATTTCTCTACTATTATTGTTGAAATCTCTGCACTTCCTAAGCAACAAGAGGTGCTCAAAATACACAGTGAATGTTTAAATTTTAAAAAACCTATCATAGTAAAAAACATTGCCATTAACCCTCTCAAAATACCCAGTCCCTGCTCTATAGTAGACTCTACATGACAGTGTGTCTTCGTCAAACTTACTCATGGATCTGGCACCAAGGCTTTTCTCCAAAATTAAAAAGATCACAACAGGTAAATGTTTTGAGTTAATTTAGGACATTAGGGCAGCCATCACAGTGTCACTAAAGACACTCACAAAAGAGGACTTCCAGAACTGCTTCAGAAAGTAGCAAAAATGATGAGATAAGTACTTTTGGAGAGTAATGTGAAGGGGAGTCAAAGGCAATCTGTCTCTTACTGTCATAATTTTTTAAATATTTAAACATTCACTGTATTTTTCAGTAACACCTCATGCATAAATAACTCACAGAAGAACAAAACAGCTCAGTGATTGATGGGAGAGATCATATCTAAATATGTTTCTGATAATCCATTATCCTTTAAACATAATTATTAATCTTCCTATTAATATTAGATTTGAATTTTTCTGAGAGTACCTGGGGCATGCGATCTTGAATCATTTACTTTAGCAAACAAGATTTTCTAGTTTTAAATGTTTAATCATCAAAATTATGAGAAGAATCTGTCTTGTTATCTAAGAATGGCTTCCTTGCTTCCTTGCTTCCTTCCTTCTTCCTTCTTTCCCTCCTTCATCCTTCCTTCCTTCCCTCCTCCTCTTCTCCTTCTTTGGTTTCCTGACCTTTTCTATCCTGTCTCTTTTCTCTTTCAATCTCTTTTCCTATTTTTCAACCTCAGAACTTGTAAGAAAGATAAATAGACAGAATTACTAGCAGTCACACTTTTATAGCTACTCTGTGAATTCTGTGACATTGCAAAGACAACACAAGTCACCTAGGCATTTCCATGGTAATTTAGGAGGCTTGGAAATACAATATGCAGAAAATGATTTGTAGTTAGTATCCGAGGGAACCCAAGCAATGAGAGCAGAGTGGGAGGAAGATATATCATGTTTTCAGCACTGTTGACACTGCCTAATAGAATGCAGGGTTTAAAGTGATAAATAACAATTGATTAATAGTAGTATTGTTCAGCTCTTTTAGTCCCATTCTCTACAACTGTGTCCTTAGTAGACAGAGTGAGGAGAAATGTTAGGCCACAGATGAAGAGGAAAAGAATAGTCTAGCAGAAGTTTAGGTATAGTGAGAAAGGAAAATGCCAGGGATACTTTGTCTTCCTGGTTTGGAGTAGGGAGGGAGAAAGGATTAAGATTGAAGCAGATCTCACCTATGGCCTCTAAACTTTAGCAGGAACACGTCCCTATCTCAATCGTGTCTTAATGGGAGGGTGCTGGCTCAAAACGCAGAGTACTGAGCTCCACTGAAGTGTTTTGAAATACATCTGTGTTTGGGTTTTTTGAACCAGAATGTAAAGTCTCACAGGGAGTGAAAGAAGCCACATGGATCATTTAATAGTCCTCCAGTTCTTTTGGTAAATATTGACAGATCCCAGTATGAGAGGTAGGTGATGATTGTCTAGCACATAATCATGTTACCCTATGGTGTGTTAATGAAAGAAAATCTTTAGGTTGAAATCTGTCTCACATTTACTGACATGCACACTCAAATAGTTAAGCTTGCAAGTTTGGATATCAAAGCTTTAAGACTCTAAAAGCGGACTCACCCAACCACCTAATTTGGATCAAACAGCAGTGTCCTTCCTGAAATGAAGGTGCCTGGCCCAATAGAGCTGTAAACCTGGTATGCTGCTTAAAGATTTCAGTTGCTGCAGGACCTAGCACATCTTCATACTGCGCACAAAGTGTTAGTGCCTGTACAAGCTATTCAATCGTGTAACTCAAGCAAAACTTACTTCACTATTGAAAAGTCATTTGTGATGCTTTTTATGCTAATTGAACATTCTCAGGTGGAGATTCTCATAATAATATGTGAAGTTTCTATGCAGCTACTTCTGAAATATGAATACTTGATTAGAATACTTCACATGTTGAATGCTTCCTTAGAACATGGTAAGCACTCAGACATGACCGGTAGCTATTACTCTTTCTTGTAATTACCATGGTTGTCATCTTCTTCTCCAATATGTTCTGCTACTTCTCCACATGTCTGACTTATCCTACATGTCTAACTTACTCAATCGGTGTTCCAAAAAACCCTTAGTAGGCTATAAAGTCAACTCAGCCACTTCTAGATAGCATTTTTTAATGATGTAAACCAAGAGAAAAGAGAAAATATCAAACAATTTCGAGTTGATTATTCAGCCATTCAGTTTATTCAGTTTCAAATTATTCAGTCATATACATATGAAGTATATATTTATGTTTATATTCCAATGTAAGATATGTTTTCTAATGTGGGTCATGATCAACAGAACACACTATTCTAGATTGTAATCAAAGGGATATTTTCTTAATTAAACAGCTATCATTAGTTTTAAAATACACTTAACTACTCACAAAATAAATATGAATTGATTCTATTTTCCTGTTAGAAAGGATTTCACTCTAAAATGGACCCAAATGATATTTAAATCTTTCTCAGGATCTGAAACACAGCATATGTAATTGATATGAGAACTTGTAGAACCAAAGAGGAGAAGTGTTCCCTGCTGCTCTGGTTTCAAGAGAACTACAATTATAGTCCTTTTTTCCTGGAAATCATTATAGCTCTTATTCCCCTGTATCTCAGAGTTCTGCACTTAAAAAACAGGAATTACTTATCCCTATGAAACTTATTATTGCTGTTACAAATGACCATAAATGAAGTGCTTTTCCATCAAAATTATTATTTTAATAGCTTACACTCTATAGATGTCTGACACAAATCTAACTGCACTAAATCCAGGTTTCTGCAGGCCTACATTCTTCTAAGAAGAGATTTATTTCTTGCCTTTTTCAGTGTGTAGACCCTTGGGATTCTTTGGCTTTAGCTCTTTCCTGCATTTTCAAAGCCAGTGGTGAGCACTTTGGCCTTGTTTTGAAGGTCATATTTCTTTCTCTGACTCTAACTGTCCTGTCTCCCTCTTTGATTTTTTTTGTAAGGACCCTTGTTATTAACATGGACCTATTATGATTATCCAGAAAAATATCCAACTTTAAAGTCTTTATTTAATCATTTCCTTTGACCAGTTAATGTTCAAAGGTCTCAGAAATAAAACTTGAACATCTGTGTGGGTCATCATTCTGCATACCACACCCATCAATGCTATCATCTAAGAACCGCTCCCAATAGAAAGCATTTGCAAAGCATGCTGAATAGCTTCCACACTACTCTGTTTGTAGATATGAGTATCCAGGTAATTTCCTATGAACCTGTTTTCTGATTTCATATGACTGTGAGAACATGGTCCAGTAAAGTCATACCTACTCTCTGTGATTTTGACTGTGAACTTTTAAAACAAACCTGATGGACTCTGACTTTACAGCTGATTCGCTGTGATGTAAGAACAGCTATTTGTTCTTTGTACACCTCAGTTTTCTTATCCATGCAATCTCTAAAAAAATCTACCTTATAAGAATGATCTTAGAACTATATGACAGAATGTAGAAAAATATTTAGCACTGGGCAAATAATAAGAATCACAGAAGTACTTTGTCTTTTTTCCTTGCAACTTCTACTTTTACTTTTTTATATGTGTTTAATAACATTAAAATAGTTAAAATGTTTTAATTCATGTACATTATATACAATTCTTAACTCCCCATTGGTTAAAAATGTGAAATTGTAGACATGGAAACAATATGAAATATCTTTGCATTGTTAAGATTCAAAAGGATTTCTTAATCAAGAAAAAGTACGTGAGGTTTGAGAATATTTTTTCATCAAAAGATACTGCAAAGAAAGTAAAACTACAAATCACAAGATGGGAGAAGATAGTTGGAACAAATACATTTCGAAGGCAGATATCTCTTACAAAAAACACTAAAAAGACAAGAAATTCTGTGGAGAAATGAGGGAAAGACTTAAATAGAACCTACTGGGAAAAGGAAATTTCAGAAATCAGTGAATATATTAGAGGTTGATGGACTTCATTACTATTCAGGAATACTCTACAGTGGGATATTTTATACTTGCTCAATTAGAAGTTTTACAGATTAAAAGTATTAAATGTCAAAAAGGATATAGAATAACAAAACTATTTAACGCTGTAAGTGGGAGTGTAAGGCCTTACTGTCAGTTTGGAAACTACTTGGTAGTACCTAGAGATGAAGACATGCCTCTCTTAAGTAGGGCAAAGCATTTTTATTCTGAAGTATATGCCCTAGAGAGAGTCTTGTGTACATGAACTGGAAAATGTGCACCATAATGCTGTCAGAAGCTCTAATTGCACTCAGAAAAAAATCCATCATAACACAGTATCATCCAGCCATGAAAATAAAATGATAGTAATGAGCAAAACAAGAATGAATTTCAAGAATTTGGAAGCAAAGTAGAAGCTTCAAAAGAATGGATACAACATGCTTTCTCTATACAAAATTTTAAAAATGCAGAACTAGCCAATTTTGTGCTTGAGATTACAAACTTGTGCAAAGTGCTATGGTCTGAATGTTTGTATCCCTGCAAAATTCATGTTGAAATCTATCTCACTGTGTTAATGCAAAGAGGTGGACCCTTTGGGAAGGTAGAGTTTTCAACCATGAAAGGTCTTTTAGAAAAGACCTGAAAGAGATTGTTTGCCTCTTCTTGCCTTCTCTCCACATGAGGATGCAGCTGTCTTGGAAGAAGAAAGTCCTCAAGAAACATAGAATCCCTTGTCACCTTGATCCTAAACCTCCCAGTCTCCAGAACCATGAGCAACAAACATTTGTAGTTTATAAATTACCCAGTCTAAGCTATTTTGTTATGATAACGTTAATGGACTAAGAATTCTATTAGTGCAAGAATAAGCACAATTCTTACAGCTATTACTTCTCTAAAGAGTTTTAGAGAGTAGCACAAGGGAAACATTAAATATGAGGCCGTATTTTCTTTTTTAAATCAATGGAGGGTTTATAGGTGTTTATATATTATATATAGTATAAGTATTGTTTTGTAACTACTTAATTAATAAAAATAAATGAAGGAGAAAGAGAAAGGACAAGTAAGGTGGAAATTAGAGAAGAGGGAGAGGAGATGGGTTATTATTTCAAGTAGCAAGTCACTCCTGTGCATGCAGCACGGTGGGCCCAGTGTACAGAGGGCTCCCAAGTGTAGCACCTCCACAGTAGTCAGTTTTCCTGATTTTGGGCACAGTATCCAGCCACCACAACTTCAAGGAGAAGGGGTTCAATTTCACTCACAGGAAAAGGGTTCAGTTCACAGTTTGGCTAACTTCAAGTCAGAAGCAGCAGGGCAGGAGGCCACGTGGGAGGAAAAGTGCTCACCTCCTACCAGCGGGAAGCAGAGAATGGAGGAGCCCAGGACAGGAATATACTCTTCCGGGTCATGCAGCCAATAATCCACCTCCTCCAAGCAGACCTGATCTCCCAACAGTACATTCAGCTATGTACTCGTAAATGGATGAATCCACTGCTGAGTAAAGCACCCCAATGACCCAGTCACCTCCAAACACCCCACCTGTGAACACATCAAACTTCTGGAGGATATCTTAGATCTAAACCATAACAACTACATTTACTCATTTGATAGATTTCACTGCAGTATTTATTATCATCCTGTATCAGGTTTTTTGTGAGCTCTAAGGACAGAAATGTCTACTCGTGGTTCAGGGCCTTGTGATGCTCAGTGTTACAGATATGATCCCATTCCTGTTTTGCCAGAGCCACAATCCCCCCTTTCACCATAATCCCCAACAGAGATTCTATATGTCCTTGTCTACATACCTGAGCCTTCAAGGTTGTAATAAACCTGCCTTCCTGAGCCTGTGCTATCCCTTTCCCCCTTTCTAAGGACTTCTTCCTTCTCACTTTGTTCAAGACTATTGACACATTGGTAATGGAAGAATTTTCAATACAAATCTGGCTGATCGTTACCGGAAACACCTCTTCTCTCCTTTCGTATTCAAGGAGGCATATGTGTCAAAAGGATGGTCCAAGAAAAAATTGCTTTATCAAACAAAGATTCCCCAATAGATTTGGGAATGTCCTATTCACTTCGGGTGCCAGGAGGAAATTTCTGAGCAAGTGTAGAGGGAAGGAGACTATCAGTCCAGCCCAGAACAAGGAAAATGTTTGGAACAAAGGCACCAAACAGAGCAGAAGTAGAAATAGCAGTTAAGTTGGGCAAATTTGAGAAAGATTTGTCAGGAGCCTTGTTTATTGCTAAACCAAAAAGCTGCGTGGAAGCCATTATATAAAAGTAAGCCATCATCTCTAGGAAATCACAGTGGGCGGACAGATTTCAAACTTTAAACCTTAAATGTATTGTCTACAGTGAGGCAAACAGAAAACTGAGTACATATGAAAGCTTCTGATAACTGGAGCAAAATTGTTAACTGTGCACCAAGCTCTGCTATTCCTTGGCAAAAGCACAGAGAGAACATTTTTACTTGTAATCTAGTGAAACCTTAAGAAATAATGATTAAGCTTGCTCATGACTTGCTGTAATTATTAGCATTAAGCATGGATTAGACTAATTTTTAGTATTCTACATGGATAGAACCTGTCTTTTTGACAATTCTCAACTCTCCACATTTATGCTTCTTGTTCCATACCAAAAAAAAGCAAATAATATACTAGAAAATGTGAATATAATATCCTTTTGACTGGGATTTTAAAATATTAAGATATAAATGAAGCTAAAAGACTTGGAGAAAGGAAAATATCCTCCTTTAGTAAACAACTAACGTTGTTCACAGAGTTTTTAAACAAACAAACACACAGTGTAACAATAAATAATAGTTCTGCCACATTCTATTTATCAAGGAGACCAAGTCAGCTTTTAAATCATAGAAGAAATACATCAAGTAATTTTTTATTTTAATGATTAAAAAAACTAACAAAACAACAATGAAGACAAAAATCAAAACAACACAAAAATGACAAAAACCATATATAAGTAAATTTATTTTATAACTTGGAATTTAGAATAATAAAAAAGCTCCTAAATTTCAGGCATACATTATACTTTCTGACAGAATAAATGTATTTTTACATGAAAATTTGACACATATTACAGCCAAGGCAAAATAAATTTTAAAATACTATATTATTAATCATAACCCTATAAGCAACTTAGATGGGAAGAATTATTCCAATATCTTTTAAGTAAAATTCAAGCTAAGTGTGGAATTTTTTTTCCTTCCATATGAAGATTACTGTGCTTTAGGTGTTTAAGGTATATTAGCTCGCAATGTTTTTCCCTGAAAAAAGTTATTTCTTATATGTCTGTATCTCTTGTATTTGTACTGCAATTGATACAATATCGTGATATATATCATTTAATATTGCTCTCACTACATTATATAATTGTTTTAGCTTTTTATTTCCCTTAGCATCTTCAGGCATTGAAGACAGAACTAACCATTTTTATTAGATTTATTTAATTCTTTATACAGCACATGGCAACGATAGACACATAACTATATTTTCCCAAATTTATAATGAATTTATTTAAATGTGCACAATAGTTGTTCCCAGGACATTTAACTTCTTTAAACATTATTGACTTTATGAAGCTAGGTGGTATTCTCATCTTTAAAAATGCCTGCCTAGAATTATAATTTTATACAAACACTGTAGTGAAAGCTGACTCATCTTTCTTTTAATGCTATATAAGTTCTATAAGGCAGAGGAAAGTTCAGCGTATCCTTCTTCCATGAAATACAATACAATTAAAAGACTTTCTTATATTTTGGAGAGGGACTAGCTCATCCAAAGAACATAATGGAAAATCATGAATTTTAACATTTACATAAAACACAGCATATAGGAGTGGGAATCTTCTCTTGTTCTCAGGCATGCATTTCTGCTCTGTGGGTTGCTAAGATACACTAAACTTAAAAGTACAGAAATGTGATTTGGCTCTTTAAAAATAGGCTAGGCAGCCTTCTTTTTTCTGACAAAATTAGTCTCTAAGGAACATATACAATCTCAGCACAAACATTTGTTTTATCCTCACTCTCGCCCTTATTAAATAATGTTTTGTAAGGATTTTTAAAATTTCACATTGGATTCAAAATTTATTTGCAAACGTTAAAGAAATGTATCTTCCTTTTGGCTTTACACCCTTCATTTTGGTGACCTAAAGAGAACAACTCAGATCCATTCAAATGGAAAACCATCCATCTCAATTGTCATAAGTAGCTTATTAATGTTCTCTTCTATTTCTTCTCATTTTTCCCAAAAGTGTAAGATTACACTACAGGCTAAAATACATTTCATTTTAAGGTGAAGATGGTGATAAAATTGTGTGGGAGATATTATGCTGGATCCTCAGGTTATAATAAATTTTTGACAAATATCTTTTCTATTTGACCCAAATAACAAATCTGTATATGTTTTTAAATTTCAAGTTAGTTCCATTGTGGAGAAAAACTACAGAAATTATTACTTGTTTGGTAGCTGGTCATGTTTTTCCAAACTGCATGACATCTGTGGTCATATCTCTGGCCACCAACCCCACAATTATTTTCTTGTAAGAAAATAGGGGGTCGATTTTTTTATAATAGCCTATTCTTACACAGAATGCATGAAAAGATATAATTAGGGGAAATTCTGATATCTAAATAAGTTTGAAATACATACATACATATATGTATGGAGAGAAAGAGAGAGAAAGGAAGATTATCAGATCTTTATATCTGAAGATAGATGAGAATCAAAAATCTCCAAGCCGAGTGTGGTAACACACTTGTAGTACCACCACTGAGGGAGGTTGACGTAGCAGGATAAAAAGTTTGTGTCCATCATTGGCAACTTTGTGACTTAGCAAGATCTTGTCCCAAAGCAAACAAACCAACATACATATAACAAAAGTTCTGGGGATGTAGCACAGTGTAAAGGAACTGAGTTCAATCCCCAACACTAAAAAAAAAAATCTCTGCCTCTTACTACTTGTACTGTCTCCTAATCCTTGAATTTGCTTCTATTTTTAGGCCTCCTACTATTTCACATTCTGTTTATATCCTCTTATCGTTGCCGGTTTTGATTCTTTGCAGAATTTGATTTCTTTTTCATACAGCCTCCCAGATTACCCACCACAGAATTCCATCATTTCCTCCCTTCCCCACTACACACTCAGTCTGGGAGAATTTCCTCATTGTCGTATTCCAGTTAATGTCTACACACAAGTGATTTAGAACCACAGCATTTATCTCCATACCTTTCAGATTTACTCTCTAAATTCACATCTCTGATTTTTTAAAACGTAAATTTTGCGAAAGCAAACTCACTGTCCAGTGTCCCACATCTGCTCCTCTTCCACTTCTGTTCCTTATCTACAGTTCTTATGCCAACAGTAGCACCAAGGCTAAGAGAGGAGAAATAGAAATTTATTGTTTAAAGTTTTCACTCTATACACGAGTGGTATAATATCTGTTTATGCTAGACTACCGTTTGTTAAAAATTCATGCCACAGGCACGATGTCCACCACAAAGATGCTAGAAATGCAGAATTCCTTCACAGAGCATTTGTAGAAGCCTGTGGCAGCTTGGCCACAGTAGATCTGTTGTTATGAATAAAAGGCTTTTAATTTTTAGGGGACTTAGGTTCACCTGACTCCACTACAAAATTAAAACAATAACATATAATGCAAATAAATGCAAATAATTACAGCTTCAATCATGAACTTTTAGGAGAGAGGAGCTTCTCAAGTTAAATAGAAATCTGTCAATTCTGAAAGACCAGAACTCATGTTTTCCTCTTTCTCTTCTCTCAAACCAATAATTCTAGAAAGCACTATCTACTTGTGCTGCCTTCTTTTACCCTGCTGAAAGTGTTCTACATTTAGAGATAAATGATTTCATAATTTCATTAAAGCTGACATTTTCTTTCCTGTTTTTTTAATTTTCATTAAGCAAATGATTGCTATAATAGGGGAGAATCAAGAAAGAAATAATGTCTGCTATTTTAAAATCTAGGTACCTATTTCTCTGGGAACTTCACTAAACAAAAGTTCAAGGCTCTCTACCAGAAATGGTTCATTTATTTCAGCTACTAACCATAATGTTTTAATTTGTTTTCATTCAAGGGACTGTGTCTGAAAGTCATTACCCTTAAAGACATTTGACAGTATAATTTTACAGGTGTCAGGTAATGGAAAAACAATAGATTTTGTAGGTTGTTAAAACTAAAAACCATTGTCCTTTTCTTCTTTATCATCAGTCAGTATTTCACATCTTTCACCAAGCAAAATAAGTAGTGCCAAAATCAATTCCAAAAATCTAAATGTAAAATGTTACAGAAATAAAATATGCTGTGATTCTGGAGGGAACATTTCAGGACATACAGGCAAGGACTTCCCTGAGGTTCCAGAAATCAAAATTGATGATTTTTATGTGTACATACAATGTATCACACATGATTTTTTTCCAGTACATTAGATTCCTCAAATATCCGGTTTAAAAGGATTTTGGAAGGATTCTAGACTACAGAATTTATTTTCCTATTCCGTGCTTTTCTAAGTTTTCATACCAGAGGTCACCATGTTGGACATCCAGAACTTATTACGGTACTGCAGGACCTCACATTGCCTTGGGAGTGCTCATAACACAGCTGTTACCACCGCTGGGAGAACTTCTCCATCTTTGAAATAGCTTTCTCTGATCCCTGTGATAGGACCTTTGCTAATCACTTTAGACAACTATTCTTTCTTCTTCATCATTGCATCCTGCTTTGGTCATGTAGCTGCCTTGAATCACATTTGATACATATGGTTTCAGCTCCTAAAGCTTAGGCAACAGTCCAAAGAACAAAACTCAAATAAAACTGAGTATTATCACATTGCTATATACCAGTTACAGAAATAAATATATGAATTGTTTTTTCCTAAAAGATGCCACTGGGTAAGGTGAACCTCCTATAACCTACACACAAATAATCTATATTGTAGGCTCATCTACATTAATATGTATGTCTTCTCAATGCAAATAACATTGCTGCTCCCCTCTGTGCTGGCACTTACTGCTGATGGATGATGATTTCTCTGAGTTCATTTGCAACGAATGTGTGCAGCACAGTAGAGGATCTATTGACCATGAAGTGCTTCTTCTGTGCTGGCATTGTGCTAAATACTGCACATTTTAATCCATCCTGAATTAATTGAACACTTATAGAAAGTCAATTACAAGCGTTATCATTACCCACTTTGAGGTGCATAGATGTGAGTCAAGAGAGGCTAAAGAATTTGTCCTCACCACACTAAGCAGAGGAACCAGAATGAGAACACAACCGACCCAGCAATCTGCATTCATAACTCAAGCTTAACTGCTTCTTGTAATGAAACCTATACAACCAGTAATCCCTGAGCCAAAAATGCACTGATGGACAGTTACACCAATTCTAATCTTTTGTTTTTATGAACAGTGTTATCGTGAATATCCTCATGTTACACAGGGTGTTTATGTAAAAAATAAATATCCTGAAGTGCAACACTTTAGTAAAAGCATGTATACATTTTACATTTAATAAATATTATCAAAATGTTCTCTGCAAGGCGTTGTCTGCGTTTATATTCTCCAGAGCTGTGTATTACAGTAAATCCATGTATTGTACAAATTTCTAGTTATTTTCAGGGTATATCCACATGTTCTTTGCTTTTCTTCTCTCTCAGATTCTCTCCTACCCTAAATGGATGCAATTATCAAAGCCTTGGACCACAAAACATTTTTCTTGAATATTCAAAATCTAAGTATAATATATTTTAACAGTCTGAAAGATATGGAAAAATGAATTTATCTGGATAATCAGGTCATGGCCCATTTCAACAGATATGTCTAAATTTACAGATATTAAATAGCATACCACTTTATCACTAGGCGTTTTGGAAACCAGATATTATTTAGACATAGGAAAACCATAGTTTTCTAAACATAAATTGTGAAATGTCTCTACTATGTTTAAAGCAAACTCACTACAAAGTGATTTAAGAAAATAAATTAAAAACAACAACGAGGAGGAAAACTACAATTAAAAATTTGTTTCAAAAGAAATTTTGGCAATTAGTACTTAAAGACTTTTTAATGCAAAGATTTTAATCTCACAAAATCAAATCCAAGTGAAAAATTTACTAACTCTTAATTTTTTCAAATAGTTAATGAAAACTAAATTAAAACTAATGTCAAAAGGGAACAAAAGAAAAATTCGTTTTATGAGAAGTGATAGTAAATGTTTAAAGAGATACATATCACATTATTTAAATAAAATTATATAAATAATTTTTAAAACAATTTTGGGTTCTAAAATAAGTCATTTGCTTTTGTAACTAACTTATTTTATGTTATGATGACATACTTAGAATATTCTATAATTGAATGGCTAAAGAATGAGCCAGCTGTTCCCATGTTTGTTCATTAAGGAACCACAACAATATTCATATAAGATGGCAATTCTTTATCTCACTTTTACAGACAAAACTGGATTCAGGTAGGCAAAGACATACACATGGATAGCCATGCAAGATCTCAAGTCCCACAAATCTAAGAGAACCGGTCCAGTTACATTTAACAAAGGCATATTTCTGAGTGAGTTGTGAATCACAGTGTTTACATGAAGATACTTTGACCTCAAGTGTTGAGTGTTAGTTGTTTTAAGTTCCTATTTTCTGTGGTTCAAATTTTTCCTTCCAAAAGTCATGGGGAAATTTGTTATTGTAACAATATTAAGAGGTGGTACTTTTGAGAGGTGACTGCTTGGGAGGTTGGGCCTTTGAGAGGTGATTGGACCTTCCCCTCCTTATTGAATACATATTGTTACTGATGGACAGAGTTAGTTATCACATGGGTGGGCTTCTGATGAGACAGTAAGTCTGACCCCCATCCTTCCTCTTTTTGTCTCATACATGCTTCTGAAGCAGGACTTAAAAAGAAAAGTCAAGTTTCCCAAATTTCCCCCTCCCTACATCTGTTACCTTTGTTCTAATATCTTTCAAAGCAGTAACTTGTCCATGTCAGTAAAGATTCACAACCTCCTCAAGGAGGATGTTCTCATAACGTCTTGTTTTGCCTAAGCAAGGTCATCAAGATATGCTAAGTTACAAAACTGTCTGCTTCTATGAACTTCCTTGCTCACCTACAAGTTCTGCACCAAAGGCCAACACCCTTGACAACATGTGTAAAACCAGAGCCCTTCCTCTGTTCAGTGCTCAGCCTTTGGGACATAAGTCTGGGGGGGCCAGTGTTCACCTAAAACCAAATAAGTCCTCCTGAACCTCCTGCAGTCTGTAGAGTTTTTGAATTCTGCAACATGTGATGCTCTCTGCCATGGTACAAAGCAGGAGAGGGCCCTAGC
Organism: Chinchilla lanigera; assembly: GCF_000276665.1. Lineage (NCBI taxonomy): Eukaryota > Metazoa > Chordata > Mammalia > Rodentia > Chinchillidae > Chinchilla > Chinchilla lanigera. The sequence goes on from NW_004955407.1 coordinate 17,360,795, forward strand.
CAGGTAACAGTGTCATGTTTTTGATCTCCCAATCTCCAGAACCAAGAACTAAGTAAACTTCTATCATTTACAAATCACTTGGTCTGTGAGTTAGTAGTAACAGAAAATAGACTGAAACAATGTCATCTGGTTTTTAACTGTCTAAAATAAATTGGAGAAATTTCGTTATTTTTTGTGAGCAAATTACTCAATGCTTTGGTCTACCAAAGCCTTCAGGTTCACAAAATATCAGATATCCATGGTAACTTGACTAAGACTTTTTTATTGTATTCTTTAATTATTCTTAGAAAAGTGGCATATGATTAAAACAAGTGGTATAAATTTCAGAACTTGTATGATTTCAAATTCTCACAATTCTAGGAATAGGTTATAAGAAGTCTATGGAAAGTCACAGGTCCAGGTCATGCGCTCTTGTAACAATATTCATCTTCAAAAATATTTACAGCCTTAAGAACCAGAAAAATCAGTGTGCAAGGCTGGGCCTAAAATAAATACTTTTTAATAATTACAATATCCAGGAAAATATAATAGAAATATGATTATAGAATCATGTTAATTGTAACACCTAGCACAATAAAGAATATTATAGCTATTATTTATCTATCTACCCATATATATATAGTTTTCAGCATTGATTGGGAAGCAAACACAAAGTTTTTAAAAAGCTAGGGAAAATAGCTAAATGTCTTCCTAAAAAAAAATTTCAAGTTTAAAATCACTTCTACTCAGATCTAACAACATAAGCCCAGTTGTTGACCTCAAGCAGAAAATGAGTTAGAAATAAGACTTAATATTTTCTGTCACATATTCTGTTACATTTTTTTTTGCATTTTTTAAATTTTAAAAATAAAAGGAGGAAAACATTAACAGACTGACAACCTTTTACAAAATAGCAAAAGAACAGTACAGACAACTCAGAGTTACAAACAAAGTGGTAGGGAATTAACAATGCTTCTTGTATTACATATGGATATCTTCAAAGTGATTCCTCATGAAAACAGATAGAGACATGCAATATTGATCAATCAAGGACTCATTGACAGTTTCTTTCAGCAAAGAAATAG
>NW_004955407.1:17362285-17374073 GCF_000276665.1 Chinchilla lanigera
ATACCCAGAAGAGGAATAGCTGATTTGAATGGGACCTCTAGACCTAATTTTCAAAGGAATCTCCAAACTGATTTCCACAGTGGTTTCACCAGTCTGCATTCCCACTAGCAGTGGAGAAGGGTTCCTATTTCTCCACAGCCTAGCCAGCATTTGTTATTGGTGGATTTCTTAATACTAGCCATTCTCAAGGGAGTAAGGTAGAATCTCAGTGTTGTTTTAATTTGCATTTCTCAAATGGCTAATGATGTTGAACATGTTCTCATGTATTTATTTGCCATTTGTATTTCCTTATCTGAGAAGTATGTATTCATCTCAGCTGCCCATTTTTGGATTGGGTCTTTGAATTTGGAGGGGCTGATATTTTTTAATTACTCTAAGTTACATTTAGCAGATTGCTACTGTCTCTTCATGTTGGAGACTTCACACTGCCATAAGAAGTTTGCAATATCCACAGTCCTGGGCATGACAATTCTCTGAATCTCTGATCTCCTCTATACAGGACCTTCCCCAAAAGTTCTGTGTATTTTTATACAGAGAGTAATACAATAAGCTGAGCCCACTTTAAAAAAAAAATTAACTCTATGTCTTATTGTTCTTCATTTGATGTAAAGTTGAGTGATACTCTCTCTTCCTAAATGAAGCCATACTGAATAAATTATCCATTCTTTCAGTTATGTCAAAAGATGTTTTCAGATTTTAGCTAATAATCCAATTTACTGGTATCTGATAGAGGAACTTCATTGATCCCCGTGTCTGATCAGAATTGAAGAATCACTTTCCACTCATGACAGATGTTGTGATGATCCTAATTTATGAGACTTCTTTCTCTCTCTTCTGAAAATTTCTATCCCAATATTCAGAGAACAGTACTTCATTTTGTCCTCAGTATTAGCATATAGTTAGCTTCTCTGATGACACTGTAAAATACTTCCCCCCAAAAAAAACAGTGCTATATATCATAACTGTGTTTTACTAAAGAAATGTATGTGAGAATAGTTAAGATAGGGTTCCAGCTGTCAAGGAACCAGGAAGTCTAGCTACTTACAGTTTCATAAAAAAAAAAATGTATCTATAAAATTTGGGGAGATTTTTGTTGTTGTGTAAATTTTTGTGGGCTCCTCAGCCCATAAAAATAGCCAGAGAAAAAGACACTGAAATTTTTTTCTTTTTTTGGACTTAGAAGAACAGATCAGGTTCTTAAGAAAATATGAAAATTACAGTATGAAAGAAAGAGAAGACAAGGAATTTCTACTTTTATACATTAATGTATTTTTGAAAACTGGACTGCACTGAATAATATCACCATATAGACTACTGCCTTGATTTATTCTTTAGTTTTAAAATAAACAAAACAATAAATTTTAATTTTAAATAACATTACATAGATATAGTAAAATACTTTATATAAACTAAAGTAGGACTTACCAAATAAATATATTACATTTTGCCCTTCCTACTTCCCACTCTTTCTACTTACATTTTGAAATATAAGTAAAACTTACTGTGACAGGGCTTTAGAGATATTGCTGACTGTTAATAATAAAAATGGCCTGGATTTCAGTGGTTTTACTGTTGTGTTTTGAATATCTCCAACAAGAGGACTTGATCACAGTGTCCCTCTTTCTGCATCTACTCTTACCTGAGATAATAAATGTGAAAAGGTCCAGCACTAGCCCTCAACATGTTATGATTTGGTGGTGATCCCAGTGATGACTATTAATCATTGGCAATTTCTATGCAAAATACAATCTAATTTTTGAACTACATTATTATGGTTTGTGTCCCTTCAAATCCTCATACAGTCATGGGGCAGGCTTCTAGATTTTTGATGGAACTATAGTCTAAGGCTAGGATTATGGGTATGAGTGCTACACCTGCCCCCAGGGCGGGTAGTTTGCATACAGTATAAGGGAGGGAAAGAGCCTTGCTCTCTGCCACTCCTCCCCTTTTTGCTCTTGTTGTTTTTGCTGTTTTGCACCCCCATGAACAGTTGCCCTCTGCCATGTGCCACCCTGCCTTGGAGCCAGGTAAGTATGGACTGAAACCTCCACAAACTGAGCTAAATAAACCTTTCCATCCTTAATTTTGGGCATCAGGTATTTCGACTCAGGAATGAGAGAAAAGTAACCGAGACACATGTCAAATTAAGATTCTTTTTGTTTAGCACATCAAATTAAGATTTTTTGTCTCAACTGTTATTACAAACAGATTTAAACCCTTTTCAATGATACTAGGGTTTTTTAAATACTTAAATGCTTACAGGTGCTTAGCCGTCAACAAGCTAAAGAAAAGCCCCCCCTCTTCTCAAGGTTCGCTTGCTGTAATAGCAGTATAATGACAGATTAGAGGTACAGCGCCCTTTTTGAGGAAAGTAACTCCTCAGCTCCTCAGTCAGAACGTTGCTTCTTTTCCTGAGTTTCATGAGCTATAAGTAATGTGGCCTCAGGCAAATTTATTAATATCTGTAAACCTCAGTAAAGTGTTACTATGATAGTATTTTTTTAACCATTAAGTTGCTTAAAGGGTTAAATTAGATGATTTGAGTAGGGTAAGCCTTTTAGGTTCTGAGATATTGAATAATGAAGCACTTACAATTGTTAGCTACTGCCATTATTAAAATCATAAAAATGGATAAATCACACCAAAGTAGCTCCTAATGCTCCCTCCCCATCACCTCTACTGTAATTGCTACGTTGCTACCATCACAAGGAGATTCAAGTAGTCAGTGTTCTGTTTTATTTTGTTTTTCACATTCCCTGCTCTCTTAGTTTTAAAAAATCCTCCTAATTTATTCTTTTAGACATTCTTTCTTCACTACAAACTAGTAGTATCTCTGGGTGGTGTGGCTTATAGCCACTATGTTTGCAATTTTGGTTTACAGTGTAATCGTATAAAGCAACAACCATTCTGCAAATGAAATATTTCTATTTCCAGATTTTTTAAAATCTGTTGTCTGAGTCATTTAAGTTTTGTAAAATTCTTTCAAGACAAACATTCAACCTCCCCCAAAAGAAAGACAAACCATGGGGAGCCTGCAGGTGTAAACACACTAGATTCAGCAACAAATCTCAATAACCAACCATATCCAGATGGTATAAAGCAAGCTGCACAAATAGTTTTCCTAGACCAAAGACTCTCAGAACAGTTGGATAGAAATGTGAATTTATAATTGCCCCCACATCTCTATCAAAGGATAGCAAAAATGTAGGACATCTAAAGTCCAAAATGCTTTATTGGGAAGAAGGGGTGGACCTTCAGCTTGATAACAATAAATAGATACAGCCTTTACTTTCCCAAATCAAATAGTTGTTCAAAAGCCCCTTTACTGGGGCTGGGGATGTAGCTCAGTGGTAAATTGCTTGCCTCACAAAAACTGTTTACAAAGTTATCAAATGAGTTATTGGGTTGTTAGAAGATCATGCATGACAGAGAAACCCATTTTCGTTATCCAAACAAGGAAATCCTTGTAGTCCCCTCAACTAGCTTAAAGTCAGGAAAATATTTGTCAGCAGCTGAAACATTTTTCAAAAAATATGCTTATGGGTCTGTATGAAAAAGTCATTTTTTTCTGCTTAAAAAGGGAATAATATTCAATTTTTAATATATCACCATGGAGTTTTCCTTATTTTACATGGGGTTAACAGTTTGTTTTAACTAAAACTTTACTTGTATTAATTATACATGCAAATAACTTATATTGCAACACTATATATATTGATTCTATTGTTACCATAATTTTAACTTTTGTTTTCTAATACCTTTATAAATATTTTATAAAAGTAAATACTGATTATAAATATTTTTAAAAATATGTACATAATATGTTAAGCTTCTAGTAGCTGGCCTCTTTCTATTAATTTTAAGAGTTCTTAATGAAAATTTGGTATTAATAGCAGTATTTCACACTTCTCTAACACTCAAAATAATAGGTACTACACTCTCTCTGTGCATGTTTTCCTAGCTTGCTCTGGAAAAAAAACAAGAGTATTTAAAATCCATTTTCAGATCATCTTCAAACTCAACTGATCTCATTCAACTTTGTTTTTCTTTTTTTTTTTTTTTTTTTTTTTTTTTTGGTTTTTCTCTGGTACCAGGAACCGAACTCATGACCTTACGCTTGCCAGGCAGGCACTTTGCCGCTGAGCTAAATCCCCAGCCCCTCAACTTTGGTTAAAAAGAAAACATGCCAAATTTAGAGTATGATAATCAGCGATTTTCTCCTCCACATTAACATTTTTCTGCTTTTTCAGTACATTTCACACAAGAACGTTTAGGCAAATTTAGACAAGACCTAATATTAACCTACCTCTGCACATAAAAGTCAAATAAATGCCTACTAATCTTTTTATTTAGCAAATGATAATATGTTTTAAAAGTTACTGAAGGAAGCAGGAGATCCCATGGAATGTTTCTGATATCACCTTGAAGAAATCGTGCTATACCATCTGGTGGTTCATTGCACAAAGACTGACAATGTTGATGAATCCATCTTTAATAAGTGACACATATTGACATAACTATTATGTCCTAATGATCAGAACTGTGCCAAGATGGCTTCAAATACATATAACTTAAATTGACTCTGTGTTTGTCTTCTGTATTTTTGAGTACTAATTCTCTAAATATTCTATTTTGGTTTCTGCTGGGCATTATTTGCTGCTAGTAGATGTGTCTTCAATACAGCTCACAAACAAGAAGGTTGTCATTCTTTCTTATCTTTATGTCCTTCTGGGTTGTCACCTGAATATTCTTTGCCCTGTCAAGATATATAAGATGAAATGACATCAGTCTCATAGCAAGTCACAGATAATTTGAAAACTTTTCTCAGTACTTTATTCCTTGGATTGACAAATATGAATGTGAGAGAATTATAACTACTATAAAGAAATGAACATTACTCTATAAAACATTAAGATCGAAGTCTTCAGTGATTCCCAAACAAAAAGAAAATTAAATACAACTTCTTAAGCAGAAAAAAGTATGAATTCAAATATGGTAATAAGGAAATAAGAGCTGATAAAATTAATAATTTAAAACTAAACAACAGAGATTTTCACATATCAAGTGAAAGAAAGCCATGGAACACCTCAGAATCTCTACTCCAGAACTTAGTTTACAGACACATAAGCTGAAAGCCTACAATTGAAATCTTCAATTATTGTATCCTTAGCATTTTCATATTGCTTCCTAGGTGATAGTATAGTTGTAGTTGATATTGCTACTATTAGTGAAAGCACTGAAAATCTGGAATTGGAAAACATTCTAGGTTATCAGGAAAAGAATCAGATCAATGAATTACATAAAATCCTTGGAAGAACTGAGGATGTGGATTTAAGACTGGGTTCCTAGATCTAGCTCTTACAGAATGCAAAATCAGGAAGGCAGGAAATCAGGATGAAACTACTGGAGATAGATAGATGATAGATAGATAGATAGATAGATAGATAGATAGATAGATAGATAGATGATAGATAGATGATAGATAGATAGATCAATCTATATAGTTGGGATATAGATAAAGATACAGATATAGTTGTATATAGGTATAGATGGTATAGAGATATAGATAGATAGATAGATAGATAGATAGATAGACAGATAAACAGACGGATAGATATTCTTCACTACTCTACTCCAAGGATAAAAAAGCCACTGTCAGATTAACTCCCTCTGCAAACTCAGGAAAGATCACTGGCCTCTGAGACTCTGAGACTAGCTGCCTTCTCTAGGGCAATTTCATTTTGACATTTATCAGGCTCAGGAAAGAACTCTGCTGAAGAGAAACTCCACTTCTCCACTGTATTTGCTAGCAGAATACACCATAAAGCCACCAGGAAATGGTCTCCAGCTCACTGGTGAGTTCGTTAAGGATGTTAAAGACCCAGTATGTAGCTAAGGTAATTGTACTACTAATTTCTATGGCTTTATGGAAAGGAACAGTTAATGTTTAATTGTTTGATCAGTCTTACATGCCTATATTTGTTTAACTGAGTAACCAATTTGAAGATAACAATATGTAATACAACAACTATTGTTAATTTCCTATCACCCTGTCTAAATTCTGTATTGTTTCTATTGTTTTGGTGTTGTTTGTTTATGTCTGTTTGTTTGTTAACGTGTTTTTGTTCTTTTATCTTTAAAAAAAAGACCCAGTATACATAGAGGAGAGTCAGTTTGTGTTTTATTTATTTATTTATTTATTTTTGTGGTTTTTCTCCGGTACCGGGAACCGAACTCACGACCTTGCGCTTGCCAGGCAGGCGCTTTTGCCGCTGAGCTAAATCCCCAGCCCCCAGTTTGTGTTTTAAATGGATTCTTTTCAAAACATAAAGCATCACTTTTATACATTATTTAAAAATATACTTATCAAAATTATCAAAATCCTCTGATAACTAATAAAACTAGAGCTATATATGAGTAATATGCAGTATTCATTCTCAGCATAATTGTTTCCTATCTGGATTTTTAATTTTTATTTCCATAATTCCTTTATATAATCACTCAAACAATTTTAATCCCTCAAACAATTTTATATAATCACTCAAGCAATTTTTTAATCTTATTCACCACATTAATTTGCATCATTCAATATTGCATTGTTTACAGTGTTTCTTTTTTCTACAAATTTTTACTTTAATAAGATAATGACTACTATGCAAATCTCATAGCAACTTTGAAAATAAATAAGGACTGGGAATATTCTAACCTGTAAAAAGACCTGTCAACTCATTTGATTAGAAGAAAATAGTAATAGAAGACAGGCTATGCCTACAATTTTTTAGTTAGTCTTAAAAGGTAATATAAATTCTCAAATTATAAAATCCTATCTATGTGTAAGCTTGTATGGTTAGAAGTTTCTTGAATTAGGAAAAAAATCATAACACAAGATTTTTACTACAGGCAATAATCTATATCTGTACTTCAACTACTGGAATACAAAGAGAAATTGAAAAGTATCTTTTCCTAAATATTCCTCTTAGATGAGTAATTTAGAAAAAAATCTGCCTATATAAGAGAAATGGAAATCAGCTTGTCTTTACCCAAAATCCATTGAAATGTTGTCTCTAAAATAAAAATAAAAAATCTGAGCAAGTAATCAGTAGTGTTTAATTGAAAAATGACTGGCATGATTACTTCTAGAGTGAGGTATTTTTGTTTTTATTTTTGTTTGGTTTGATTTTGCTTGCTGTGTGAGATTATATAGTGAGGCAAATATGAGTGAAATTTTTACAATTGTTAAAATGGAACTGAGAAACTTTAGTTCTTGTTTCATGATATAGTGTACTTCAACATGAATCATTGAAAGGGTTTTATTGCCTATGTTTTAATTTCTTAAAAAAATAGACAATCATGTAATTGCCCAAGAGGAATCTAAAAATAAATATTGAATTAATAGGCCTATAAAATGCCAGCAATTCTGATTTATTTATGTCTAGTCTACTTTCAAAGCTGCAGCATATTTTTCACTATTGGGTCTTTTTTTCTTCTAGCTTCAAATAGTATTCTTGAAATAAACATTAAATGCTGATGTTTATTATTAAATGAAAGTAAGGGTCTGTATATTTCAATATATATGTTTATATTAAATACTTTATTTTTTTGTTTTGTTTTGTTTTGTTTTTTTTTTTTTTTTTCTTTTTCTCCGGTACCGGGAACTGAACTCACGACCTTGCGCTTGCCAGGCAGGCGCTTTTGCCACTGAGCTAAATCCCCAGCCCCTATTAAATACTTTAAAACAATAACTGTATGCCAATAAACTAGAATTAAGGTAACGTATTTCCTTCTGTGATCTTGAAAATTTACTCACACACACAAATAGCTCTGGTTCAGATAATTTAATTTTTAAAATCATACCAAATTGACTATAAATTATGACACCAGTAAGATAGAATTAGCCAATCATGTATTTCCTTCATGAGTATACTAAAAATTAATAATACTGTTCCTCAAATGACCTTTCAGATATCACTTCTGGACTGTAGTATGTTGCACTCTGCATTGTGTTATTCATATCCTGACACAAAATTGACTCCAACTTAAGGAGTTAATTATCCTGAAGAACTCAGCAAATTCTGTACTTAAATATAAATTTGAATAACCATAGATAATTTATAGCTTCCTACGTCAAATGTTGAGAAAAGCACTTGAGAATAGACATGAATTAAGCAGGGATGAAATGTCAAGTGGATTGAACAGGGATTAGCTGCTACTGTTTTGGAATCCTGGGCCTACAGAGGCCAGCAGGCCAGACCAGTCCATGAGACATACTAGCTCCACAGTTTTTACCATTATTAGGGCCTCTCACCTCAATAACTTATTTTGATTATGCCCAGTAGCCTGTTGTTAGTGTCATCTTCATCTGTGTTTCCTAATTGCTCACTCTCCTTCCCCAAAATACATTCTGGGCCCTTTCACAAATAATTTTGTGTTCTTCCAAGCTCAGCAGTCTCCTCTCTGAGCTCTGCATAGAGAAATGGACATTAGCCCAGACATTCTTAGTAGATGATTTGTAGTCTCCATTGCTACAGTTAGTGACAGAACTGAAAATCTAGATGGAAGGCTACAGAAGGTATTTCTACAGTTATCAAACAGGAGTCACCCTTGCACTAATATTCATGTGGTTCTTTCATTCTGCTTAACTATTCAAGCTCACATTTTTTCATCACCTTTCCCCTCCCAATCTGCCCTGTCCACATTATGTACGGACTGTATTTGCAAGCAGTCCTTGTATATTTAGAGCATCCAATAAGATTTGACTATTTACTCAAACAAAATATTGTAATGTTAATCCACTATAAAATCATGACCAATCCAGAGAACATGGAGATTCACTTATTCTTTATTTTCCAGAAAATCCATATTTGCTTAGAATCATGAAATCTCCAAATTGGGAAAAAGTTGCTCTCCATGTGGTGATAATTAAGAAATGTCAGTACTAAATGGGGGGGGGATACAAGGATATCACATGAATTTGAATCAAACAGGTATATGAGTAAATGTACACTAAAGAATCAAATTTCAGTAACTCGAGCATGGCATGTACTCTTCCAAAGATCTCACTAAACACATATCCCGTACTTGTGCTTTAGTTCCCATTTAAGTTTTCCTGTGTTAAAAACTGAAAGTAGCCAGAGAAGTATGATTAGGGAGGGATGAGGTAGGAAAGGCGTGGGGTAGTTAAAAGTATATGGAACAAGGGGAAGGACTGAATTTTTTACTGTTGCTGAAGTCAGGCAGATGTAGTAGCAAAAGCTCCACCTGTGAGCCGAGAAGCTGGTGATTCATTCCAAAGGCAGCCGTAGTAGAGCTCTTTCCAATGTGGGAATCAAGAACTGCTTATGTGAAGGGCAGAATTGCTCAACTGTACTCTCAAGAGAGTTTCTTTACTTGAGAGAGGAAAGCCATAGCGTTTTGGGACAGCTTCCACTATTCTTGATGACAGAGAATTAAGTTAGCTTTCGTAGGGGTTAGGGGTAGTTTGAGGAGAGAGGTTAGACACCCACTTCCTCACACCCTTCAGAGAGTATCAAACATATTTTATATCAGCAATGTAAGAGAAATGTCAAATCAGCTAAGTCAAGTTGTTTATTAATGGTGTGAAAATTTCACTAAAAACATTGACACACTAACCCAAAAATGCTATTAGCATTTTACTCCAGGGGTGGTACAAAAATATTTAATGACATTAAAATAGACACAAATGACAGTATTGGAAAAGGGCCATAGATGATCTTATGGTTCAAGACAAGGGCTAAAGTTACCAAGACCTTAATGTGTATTTCATTATTTTAACAACCTATACAGGCATTTGTATAATACCTCAATATCAGCACTTCCTCTATCTAATTAAACTGTTGATGACACTGCCATTCATAATCTCTAACAGCCTAATGCTCTGCACACCAACTGAAATGAACTTGCTTATTCACAGACAAGCAAGCATATCTTTGCATCACCTGCTATATAATTTACTTTAATCTTTTAACATGTTAACGTTTCCTCATAGTTTCTTTACCACAGATCTTAATTCAAATAAAAAATGTCAAAACAAATTCAGTTGCTTTCCACAAAAATTCTGCTTCTGGCTGCCTTATTTACTAAGGGTACAAATGTATGAATAATGGAATAGTTTATCCAATGGTTAGTCAGTTATAACTAATGTCACTATAAATAAGACAATAACAAAGTTTCATGTTAGGAATCTATACCAAAATTTACCAATAAAGAGAAAAGATCAAAACAACCTTAAACTTTTAAAGACTGCTAGTGTTAAAACTTCGAATTCTTAGATTACTGATCTATGTCTTATTTTATATATATATATTAGATATGTATTCTCAAGTTCAACTGCATATAATTTTTTGTGTGATTATCATAGACAGTTTACTGTTAGAGCAAATTTGCTATAAAATGCCCCTACTAATTTATGAAACTACTAGTGTTTAGTAATAAATAAATAGTTATCATTATGTGTATATTTTTAATACTTATTGAATCTTCTTGAAGTTTAAAATTTTACACACTACTTAAACAAACACATCCAACTATTTTGAATTTAAGAAAAGTGCATAAAATTGTTCATATACGAGTTGTTTCAGCACTTTACATAATTTAAATTTTAAAGAGTCAAAGTAAAAATAATGCTGTACTATTGTGGAGAACTTTACAAAGAAATCTAAATAGCTTAATGAAAAAGAAATCAGATGAAAGTTAGACAAAACTATTTAGTGTTTCAAGTGAAAGTAGTACTCTGTAGGAAAAAAGAACAATTTGAAATATGAAGATCTAGTTGTCACAGTACTCCTCAATATGGAAAAACATAGCATAGAAAGAGTGGTGCTAATCTGATTGCTAACTGGAGCTACAATACTTTGCAAATAATAGGAAATCCAAATCATTAAGTAATTTAAAAATTTGAGAATATATGGGTTCATAAACCTAAAAAATATGCTCCCTTTTGTTAATGTACAAGGCTTAAGCTATATGTGTTTCACCAAAAACAGTTTACCAACCTGCTTTCTGCAAAACTGGTTTCATTCTAAAGGTGGTTTTTCATATAACACAACGATTCAAAGTGGAACACATTCATCCTAGAATACATCTGCACTGTGCAAAATGTGTTTATCTCAACATGCCCCAAAATGTCTCAAGATGAACATTTTTCATTTGTTGGTGGCAAATGTCTACTTCCTCGCTGACACATTGCATCCAGCCAGGTGAATCAATTGCTTGAAGTAGACCACAAGCTCATACTTACACTTTTCCTAAAACCATGGGGATTCACCACCAAAACCACCACCAAAAAGGAAAAACAAACAGAAAAAAGAACCTGATACTATCAGGAAAAGGGAATAGGTGCTAGGAAGACACCAAAAAATGCAAGCAGATACAAAAATGTTGGGAGCAAAATAAGCACATTAAATAAGTAGAATAGGGGCTGGGGATTTAGCTCAGCGGCAAAAGCGCCTGCCTGGCATGCGCCAGGCCGTGAGTTTGGTTCCCGGTACCAGAGAAAAACCAAAAAATAAAAATAAAAATAAGTAGAATAATTGATATCACAATGAAAAGTTTTCTCCAGCCATCCATGTCTTTCAGAGTCTTCCGTTACTGTGAAAGCCTTTGTGAGGGATATTCAGCAAACAAAAACGAGAACATGTTAACGTGAAATTCCCCAGTGGCCTTCATGTCATGTAGTGCTAACATAAAATATATCACTGCCTGGTTTCAGTTGTAGATAAATTATACAAATTTGATGACTGGATATTAAATATTAAATCCAAGTGTGATG
>NW_004955407.1:17374218-17423893 GCF_000276665.1 Chinchilla lanigera
TTGAGCTAAATCCCCAGCCCCAATGCAGCATATTTTAAGTAGAACTTCCTGTACTCATTGTTCTGCCAACAAAAATCCATATGGAGGGGAAATGGCATTAAGAACTTCTCCTTGGGGCTGGGGATTTAGCTCAGCGGCACAGTGCCTGCCTGGCAAGCGCAAGGTCGTGAGTTCGATTCCTATACCAGAAAAAAACAAAAACAAAACAAGACAAGAACTTCTACATGGATAGTAATAGTTCTCAGAAATCCTGAAGACTTTTAATTGGAATATATTCCAAAGCAGAGCTTTGCAAGAATATGAATTTGCAGTAAAACTGTCAAAAATTATTAACATATTTTAAATAAATTAAAGAACATAGAGTACATTTTATATCCATAGGAGAAAATGATATCTTTTATTTGAAAGAGGGTTATGAGATTAATCTTCTAATAGCAATAAAATTTTAGAGGATTCTACCTCTAAAATGATTTAGAGTAAAAGATGAGTACAAAATATTTTCACTTACATTAAAAATAAAGTAATAGAAACAATGAAAACCAAACTTTTGAGTCATAACCACACCCTGAGCTTATGCAGCAATGAGGTAATTGATGATACAAAAGGTATAAATTTGTTAAAATGCAAGCAGAAAATATTTTTAAAAATCCAAGTAAAGAGAATACCCTGAAATGACTAAGTTTCACAAGAAAAAATATAACTTTCCTAAACCAAATCTAAATCTTGGATAGGTATATAATGGGCAATTTAATTTGAGTGAAAATTTTAAGTTTCCACTCCATCTGTGGAAGACATGGTCGTTCTATAAAGATATACAATAACTTTGAGGGTTAGTGGTAATAATGTTTCATGAAAACAAAGCAGAACCTTCAAACGCTTTCCCTGGTATCAGATTTTTATCTGTTTGAATACATGTTTCTCCAAGATTAATAAGTATCAAAATCAGTTGTTTGAGACAGATCTCACCTTGTATTTCAGTGTGGCCTTGAACTCTTTTTGTAGCCCAAGCTGGCCTCAAACTAGCAGTGATCCTCCTACCTCAGCCTCCTGAGTTGTGGGACAACAGGAGTGCACCACCACATACAGCTCCAAAATCATTTTAAGTCACCAATTAAAAACAGTAGGCACTTCTGTCACTCTAAATGAGCATCTTGTATATTATCGTACTTTATTAATCATGATTAGAGAAATTCTGGGCTGTTTTAAACACATGTGGTATCAGATTGTTTAAAATAACACCTGCTGATTTTTAACATTTAAATGATACCCAATTGTATACACTTAAAAAATAAGCCCTCTCTCACAGACGCTTGCAAAAACGTTGCACCATTCAAACTTAACTTAGCCGCTTAGCTTAGTCCCCTTGCCATTGTTGGGTGCCTAACACCCCCAACTCTAAAAAGGATAGGTTTATTCTGGCTCCCTGCTTCAGAAGTTTCCGCGCATGGTCTGCCGGCTCCAAGGCAGGAACTGCATGGTGGAAGCGGCAGGTGGGAGAAAAGTTCTCCCTCACATGATGGAACCCAGGAAACAGAGACAGCGAGGGAAGATCCGGGGAGGGAGGCACACGCTTCCACGTCACACTCCGCGTGGCCAGCCTCTTCCCCGCAGGACTACCTCCTCACTACACTTATAGCTCTGTGCTCATCAGTATTAATCCACTGATGAGGACAGCAACCCTCTGATCCACTCATCTCCCCAGAGGCCCATATCTGAACACATGAGACTTTTGGAAAACATCCTACATCTAAACCGTAGCAGCCTCCGATTGCTAACACTCCCACTCTTCATAAGCCCTTGGGAGAATTCAGTGTCTACATCGAATGCATCTCTCTAGGAAATACTGGATCTTTCAGTCCTGCCTTTTACATGGGTAGAGGTGATGGAGAGGTAGGCAAGAGGAGAGAATGACTGCGGGTTTTATATCCTACCTCCCCACACTCACCGAGCACCATTTCTAGCCGGCTGCCAGGCAAAGAGATACAGGCTGCGCTACGGGGAAAGAGCAATGAAAAATGTTTCCTCATAGTAGCTAATATGTGTACATAACTTTTCACATGGCTGAAATTGTGCGACGTGCCTGATAAGAAAACAAGCAGACGGCTGAATTAGCACGTCCACAATGTGAGCAATATGGAACTGCTGTACGGATTTCTTTCAGGAGAAGAAAAATTTCATATCATTGGAGAATTGATGGATATTAAAAACCATTTGAGATGAAAAAGGAACCTCAAAATAATTCTTAAATTTAAAACAGCCTGAAGGAAAAGAGTACTATAAAATTAGTGTTGATTCTCAAGGGCTGCTTGCTTTAAAATGATTTTTAAGGTAAATGTAAATTTATATTTGTGTTTAAAAATTTTAATATAATACACTCAGGTGCCACATAATGACATTTCAGTTAACAATGAAGTGCATATATAACTGCAGTCCCATAAAAATAAGAGAGAACTAAAAATTCCCATCATCCAGTGGCAGTGTAACTATCACAGTGTCATAGTGCAGCACATTACTCATGTTTGTGGTGATGCTAACACAATCAGATCTATTGCTCTGCCAGTCATTTACAATGTAGCATGTGCAATTATACACAATACATAATACTTGATAATGATCCATGACTGTATTACCAGTTTATGTATTTACTATTTTACATTTTTAAAAAATTATTGTTTTTTTTGGTTTTTCTCCGGTACCGGGAACCGAACTCACGACCTTACGCTTGCTAGGCAGGCGCTTTGCCGCTGAGCTAAATCCCCAGCAATTTTGTTGTATTTTTTGTTGGTTTTCTGAGACAGGGTCTTGCTGTGTAGCTCAGATTGGCCTTGAGCTCACTGTAACCCAGGCTGGCTGTGGTAGATTAACTAATGGTCAACTTGTAATGCCCAGCTGAACTGAATTAGTATGTTGCTGGGTGTGGAAGGCCCACCTCCTCAGGTGGTGCCAACAACATAAAAAGAAAGCTGGAGGGGAAGACAGTGCACTGTTGATTCTCCTGGACAAGCTTGTCACACTGGTTTTCTTGATATGAACTTGTGTGGTGTTGTTGGAGGAGCGCAGGTCCTCGCTGTCACTGAGGATGGCTGCTATTCTTTTCAGGGGGAGCTCTGTTCCTTACCTTGAGAGGTGCTTCCTGGCTCTGGTACAGATCCCTCAGCCTGCTGGCACAGATCCTTCATCCCGCTGGCGCAGACTTTCTAGCTTCCACCACTGGCCTTTGAGTTTTCCCAGTGCAGACCCTTGATACAGACTTGCATAAGACATTGTCGTGGGCTCTAGGCTTCCAGTTGGATCCATACTGGAGGACCTCAGCTGAATCTGAGTGCGTGGACAGATCACCTGCACTCTTCTGCATTTGACTCTTTGGTTAAATATCATAAAATAATCCTAGAAATTATGTGTCCTATATTAAATCTTTTCCCTTGTAAACTCTGACTACAACACTTACCTCAAACTCATGGCAATCCTCCTGCATCACCCTCCCATGTGCTGGAATTATAGGTGTTTTTTTTTTTAATTCATTTTAGTTTGTTTTCTGTTTTTTGAGACAGGGTCTTGCTATGTAGTTCAGACTGGTCTTGAACTCACTATTTAGCCCAGGCTGGCCTTGAACACAATTACTTTGTACTTCTATCATTATGTTAGTATATACTCCTTCTGCATATAAAAAACTTCATTATAAAGCAGTATACCATGTTATACCGGCAGCAGCCTCATACACCTCATGTTTATTGCATCCCTTGATTGCATCAAGAGGCCACACCAAGTGGTTGACCTAAGTTTGCACGAGTACACTATGTTTCCACAAGGACAAAACGGTCTCATGACTCATGAGAACGTAGCCCGTCATGAAGCAGACTCACGGCTGTGTATATCTTTCTTGTCTGTAGCTTTCAAATACTTCACATGGAGCCATGCTGGAAGGGAAGACTCCACATTAAGGAGTAATCAAGTTTGTAACCAAACTGATGGAAATGTAAGGATCTAATGGTATCATAAGTTAGTCACATCAGCTAAATTTGTTTCACATAGTTTAGATTTTACTTAGAGATTGTTTGTGAGAGCAGTTTTATATTCAGAGTAAAACTGAAAAGCAAGTACCTAAATTTTTTATAAATCCAATGTCTCCAAATATGTAGCCTCTCCCAATTACCAATATCCCCCACCAAAGTGGTACATTTGTTAGCATTTGATTTTCTGTAGTTTAGAAAGTGTACATCAAGCTACAAATTCTTGTTTACACTTTTCCTTTGTGAAGTTCTCTGATCTTGTTAGATCTGTGGTTTGGTGTTTGACATTAACAAGCAGAAATTCTCAGTGAGTCTTTTAAAAATATTTCTTCTGTTCCTTTCTTCTCCTGGAAGTCTCATTATCCAGTTTGCCTCAAAAAAAATTCTCTTTCCCTCTTTCCTCTTGTGAGACAAAGTTAACCTTAATCATAGCTATGTGTACAAGGTAGACAAGTATGAATGATGACTATTAAAAATACTTAAGATTTTTTAAAGGAAATTAGAAACAAAAAGACAAAGGAAAAAAGAAGCACTATATTAAATTTTAAATCTTTGAAAGAAGTATCCTTAGATACTTATTAGAAAAACTCTCCAGTTTCTGTTAACTTAAATGTAAATGCTAGGATTCTAGAAATTAAAAACAAGCAAAAGATGTTTCACTTCTTGTTTTGTATCATAGTAGTCATAGTACAGTTACAATGGTGTTCTCTCCTGTATTTTTACCACAAATGTAATGTCTTGGTTGTGGTAGATGTTAAACAGGCTGTTGTAGAGTAGTGTTGAAACTAGAATGTTGGGGCTGGGGATTTAGCTCAGCGGCAAAAGCGCCTGCCTGGCAAGCGCAAGGTCGTGAGTTCGGTTCCCGGTACCGGAGAAAAGCCAAAAAAAAAAAAAGAAACTAGAATGTTTACAATAAAGCAAGGTTTTCTGTTCCAAATCATCAACTTGGAAATTCACTTTTGAAACAATACTAATATGCTGGTAAGTACTTATATCAGTACGCAGTTGTAAAAGAGATTCCTTTATTAGTGCATTATTATGCTTAGCAACATTAAGCACTGACAAATTAATTAAATTTGGACCTTGTTTACTTGCCATATCTGTATTTTTAGCTGATAAAATCTGACCAGCAATACTTTATTTCTTCTAGATTAAATTAAATCCGAGACATGACAAACTATTTGAAAATATAATTAAATTTTATCTATGTCAAACAAAAATAGTTTCCCCCTTTGGAGGATCCATTGATGCCTTTTCCAGTCACCCAGCCCATTCCTTAAGTCCAAAGCATTTACAAAATCATACTGAATAGTTACGTGTCACTCACGTTATCGGTCCCTCCGGAGGTCCAGCATGCAGAAATACACTGTATCCACTTCTGCTTTTAGTGAATCAAACTGTGTTGTGTTTCATTCATGCTCATTTTGTTTTCAGTTCAAAGATATTAGCTCAGTAAGCTAATTTTAAAAACTTCTGTCCAGCACACACACTGACATGCTTATGAAGTCTGGGAAGCACTTTTCCTTTTGCGTAGATCTGTAGTTACAGTTAACCACAGACATCAAACTGTGCTACATGCACTGAATGACATCCTCTCACAAAGCAAGTACCATTCAGTGGCTATTTGCTCTTCAGTCTGCTTAAGAAGATAAAAAAAAAAGCATTTCAGCAAGAAACATCTATGAGTGCCAAATTATAAATTAAGATGCAAATTATGTAGTATCTTAATATCCAGAGACAGTATATTATAACAGAAGAACTTACTGGAAATAAAATTTATTTCAAAGACCCAAAACCCATAGTGTACACTATGCATTCATTGAAAGGAAAAATCACTTGATCGCTCAAATAGAGCCTAAATTCATTTTTTGCAGTTAATTGAGATCTTTATGAATCTCTTTTGAAATGATATTGCTATACTACAATGAAGAGTTAGGGAATTTCAGATTTCCATCACTCTTCAGTAATGCCACCAGCTCCCCATGATGAGTGTCGCCATAACGTACTACAAACATATACCCATAAAGAATTATAGCCCATCAATGGACTAATCCATAAATGAAATTAGAGCCCTTGTGATCCAACCTCTTTCCAAGAGTCTCACCTCTGACTATTTCTGAGTTGGAGACCAATTTTTCCACATGTGAGGCTTTGGGTGGTATTTTGCATTCAGGCCACAGCAGTGTCCCTTCAAAAGAAGGCCAGAGCTATCAGTAACCAATGGTGGAGCATGTGCTTAGCATGTAAGATCCTAGGTTCACATCTTAGCATCAACAGAAAAAAGAAAAAGAAAAGGTAAAAAGAGGCCCCAGAGAGGTGCCTCACTCCTTTTGCCACGTGAAGTCACAGTCAGAAGATGCCACTCTATGAACCAGGAAGTGGTACCCTTCCCAGAAACCAAATCTATAAATACCTTGACTTCCCAGTATTAAATATTGTGAAAAATACATTTCTGTTAGTAATAAATTATCCTTTTAGCATTCTATTATGGCAACCTGCACTAAAATAAGGAGTGTCTAGGGCTACTATAACAAATTAGATAGTTTTAAACAGCATAAATTTATTCTCTCAAGTGCCTCAGACTAGACCCCCGAGAACAATCTGTTGGCAAGGAAATGCTTTATCCAAATTCTGGAAACCCCTGGTTTTCCTTGGCTTATGTCACCATAATTCCAGCCTCTATCTCTGTCTTTACTTGGTATCATTTGTGTGTGTTCCTTTTCAGAAAGATAGTATGGCATAAGGAACCCAGGGTGCAGCCTATCCCACTATGAGTTCATCTAACTTATTTCCTGTGATATAATTTCCTATTTCCAAATAAATTCAAATTTGTGAGTTACTATAGTTTAGGACTTTGAAATATCTTCTCTACAAAAACAAGTCAGCCCATTACAAGAAGCTACAAACAGTAGCTTTTTAGTTCACATGAGTTTAAAACCAATTGAGAAATAAACCCAAGGAGAAAAGGTGATGAGTAAAATATTACCTTTACTGATGAGAAAGCTCAGTTTTGGAGAATCTGGAATATCTGAAAGCAGAAGAGCTTCCTAATCCTAGACACTGAAATTACACTTATTTATCGATTTATTTGGCAGCCCTGGATTGTCACAATTCTTTTCATGTGAGCACTTTGTTTCTGAAAGAGCAGAACAAACTATTCTTTCTTCCATCAGGCTTAAAAGGGATGTGAGAGTATCATGTTAGGAGAGCAAAACTATACAAAAGAAACATCAGGACTAAGCAACGATTTACCCCACAATAAAAATTGTATATATAATCAGTAATATGAATGCTGATTAAGTAATGAATTCATAATGATTCTATTATGGCAGTGATAATACCATAAATTAAACTCAGAATATTTATTCTGAAGCTTGAGTTTAAAGATCTTTTCTTAATATTTGTATTCTAAAAGTGTTATAATGTTTTCTAGTATCGGGAAGAAAGCTGAAGAATTTTAATGTAAGTTTAAAGTAGAACAGGTGAAGTGGCACATGCATGTAATCCCAGCACTCGGGAGGCTGAGGCAAGAGGATTTCTGTGAGTTTGAGGCCAACGTGGGCTACATAGTGAGTTCAGGACCAGCCTGAACTGCGTAGTGAGATCCTGGTCAATGTGTTCTGTAGTAAAAATGCTTTCAGAATCATGAAATAGAATCATTAAATCGACTTTATGCTGAGTACCTTAGAGCTTGTCTTAAGAAGGGGTGCTAGGTGGGAACTTTACTTAAACATCTAAGCTCATGAAGGGCCTTAAATATTGTTTATAGAGTCTCCAAAAGTAGTAATATAAGATCTTACAGGAGTGAAAGAAGGTACGTTTCATAACTTTACATTTGTATACTACTATCCATCATACCATTTATAGTAAAATATCAATTTTATAAATTCTAAAATTAACATAAAATTTTCAAAATTATATTTTCATGTTGAAAAGGTTAATTTATTTAATGTTAACAGATAAGATAAACTACATTTTTATTAACTTTTTACTATTTTAAAAGTGCCAAGAGTAAAAAGCAATAACCTGTGCTTCTCAAAACCTCTAAAATGTGTATATATTTAGAAAGGTTTTGTTTCTGAGCAGGGTTCATTGGGGCGGGGGTGGTGGGCAGCTTCCAGGATGATGGCTTTCCTGCTGGGATTTGCCCACTCTGTAATTTCCTGTCCTGGAGTGTGGGCTGAACCCCTGACTTGCTTCTAATGAAGTAAACATGGCAAAAATGATAAGATGTCCCTTCTAAAATGAAGTTTCTAAAGACCATTGTTTCACACTGCCTCTGGGCTATCCCTGTGGAGAGATACATAAGATTTGGGAGCTCACAAGCAGATTTTCCCCCTCTGGTTGAGCCTTCGGATAACATGGCAATCCATCAACAGCTTGACTAAAATCTAGAGGAAAAACTTGATTCTGGGCACCCAACTATGCCGAGCTCTGATCTATGGAAACTGTTCAATAATAAGAGTAGTTATGAAACGTATAGCTGCTAAATTGTAGGGGAACTGGTTATGCAGTCACAGATAATTAACAGGAAAGGGAAAGACAATGGATTTTATTGTGTTAAATGTAAATGTTAATCACACTTACAAAATATCTTCATGGTAACATGAAAAAGATTTGTGTTTGACGAAACAGCACTGTAGCCTAGCCGAGTTCATACATAAGATGAACCATTACAGAGATAGTTGTATAATTTCAAAGTAACTCACCACAAACATATGTTATAAAGGGATAAATAGTTCCTTTACAGATGCCAACCTTAGGGACTGGGGATTTAGCTCAGTGGCACAGCGCCTGTCTGGCAAGTGCAAGGTCATGAGTTCAATTCCCTGTACCGGAAAAAAAAAACAAAAACAAACAAAAAACAAAATACAAATGCCAACCTATGCATTCAATCAAAATTAACATCATCAATAAAAAGACAAATACTCATACAATTTTGAGGTATTTCTATCAAAAAACTCACATTACAGGGAAATAAGATAGATCTAAGTTGAAGAACATTCTGTAAAATAAATGGCTTGTACTCTAAGAAAACATTGAGATTATGAGAGATACTGTTCCTTTGCTATTTTGTAAAATGTCGACTGTCTCTTAATATTTTCCTCCTTTTATTTAAAAAAAAAAAAACTAAGGAACTGTTCCAGATTTAATGAGACCAAGCAGATACAGCCACTAAATATAATCTATAATTCTGGCTTGAATCCTAGACAGGATATGGGGTGTCAGAGGATAGAGAAGACTTTCAAAGATATTCATTGTTGGGACAATTGGTGACAGTTTTTAAACCTGTGGTAGGTAGTAATATTATATTCATATTTATTTTCATCATGTTAGTAATTGTACTGTTTATGTAAGAGCATATCCTTTTTTGTAGGAAGGATAGATTGGAACTTAGGAGTCAAGCGGGATGATGCCTGCACCTTACACTCAAATTGTTCTGAAAAAGCAAATAGGTAAGTAGGGAGGAAGAGTAGATAGATGAAGTTATAAACAATGGTTAATCTGATTCAAAATATATATTATTTATATAATTCTTATAATTCTCCATTTGAGATTACATCAAAACATAATTTGTCCAAACAAATAATATTCGGGTTGTGTTTCTCATAATATTGATGATATATAATAGACTCTGAAAGCAGGATTGTTTCTCTTAAAGACTCTGTCTCTTAGATACTTATTTTAACACGAACCCTGCTATTTAATTCTTTAAGGAACTTGGGAACTCTCTTTCCCTCAGTTAAATTTTCATTTGACTTGATGTAATAGACTCTGAAGTCCATTACTTATAGGTTACAAAGTGCTGTGAACCACAAAGCAGCACAAAATTAATTGAAAATTGTTCAGAATCAGGAGACTAGGCTAACAGTCATGAGTTCTGTTCTAAAATAAGAATATTAAGCAATGAAATTATTTCCACTTTACCTACATGACTACTATAATTCTTACCATTCATGAATTTATAATATTGACTCAAATTAAAATTATCATTGCATATATATGATTTCAACATGGTACAGAGACTAATGTTTCTTCGGAAGGTAATTATGATATAGCTACATTCAGCTAGAGTTTTAGTGGTAAAAACAACAAAAATTAGTACTCCATCTACTATGTTTTCACTGAAAATTATTTTTAATGCATAATAAAATGTGAAAAGTAATTCAGGAGAAATAACTCTTTCTTTAAAATATTAGTATAAATTTTTATTCCTGGTTCAATGGGGAAAAATACAAACCAAAAATATCATTTTCTTAATATTGTTAATTAAAACATTCCATGTCTGTGATTAACACTTTCAGAGACCAAAAATAACAATGGACAAAAACAATATATTTTCAGGAATGTAGAGTTTGTTATTTCAAAAGGAAGAGCAGAAATTTTCACATCTTTTTGAAGAAGAGTAGTTCATATTGTTTAAAACTGTATGCTTATGGTTCAAAATGTGAATGCAGTTTCTTACATATAGAAATAGTTATTTCAAAAAACATCACCCCCCCACCCCAAATTCAAAGACCCAATCCAGATATGGGCATATGAGATGAATACACACTTCTCAGATAAAGAAATACCAATGGCAAATACATACATGAGAAAATGTTCATCATTAGTCATCTGAGAAATGCAAATTAAAATGACATTGAGATTTCATCTTACTCCAGTAAAAATGGCTATCATTAAGAAATCAACCAATAGCAAATGCTGCCAAGACTGTGGAGAAATAGGAAATCTTCTCCACTGCTGGTGGGAATGCAGACTAGTGAAACCACTGTGGAAATCAGACTGGAGATTCCTCAGCAAAGTAGGTCTAGAGGTCCCATTCAACCCAGCTATTCCCCTTCTGAGTATTTTCCCAGAAGATCTGAAAACATAGTATCACAGCAATCTATGTGCACCCATGTTTATAGCAGCACAATTTGTAATTGCTAAATCGTGGAAGCAACCCAAACATCCATCCATTGAGCATTGGCTAAAAAAATTGTGGCATTTTTATATAATGGATTATTACTCAGCTATAAAGAAAGATAAACTTGAGGCTTTTACAGATAAATGGTCACAACTAGAGACCACACTCATAAGTGAAATAAATCAGACCTGCATGTGTAAGCAACAACTCTTGATAATCTCCTACCTCTTTTTTCTGTAACTCACTATTATTTGTCTATTTGTTTTCCTGAGAAACTATTTTGTAGACAATAATATGTAAAATGATAACCATTGATAATTTCCTACCATTTTGTCTGTAATTTGCTAAGTCCCCCCTATTATTATGTTATCCTTCTTTTATTCTTTAAAATAAAAAGAAAAAAAAAAAGAAAAATGAACATGCTATCCAGATGTATTTTGGACAGCTATTTAGATAGTGGGGTGAGATAATGCTAGAATGATGCATTTTGAGTATTATTTCACAGTACACATTCAGAGAATACATTCTAAACTTTAAAATGTTTAAGGGACTAAATGGTGTTCAGCTCTCTTTCCGTACTCTGATTAGAAACTAGTAGTTTCATTTCTGTAGGGTGTTGCCATTTCTTTAACAAAATCAGTGCCATGAGGCAACATTTCCATTGCATTTCTTCATTAACAGTAGGGTTTAAGTTTCATCTGTGCAGCCAGAAAGATGGGATAAAATGATTCCAGTTTCTTGTTAATGCTTTTGCCTGTGTATCCGTACAGGCAAGTATTGGAAAGATGATTGACTGAATCCAAAGTACGGCATGATTCTAAAGGACTGTCTGTTAACCGAAACTATATGTGGCATAAAAGGATTTAACTAGCTATAATCAGAATATGCTTCAGCAAATGTGGAGGACGGCAGTTGCTTGGGAGGCAGCCCATGTATAATTTGACAGCCTAACAAGAGTTTATTCTCAGTATTTATACGGAGAGTTGCATTTTGAATTCAAGAACTTCACTCTGCTGTCATGGTTCCTACTCAGATTTAAGCTACTATCATCTCTTCCTTGGACTAATGCTATGTACTAATTAATCTTCTCTTGCTCAACTTAATTCATTTTCCACCTAGCAAAAGAGTAATTGTTTAAATATTACCTTGTTCTTGCTCATACTTTCTTGTGACTTTCAAATTGACTTAAAGTTGAAATCTGCATGATCTGACCATAACCTCTGCCTGCAGCTTTGGATCATCTGGCTCTCTTTCCATCTTTCCGATACACCGACACCATTCCGCCTTGGGTCCCCCACACCTGCCTCTTCTGCAATTCTCCTCCTTCACTGCAAGGCATGTTCCTTCCCACCACTTATGGCTCAACCTACATGTCTTCTTTCCAGGCAAGCCACTCCTGTAAATTGTCTTCATAATATTTACCACTGACATTATCTCATCTGCTTACAAGTCTTTATTCTCCTTTGATGAAAACATAAACTCTGTGATTACAAGGACTTTTGTCCCTAGGAGGACACCTGACATAAAAAGTGAACTCAATCAAATTTGTCTTATGAAGGAATCTGAGAAACTGACATCATTTGTTTCTTCTTACTAGGAAATATTTATCTACCCTATTGTTTGAAACATTGAGCAAGCCGTCCACACAGGTCTTCTTCCAGGAAATGACATTAGTCAGATTCTAACCATGACCTGATTGCATGTTCTCGGTTGTAGTCATAGGTTCAGATACAAATGAAACAGAACACACCCTCCTTAGGTCACTTGATTCTACTGTGACTCTCAAAGTCCCTGTAAATTTGCTACTTGAGAGAACTGATGCATCATCTAAGAGCACAGGGAAAAGTCAAAATTTCAGTCTGTAATCAAACCTACTAAATAATAGGGTTTTTTTAATACAATTATTTATTATATAGTGTATCTATGGGATAAATGAAAAAATATATTGTCATAAATATGACAAAAGGACTTAAAGAAAAGTCCCAGAATTTGTACAGGAGCAGATTTTTAGTCAACAGAATTAGGATGTTTTACATCCTAAAATAAAGAAATTTCGGCTTGTTGTCTTGGTCCTTGGGTTAGAGTTCTGTCTGGTGCTAGAGAATTATTGTTAAAGATATACTGGTTTAAAAGAACAGAAATTTAAGATCTTACTATTTTCAACACAAAAGCACTGGGCATGGTGGCACAAGTCTATAATCCCAGCACTTGGGAGGCTGAGGCAAGAGGATCCTCGAGTGCAAGGCCAGTTTAGGCTACATAGTGATTTCAAAGCCATTCTGAACTTAGTGAGACCCTGTCTCAGAGAGAGACAGAGAGAGAAAGAGAGAGAGAAAGCAAGAAGATGAGTCTGAGGAGAGCTGAGTTGATTTCTGGAAGACCTAAGGACTGAATGCATTTCCATCCTTTCCTAACTCCTAGAAGTCACCTACATTCCATGGCCTGTCATCCTTCTGATTTTAAATTTAGTAAAGGCCGGCAAATCTTTCTCACATTATGTTACTCTGACACTGATTGCTGCTGTTTTCACCTTTGAAGACCTTTCTGAGTACATCAGATCCAATTGGACAATTGAGGATAATCTCCCTAGTTTAAGATCAGCCGATTAGTACCGTTAACTATGTCAGCAGCTTTAACTCCCTTTGTCGTAAGAGTCAAGCCAGGATCAGAATCTCACAGCAAGAAAAATGTGGGGAGATCAATTCTATTTCTGTACCCAGTCACTTACAGGAATTTAAAAGGAGTTTGCATAGAACAATTCATCTCAGCTAAGCAGAAAAGAATTACCTTTGATTTAACAAACTCAGATGAAGTTCTCATATGGGTTAGGCTCTAAAATACAACCGTAATGCTCCAACTTACAAAATGCTTTCAATCTAAAGGAGGCACTGAAGAGTAAATCATAGCACAAAGTCTGCATAGAGCAATGCACAGGGAACATGGGGGAGCTCAAACAGAATCTGCAAAGCAGATTGCATGTGCCATGGAAGGTTTTCCAGAAATCATATTTTAGCTACATACAGAAAGAGGGCTAAGAGTGGATATACAAGTCAGACATTTCAGAACAGCAAATCACTGTGTAGTACTGATATAGATGCGAGAAACACACTTCAATTGTATTTTTGTCACCCCGTAACACCTTCTCACTTCCTTAACAATGATGTAGGGCTTCTTTTCTTGTAAAAACAAATGCTGTCTGATCCCACCCACTCCTGCCAACTAAGGGTCTCTCTGCTGCACTGATGATTGTGCTTCCTACTGGTGTTCTTAGTCTTTCTCTCTCTGCTAGCTCCTTCTTTTCTGTGTGTGAACAAGCTGTCTATCATAATTCCTCTTGTAGCCTCACAGCTCCACATGGCTGCCGCGCCCTCTCTCTTTCCTTCCTGACAAACTTCTTGAAAGGACTTCTACACCACCTTTCTCTTTTTCCTTTCTTTTTTTTTTTTTTTTTTTCCTTGTCTTTTTGAGGCAGGGTCTCACTATGCAGTTCAGGCTGGTTTTGTACTCACTTTGTAGCCTAGGCTGGTCTGGAACTCTAGTGATCCTCTTGCCTCAGCCTCCTGAGTGCTGGGATTACAGGCGTGAGCCACCACGCCTGGCCATTATTTCTACTTCCTAATGCACTGCTTGCACTCAACCCTTAGCTATCTGCATTTCATTGCTTTGTTTTGTTGTTTTGCTTTTTTAGTACCGGGAATCGAACTCAGGGCCTTGTGCTTGCCAGGCAGGCACTTGTGCCTCTGAGCTATATCCTCGGCCCCCACTATCTGCATTTCAAATGCCGCCCGCAAATCTGCAAAAACTGTTTTTAACCAAGACAGCTTTGTTGAAACTAAATGGACGTTTTCAGACACGCCTTTCAGGGCTGCTAACTGCCTTCCTGGGATACTCTCCTACTTTTGGGCAGACACAACTCTGATCTTCTACCTCCCTGGTTGAACCTGAATCTCATTTTTAGTTTTCTTCCTCTTCCATCTCCCCAACAGGAATCACTTCTCTGACGAATACTTACCTATTCTTGTTAGGGTCTGAATGATGATGTCCTCCCAGAACTCCTCCATGGAACCCAAATCTCCAAGGCAATGGTGTGAAGAGGTGGAGAATTTGGAAGATGCCATAGTTACGAGGGCCCCACCCTTGCTGATGGGATTAGTACCCTTGTAACAGCACCCCAGGGAGGCTTACTCACCCTTCTGCCGTGTGAGGATGCAGCAGGAAGTTATGATTTATAAAGCAAATAGAGTGTTATCATCAGCATCAACCCTACTGGAGTCTTCTCCTATGAGCAACACATTTCTATTTATAAAATTCCTAGTCTGTGGTATTTTCTATAGCAGGTTGATCAGACTAAGATAAATTTTTAAAGAGTTATTCAATAATGAATAGCATGTTCTAAATAATATTTGAGGGTTTGAGGTGTAGTTCAGTGATATAGCATATGCTTAGCAGGCAGGAGGCCCTGGATTCAATCCCCAGCATATACATACATACATATATATATATATATATATATATACACACACACACACATATATATACATATGTGTGTATTATACATATATATACATATACATAAAATATATATATACAATATATATATTTATATTTATATATTCCTACAGTTCTCTTTAATAGGATTCAACCTATATAAATATTGCTCCAAATATATAATATTGCTTCAAAATGCTGTCACTGTCATTAAAAAATAAATCTGAAAGGATTATAAACAGCTATTTACAAGGAATTACACATGAACAACTGACAGCTTGTGCTAGACCTTAGCACACAGTCTTCCAAACGTTTCTGTTACTGGTATTCTCTGAAAGTAACATGTTCAATTTAATTTGAAAAATGTTGTCAATAGACAAGGAAATGCAGTGGAGGAGAGAGGGTAGAAGGTAAGCATGGTTTTAACTTTGAAGTACTTAATGGATGGCATAAGAATAATCAAAAGTAATTAACAATATTTAAATACAACTCCCATTTTATGAGTTTTTTGCAGTTAGTAGCAAAATTAAATTACTGCCATCAAATACACAACCATCTCTATTTCCTCTCAAATGTGTAAAGTTGATTTTTTTCTAAATAGAAAACCTCCCTTTAAAAAGTCAGGAATATTTCCCTGCTGTTGTGAAATGTTTTATTACTGACAAGGCCCTAACACAGCCCTATGCCCATACAAAGAGTAGTTTTGAAATAATAGCTCATTTTCTTAAGAAAAATAAGTGCTTATACAGAACTAGCCAGAACAAGTATCTCCAGATTGAATAAATTTAATGGGCAAGCCCACTAGAACTCCAGAGAACTTTGCACAGGGAATTCCGTGTAAGCGATGGCAGCCCCTGGGATAAGCAGAGCAGCAATGGTCCAATGGTGATGGAATGATTCCACTGGTACTATTGCCATCTGATTTCATAGTTGTGTCCTTGTAAGTCAAAAGGGTGTATTATGATGTATTTCCCAGAGTGTTACATCCTTTAGTTACATTTATTTTGTAAAAATCATATTTTTAAAATGTTTCAGATAAACACAATATCCTATGGAAACATCAGTTCTTTATATTAAAATAGTTACATTCCAAAATATTTATATGTATTAATTACTTTTATATCTACCTCAAACTAAGACTACTTTCTTATAATTTACTTTAGGTGAGGTCATGATTCTAGAGTCAGCCTTAATGTTGACTTTGTGAAAAATTGCATATAGTCACTATGGACTTGGCAAATCTCTCTCTCTTTTTTTGTCTTTTTGAGGCAGGGTCTTGCTGTGCAGTTTAGGCTGCTCTTGACCTCACTTTGTAGCCCAGGCTGTCCTCAAACTCTCAATGACCCTCTTGCTTCAGCCTCCCAAGTGCTGAGATTACAAGTGTGTGCCACCACATCCAGCTACTTTACAAATCTCTTACATTACTTTTAAAATATGATTCACAATATTTCTAAGCCATATTTGAGTATATAATCTTTAGGCTCAACATTTTGGATCTTATTGAAAGAAAAATATGTCAAACATTAGAGTCACGTTCAGTGGAAAAGACACTGCAGATCATGAAAGGCCCATAAGAACTATTGAAGAAAGAAAATTTTTCTTTCTTTTTTTCTTTTTTCTTCTCTTTTCACATATATTTTACATTATATGTTTATATGTTGTAGTTGCCATAAGAAAGTACCACACTGCATAGCTTAAAGAAATTCATTGTTCTGAGAATTTTATTTTCTGAGGCCTCTCTCGCTGACTTAGAGATAGCCATCTCCTACCTGTGTTATGACCTGTGTATGTATGACCTAATTCCCTCATATTAAAAGAATATCAGCTATATTGGATTAAAACCCACCTTCTTGACCTCATGTAACATTGACACCTCTCTAATGGTTCTACATGTAAATTCAGTAACATAAGAACTAGGAATTAGGATTTTAAACCTAAGAACTGTGGAGGGACATAATTTGGCCTATAACACAAAAATTTAATTATACTGCATCTGATGATATGAGATATATGTTTTGAAGCACTTAAAAATCAGGTAGCCTAGACATCTAAACAGGCCATTTCTGTAAAATATCTTAAAAGGAGCTATATATCTTAGTGTAAAGGTAAAGTTTTTAATATGAGATGAGAGTGATTCCATAGGTACTATTCTCTCCCAGGAGATTTTTGTCTGGTGACATTTTTGATAGTTATGAGGGAGAGCATTATTACTATCAGTGGGTGGAGGGCCAGTTGATTCTAAGAGAACTGCCCAGTTCCTAGTGCTGATATTGAAAAAGCAGTATTTAGGATGCCAGAGACACCATGAGCTTTTGCACCAGTTAATTGAGGAAGAGGCACCAGTTATAATCACAATGTTATCTATTTCTTGCCTTTTATGGATTATATAGATATAAATTTTACTCTTTGGAAGTAGTGAAGATTTTCTTTCCCCTTATCTAAATTCCTGCCCATGACCAGTGTGAGCCCTATGAGTTCCTCAGGGTTCCAACTTGTTTAAGAGTACAGCTGGGAGAGGCACCTGACGAATATGAAGAGACCAAGTGTTCCTTTAATGAAGGTCACGTGCCCACTCGTGAGAGATAAGAAAGAGAACTGCAAACCTGAACTACAGATTCACAAATGCCCCACATCTTATTACCATTTTCCTATTCTCTATGTTACAACTATTTAATAGAGGACTATATCATATTTTCCTTGTTTTATTTTAAATGGTCATTAATATAAGGAAAACAATCACATTATGCTATTAAAATTATTTTCCTCAGACAGAAAGTTATTGATGCTTATAAAAGTAGATGCATTTACAAAGGCAACAAAACTGTAGAAAGTTCTAAAGCCATGACCCTTGTCAAGCACTTATACCTAAGAGATAATCTAAGAAGCACTTTCAGCAATTTAAGCACTCTTAGCAATGGAGTATTAAAAACAAAGACTAAGATTATAAAAGGACATCTTTGGAAATTTAAATATGGTTTAAATATTAATAGTGACAAAATTTATTTTAAAGGCCTCATTTTTAAGACTCATGATAACTAACGAAATCATGTTTAAAATTTGTCACCAAAACAAAAATTTGTTGAGGCAGAAGGAAAAATCATATTATGAAGCAGCACAAAAAGTCAAGCAACTGTATCAGCACCTTTCAACACTTTATCTCACTTAAAACTAATTAGCAAGACTCCATTTTAGATTGCCAAAATATAAAATGTACTAAATATTGAGTGAAATATTGCAGGTCATTCTACATGGGCTTTAAACCCTCTCAGGTGTTTCCTGTTGAGCCAGTTGAGAACTCCAGGATGTTTTGATCTGTCACCACAACTGTCATCATAGCTATCACGATTTCCACAATCATTACCACAAACATAACAATCACTGCCACAAACATAACAATCACCACTACACCATCACCTCCCCTCATCACTGTCACCAGCCCATCGTCACTACCCGCACTGTTCCCATCAGTACCACTAACACCACATCCATGCTCTGAAACACTTACTCTGGATTTGAACAAACTCGAATCCAAAAGAACCCCAGATAGGAGTCTGAATCAATAGTTGACCAAGGAGAACAATCTATGAAGTACAATAGACAAGCAGATGTCAAATTGAATTCTAAAATAAAGCAGACAAATATTTATGCTTTCCTGGTTTAGAGACTTTTTTTAAACATCAGATCAATAACAGAAAACATAAAGAAAACTGCTAATAGATTTCACAACATAAAATCCAACAGCCATGGCACATAAGAAATGCCACAAATACAATTAAAATACTAATGAAAACATAGGGAATTGTTTGCTATAATTAATAAAGTACTTCTATAATTATGTCTGTAAAAGTAAGGATGAATAGTGCTATAATTTGTTGATATGTAAAAGCTTTGGAGAATGGTATGAGAGAAAAAAACCAAAGTTTTTGGAGAATATTAGGTTTAAGATACCTGTATAACATACAAAAAATATTACATTATTTTTTGTTTACCATATTTATACAACTAAAAGAGCATTCAAATGATTTTTTCTATTAAGGTTTTATTTTTTATATGCCATGGAAACCTTGATTTTTATCTTTTTCAAAGTCCATTTCCAGCCACATCCCTCAACCCTTTCTAAAGGCTTCATATCCTCTTGATGCAAAAAAAGTTGTTGAAATAGTTCTCTTCTTTTTCTTTTGGGGAAGCATTATAATGTTAATGACTTTAATTGTCAGATATCTTTATCTTATAAAGGGAAAAGTTTATAAATGTCAGAAACCTGATTTTGGAATATTTCTATTAATTTTTAATCTATTTGGCCTTTTTAAAAAGCAGTTTAGATTCATAGCTTGCTGACAAACACATTCCTTCTGAGGAATGGGCGGGTGACAGGGACAGTGACTACTGCATTTCTTACTGGCAGTGAAAATGTACATTGCCCAGCAAGGTACATCAAAATCAAACTAAACTACCTACTTTGGTTAATAATAATAAATTATTAATATCAATATGGGTCCGTAAATTGCAACAAATAAAACCCTAGTAACAAATATCACCCTAGGACAAGATGTAAAAAATATGGGAAAGTTGTGGGAGGCAAAGAGAAGGCAGACATGGGCACTTTGTCTTCTCACAAATGACATAAACCTAAAGTTGCTTTTAAAACTGAAGCCTGTTAGAAAAAAATTCTATGTGGTAAAGAAAAAAAAAACACAAACATCTCTGTCAGCTGCAATTACTGCTCTTGTTCTTAAACTATTGAAATGATCTCATTAACATATTTTTATAAGGTCAATCTGTCATAAATGCTCTTGCTGCATCTTCAAAAACATTTTACTGAGAAGAATCTCCTAGCATGCTGTCAGTTGATTCTAGGCTGGCAGTCACTGGCTTTTCTGTAGATTTCTCTAGTGGAGCCAAATCCAATAATCAATTGCTGAACAGCTTCAGAACTGGCCATCCTGGTGCCATCATGACAAGTACAGTTGCACAAGTGAGATTCAAAAAGTAGGGACCGAGGCTGGGATTTAAGTGTCAGCTTTCATTGAAGGTGAACATGAACCAACTACAGCATCGACATCAAAATTTGAATCATAGATTAAAGTTCTGATGGATGTCATGGACATAATCATCAATAAAATTTCCTCTGTAAAATTATATTCTTTGAAGGCAATATCATCATTGCAATTTTATCTGCAGAAATTAACTTTTATCCTACTATCAAAAATGCATGATTCATTTTGAGTGTTTTTATACAAAGCTGCAGTCAAAGTATCTAGTCCCCTATACTGAGCTAAATTCTGGAACTCACACTCTGAGTGAGACTGGAGCCCACAGTCTTTAACACATTCCCAGAGCCATACTCCTGCCTGCCTTTCCCCAAGTTCTGGGAAAATCTGGTATAAAAGAACTGGCTCAATTCTTCGATAAGAGAAAGGAGGATTACATAATGGTCAGAATACAAGTGGCTTTTAGGCTGAGAGGTAGTTTGTACCAAAGTAATATCAAAGCCATCCAGCACATTCTTGGTGCTAATTGTACTGGTATTGGCCTTTACATTCTATATACCACTTCAATAATTTTATTTTATTATTATTTTTTAAACCCGAAGTATGCAGGGAAACTACAGTAAGGAAGAAATCAGCCAGGGTTGCTCAGCTGGAAACTTGGTCAATTATGACCAAGACAGCTACAGTCCAGCCAAGCTAGATCCTCATACTCCACGTCATGGCACATTGTCCAGGCCTTTAGAAAGCTCCATGCTCCCCAAGCTATCTTTTGAGTGATAAAATAGAATCATCATTTCTTGATTTAAAAAGAAAATAAAAGAAAAAAAGTCTTTCACCTGTATAATCATTCTAAATACCCTAAAGTAACAGAAAGTGCATATTGTATTTTTAAATTTTAACTCATAAAAATTTACTTATTTTAATAATATATTTCTGTGTGATTTATTTTATCATTTTAATATAAAGTAATTTTAAGAGTTGCAATGTGTTTTTAAAAATATGGTACAATTTGCCCAGGGTGATATCTTTAATCTAAAATTTGCCTTATTTTAGGGTGATAAAAACTGTCACACTAGCAGAAGACTTTTTTCTTCCCTTTTCCTATTAAACCAAGGGACACTGATATATGTTGGTTGAAAATAAAGCTTATTTTAATAATCATCAAAAATGTTAAAACATCTTTTTGTTTTCAACATTAATTACCTAGTACCTGGCATATAATAATACCCAATTACATATAATAGAGAATCTTGGGGAGGTACAGGATTACTCAGGTCCAGTTCTGGACAATGTATGTGCAAAGATTAGTAGATATCTTTAAGGAGCTGTTTGCCTAGTTAGGTATCAGTTTTGGAATTTGTGTACAGATACCACAAAAGTCATAAGACTAATGAGATTACATAGAAAGTGAACACAGACAGAGTTGGGGGCAGAGTGTCTGGAGCAGACTAATTTAGACATTATGCAGTTAAGGCAAAGCCTTCTACCATAAAGGAGACTTTTTTTTGTTTTGTTTTTTTTTGTTTGTTTTTCTCCGGTACCAGGAACCGAACTCACGACCTTGCGCTTACCAGGCAGGCGCTTTTGCCGCTGAGCTAAATCCCCAGCCCCATAAAGGAGACTTTTAAGGAATGGCCAGTAAGGAGAATCAAGAGCCAAGAAGGTTCTGACATGGAGGGAAGAAAGGTAGTATGGTCATTTGTGTCAAAGTTAGCCATAGATTCAGATGCTGTTTATAAATTAGGCAATATCAGGAGTAGGAAGTGACTATTGGATTTGGCCACATGAAAGTCACTGGTGACCTTAAATAAACACTTCTCATGGACAGACACACAGATTTTGGGGAGTAGCTTCAGGAGAACATGGGAAAACAGAAAGTGTATGCAATGAGCAGACTGAATCCTTTGTAAGACTAGTGGCTAAAAACAGAAGCAAAGATGTGGAAAATAGAACTCAAGGACATGTGAAGTCAAGATGTTTGATGCCATTGTATTTTAACACAGAAAAAAGGGCACAGTTACAGAAGTTATGTCACTGAGCAGGTGAGAGGTAATGGGAGGTCGTGCCCAAGAGGAGTTTTTGGCCTTAGGAACAAGGACAGGGCATTGATTTTAACCAAGAAAGAAACACAAGGTGTTTAAGTAGAGATAAAAGTTGCCAAATTTATGCATTTTTCCCCCATAAAGTAAGAACCATGGTCATTACTTAAAAGTAAAGAGCAGGGAGGAAGCGTTGGATACTTTTGTAGAGAAGAGTATATGTGAAATAGTTGTGAGAGAGTGAAATCCCAAATCTCTCCTCTTAGGTAATTCAGATACCTACCCACGGGTTCTCAGACTAATAAATAATTTGGATTTTTCAGTAGTTTCATTTCTTTGGAAGAATTGAGGAACAGTAATTAGTTTGCATTTTCATAACCTATATCAAACTAGAAAAAAGTTTCATTAGCTGGCAGAATGTCAGAGTTTACCCATTAGGAATAAAGACCCATTTCTGTTTACTTTTGTTTAAACTACACTTTCTGAGCAATTCAAAGGACCACCAACGTGAATGAGTCATACAGAAGAAGCTTGCCTTTCAGAGCTTGTTGATTAAAACTGGAATCTTACACAAAAATTTCGTCTCTGGCTCACTGTCAGCTTGGAATATCATAATACGGTTATCACAATGAAGCTCAAATAGGGGAAACCCTCATGATACTGCATCAAATTAATGATCATTTATACTTGGATAAATGTCGATGGTTTGTATCTACACCTGTTTCTATCCACTTCATATTAAAAAGATAAAAATAAAATGGTTTTTATTTTTTATAATTGGTCTTTATTTATAATAATCCTTTCCCTTTAAAGCAAAGGAAGCACTGAATGTGACTTTAGACTGTTTTAAGACAAGAAACAAAAACAAAGGTGAAATGCTGAATTAAGTCAAAGTTTTCAGATGTCATTTAAAGGAATATATTAATATGCAAAATCAACTGATGGAGTAAACTACTATCAAAATAAATTAGATTACAATAAAATAAAGTAAAATTTCTCTTGATTAGTGACAGAATAAGTAATGTGATTAATGAGAAAGTTTTATAAAATTACAGATTGGAATTGTTATATCTATGAATTGAGAAACAGTTATTATTTAAATTAAAAAACTAAAATCATTGTTAAATCAAAATGGCATTAAACAAAATAACAAATGATGAAATAAGGACATGTGCATATATTCAACATAGCTCTGGAAAGAATCAGTAAACTTTAAGACAGTTCCAGAGAAATAATTTAGTAGAAAGTGAAATGGCTGGAAGACACTAAAAGTTTTCAGATATACCTACTCATTTCCCTGCTGAAGTTATTTAGTTTTCTTTACTGGTAGGATGCCACTTGTATAAATATTCACTTGATTCTTGTTTTTGTGCTCAATACCATTGCAAATAAAAATATATAATATTGATATGACCAGCACAGATGAAACAACTTTAGTCATCCAGACACCATTTAGCCATTAAATTGCAGTGCAGCATATAAGTTACATACACTTATGGCTTATTTAGGAGAATTAAAATGAGATTCTAAAGAGCAAGCCATGATAGCAGAGTAGCAATCAGTAGCAAAATTCAGCCTCTCTGAGAACCAGAATAAAGATACCTGGAAAACAATTTGGCAAAGAGAAAAAACAGAAATAGATTTCCAAGAATTAGGAAGAAACTGAAAAGAAAATTAGAAGCTATAGAGAACTTGGAGAAATGAATCATAATGCACACATAAAAAAAACAAAAACAAAATAATCTGGAACCTACACCAGCTTTTAAGAAGGGAAACTTGTGTCTGAAGACACAAAGTAAGTCTTTAAGGTTGGGTACTCCAGGGGGAAAGAGTGACAAGCAATGCTAGCTCCAAGAAAATGCCCATGGCCATTGTAAACTGTAAAAAGAGCATGAGGTTGTACACTGAAGTATTCCTTCTGTACTACAGGCAATAATTGGAGAAAGAATCTGGTGCCACACCTGCCATATTGGCAGAGAGTGTTTAATTGGGTGCCATTTTGGGTAGGGGTTCATTATTTAAGATCAAAACTCTAAAATTGAAAAACAGATTCACTTCAGGGTTTCCAGTGTGACTCTCCCACAGTGACTGGATGAACAACAGCCATGGGACACAGCTGCAGATAGGGTGTGGGCTTACAGAGACTCCCTGAGAATTTTAAACTCAGACTGGGCAGGCAATAGGCACTACCCTTTGTGATGAGAAGGCACTCCAGATTGAGTAGCTCTCCGAAGTGGCTGGGTCTGAAAGTGCTGGCACTAAGTACAATGGGCTGCTGGAATCCTTGCCCTGCTGCCTTCTCTCCAACAGATATCAGAGGTCTGGTTGTTTTTCCACCTACTAATGTAATCAAGGACACACCTTAGCCTGGATGGTTGCCACAGCCTGGGGTAAATAGACAAAGGGTTTCTGGAGAAGGAATCACCTCATAAATTCACAGCCTTTAAATCTAGGTGAGGAAAATTGTGATTTCCTGGTATCCAAAACAATAGCTCCTGGGAGAAAACCACACATTCAAAAATACAGAGGAAAAAAAAATGTTTTCCTCTTCTTTTCTTTTTTGTATATGTGTAGGACATTTGCTCAAAAGGAAGTCACAAGTGTTGGGCCCCTTCAAACAATGATCCTAAATTCCTGTTGGGTGTTGTAAACAGAGGAGCCATTCTTCAGACCACCTGCTCTGAGCACACCTCTTTTTTTCTTTTTGGGGACTCATTTTTTTCTTCTTTGTTTAGTCTTTCTTCCTCTCTGGCTTTTTGGGGCTTTGGGAAATTTTCCTTTTGCCTTTTTTCTTTATTCTTTTTACCTTTCTTTTTTTTTCTCCTTTTCATGATTGTTCTACTCTGTAGCCATCATCTAATTCTATTAATTTTCTTGTACTCTTAATAGGATCTTTCATCTCACTTTTTTTTTATCTTTCGTATCTTCCATTACTAAATTTTTCCAATTTTTTCTTTCATTCTCTTTAGTATGACCACTAAACTTTATTGATGTTTGGATAGCTAATTAACTGTGCTATTACTGTTGAATTCATTTCTATTATTAAAGGAGGTGTAGTTGTTGCAGTTAGTAGATATTTACTGTATGTCAGTATATGCTTTGTCTTAATGTCTTTGATGCTATTGTTGCTGATTTGCTCGGCAGTACCACTATGGCATAATTGTTGTTACTAATAAATTTTCTCTGTATTCATCCTTTATGTCATTAACAATACTGTAGTCCATTCCTGGAGAATTGGGTCCTGGGTCAATTCCACTGCATCCTCCCTTCTAATTAATGGATGTGATTGGATCTTGAGAAAGAGCCTATAGTTAGCCATGTCCAGAGGTCATCACTGCATTCTGAAAAGCCAAGTGCACTACTGAAAAGGAGATACTAACTAAAAATATCTCCCCACTAGTAACAGTCTTCCCATTATATGCATGTACAACTTCAAAACTAAACAAAACAAAATTGAAGCATAAAGAAGCAAGGCAATAAAATGCTTCCAAAAGCTCCTAATTACCCTAAAAATGATCCATGGTGCATCAAAGGAGAGGGAGTTAAAAGCTGATGGCTGAAATATTCAGAAGGAAAACACAGGAGATTAAAAAAAGAACACCAAGGTGTTTGGCAAGCTAAAGAAGATACTATTAAACAGATAATAGTTGTAATAAACGTAATAATCAGAGAGTTTACAGAAGGCAGTGATAAAAAGCTAGCTGAACTAAATGAAATGATACAAAACATTAAGGACCAGTTTAGCAAAAAAGAGTTTCCAAACAGAAATTAGGAAATTAAAAATTCTATTGAAAATATGGGCAGAAAGTAAACAATGTGAGGACAAAGTCTCAGAAATAGAAGATAGTCTCAGAATAGAAGATAGTCTCAGAAAAAGAAATAGCTGCCTAAGATGAGTTATTGAGAGATACCTTACAAACAACAGGAAATCATGAAACGTGAATCCAGCAGCTGTGACAAAACAAAAAGGCTAAGATTAACTGGAATCAGTGAAAAATCAAAAGACAGTGTAGAGAACATAAGAAAAACCTGTTTACTGAAATAGTAGCCAAAAAATTTCCAAATATAGGAAAAAAATATACAGTAAGTGAGGCAAATAGAATCACAAATAGGCAAAATCAAAAAATAACCTGTTCACAACACATCATAATCAAAATATAAGAAGTCCAACATGGAGATAAAATTTTTAAAACTCTTAGAGAAAAGCAATGAATCACTTATAAAGGTAAACACATTAACATTACAGCAGACTTTTCAACACAAACCTTTTAGGCCAGGAGAGTTGGAGTGAAGTGTTATAAGCACTAAAATAAAGCAACTTCCAACCCAGACTGATATATCCTGCAAAACTATCTTTCAAAGTTGATGGAAAAATAAGATCTTTCCATGACAAAGAGAATCTTAAGAATGTCATGACCACCAAGCCTACACTACAAAAAATTCTCAAAGATAACCAAAAAATAGACAATGAAGCCAGTGATGCCAAAAAGTTTGGTGAATACACCAGACAGGATGAGCAGTTAAGCAAAATGGAAGGAATAAAGGAAATCAGCAGGAAAATAATGCAATGAAATGAGTAAGTTAATAGGTTTCAATAATAAATCTCAATGTGAATTATCTAAATTCCCCAATCAAAAGGTACAGATTGGCAGAATGCATCAAGAAACAAAACCCAAACATATTTAATCTGAAAAGAAATTCCTAGATTAAACACCAAAGGACAGAAAACAATATTCCATGCAACAACAAATATTCCATGTTTCCAAAAACAAGCAAGAGTGGCCATCCTACTTTGAGACAAAGTGGACTTCAAACTAAAACCGATCTAAAAAGGCAAGAAATGTCACCTTACATTGGTTAAAGAAACAGTTCAACAGGAAGTGATAACAATTACACACAGAACAAACACCAGTGTGCCAAACTTCATAAAACAAATACTACTGGTCATAAAAGATCAGATAAACACCAACATAATTACAGTGAGTGCCCTTAATACACTACTGCTATAAATAAACAGATCAACTAGATGAAAAATCTACAAAAAACCCGAGAGTTGACCTAAACTTTTGAACAGATAATCTTAATAGCTATCTACAGAGTGTTCCACGCAACAACAGAATACAGATTTTTTTCAGCAGTACATGTAAGTTTCTGCACAATAGACCAAATGCTAGACCATAAGGCATACTTAAATGAATGCAAAAGAATAAAAATTATCCCTGCATATTATGTGATCATAGTCCAATGAAACTAAAAATCAATTGGCAAAAGAAACCCCTGAAATTATGATAGCATATGGAAATTACACAATTCTCTCTTGAGTAATCAATGGGTCCCAAAGAAATCAAGGAAAAAATTAGACAGTTACTAAAATCAAATAATAATGCCAGTTCACCATACCAAAACTTATGGGGCATAATGGAGGCAATCCTGAGAGGGAAGTTTATAGCCATGAATGTCTAAGTCAGAACAGCAGTGATCACAAATAAATGACTTAGTGATACACCTCAAGTTCCCCCCCAAAAAAGAACAATCCAAATCCAAAACTAGTACAGGGAAGGGAATTATAAAGATTGGAGCAAAAATTAATGAAATTGAGACCCCGCAAAATACAAAGGTTGAATCAAAGAGCTGGTTCTTTGAAAAAATAAATAAAATAGACAAACCCTTAGCCAAACTTACCCCCAAAATATAAAAAAAGACCCAAATCAATGTAATTAGAAATGAAAAAGGTAAAATCACAATTGAAATTGCCAAAATGCAGATTATTAGTAACTACTTTAAGAACTTGTACTCTAATAAATTGGAAAATTTAGAAGAAAAGTATAGATTCCTAGATATACATACAATACTAAAGCTGAATCAAGAAGACATAAAAACCTTGAATAAGTCAATAACAGGGAAATTGAAAACAGTAATTTAAAAAATGATCAACTAAGAAAAACCCAAGTCCCAGTAGGTTCACCACTGAATTCTACAAGAGCATTAGGGAAAATTTAATGCCCATATTCCTCAAATTCTTTAATGAATTTGAGAAGGGAGGAATACTCCCAGAGTCATTCCTGGAAACTACCACTACATTGATTCCCAAATCATCGAGGATCCAAGCAAGAAAGAAAACTACAGGCCAATCTTTTTTTTTTTTTTTTTTTTTTTTTTTTTTTTCCGGTACCAGGAACCGAACTCACGACCTTGCGCTTGCCAGGCAGGCGCTTTTGCCGCTGAGCTAAATCCCCAGCCCCCCAGGCCAATCTTTTCAATGAACATAGATGAAAAAGACTTCAAAAAGGTATGCAAATAGAATGCAACAAATCATCAAAAAGATCATTCATCATGACCAAGTAGGATTCATCCCAGGGATGCAGGAATGACTCAACATACTCAAATCAATAAATGTAACACCTCATATAAATAGAAAAAAATGACAAAAGTCACATGATCATATGAATTAGTAAAGAAAAAACCTTTGACAAAATCCAAGCCCCACTCATGATAAAAACCTTGAAGAAAATAGATATAGAAGGACTTTATCTGTTTGATAAAAACCACTTATGACAAATCAATGGCCAACATCATATTAAATGGAGAAAAGGTAAAAGATCTACCTCTAAAATTGGAAACAGGACAAAGATGTCTACTGTCACTATTCCTTTTTGTCCAGTATAGTTCTCAAAGATTAGCCAAAGCAATCAAGCAAAAGAAATAAATTAAAGGGATATGTATAGAAGGAGGAGAAGTCAAATTCTCATTATTTGCAGTGAAATGATCCTTTTATGGAGAAACCAAAAAAATTCTACCAGTAGACCATTAGAATTAATAACCAAATTCAATATTGTTGCAGAATACAGAATCAACACATGATAATCAATAGCATTCCTGTACACCAATAGTGAACCCACTGAGAAAGAGATTAGGGAAACAATGCCATTCATAGTATCATAAAGAAAAATTAAATACTTAGGAATTAACCTAACCAAGGAAATGAAAGACCTCTACACAAAAACTATAATAATATTTTTATGGGGGCTGGGGATTTAGCTCAGCGGCAAACCGCCTGCCTAGCAAGCTCAAGGTCGTGAGTTCGGTTCCCGATACCGGAGAAAAACCAAAAACAAACCAAAAAAAAATAATAATATTTTTAAAAAGGAAATCAAAAAGGACATTAGAAAATGGAAAGATATCCCCTGTTCCTTGGTAGGCAGATGCAATATTTTCAAAATGGCCATACTTCCAAAATTGATATACAGATTTAATGTAATTCCAATCAAAATATCAACAGGATCCCTAACAGAACTAGAGAAAGCATAAAACTCATATGGAACCAGAAGAGACACAGAATAGCAAAGGCAATCCTAGGCAACAAAAGCAATCAGACATCACAATACCAGACTTCAAGTTATACCAAATGCTAGTGATAAAAACAGCATAGTATTGGCAAAATAAAAGAAAGGAAGAAAGGAAAGAAAGAAGGAAGGAAGGAAGGGAGAGAGAGAGAGACAGAGACAGAGACAGAGAGACAGACAGAAACTCAGATATGTGGATCAATGGAACATAATAGAGGATGCAGAAACACAATAGCTAGAACTTGGAAACAGCATGTACCCCCATCAACAGATAAATGGATAAGATAAATGTCATATGTATATACAATGATGTACTATGCTACCATAAAGAACAACTGCATGTGATGCAACTTTAGAACATAATATTAAGTGAAATAAGTCAGACATAAACTTAAATATTGCATAGTTTTTCTTACATGATGTTTTAT
This sequence comes from Chinchilla lanigera, assembly GCF_000276665.1. Classification (NCBI taxonomy): domain Eukaryota; kingdom Metazoa; phylum Chordata; class Mammalia; order Rodentia; family Chinchillidae; genus Chinchilla; species Chinchilla lanigera. The sequence continues at coordinate 17,404,428 of NW_004955407.1, forward strand.
ATATATATATATATATATATATATGTACACTTCTCAGAAGAGCAAATACAAATAATAAATAAAAACAGAAAAAATGTTCAACATCTCTGTCCATTAGAGAAAAGCAAATTACTCCAAAATGCATTTTACTCCAGAAAGAGTGCTCATAATCAAGAAGTCAAACAGTAACAAATGCTGGCAAGGCTGTTGATGGGGAAGTAAACTAGTACAGCCATTATGGAAATCAGTACAGAGATTTCTCAAAAAACTAAAAATAGAAGTTCCATTTGACCCAGCTATTCCCCTTCAGTATATTCCCTAAAGAGTTAAAGACATCACATTACAGTAATACATGCAAACCCATGTTTTTAGTTGTAAAATTCATAAGAGCTCAATCTTGAAAGACACCTATATGTCCATCTACAGATGAAATGGATATAGAAAATATGGTATTTATACACAATGGATTACTACTTTGCCATAAATAAGAATAAATGAGTCATCTGTAGGAAAATGGATGCACCTTGAGACCCTATAAATCAGACTTACAAGCTTAAACATTGCATGGTTTCTCTACATGAGAAACCCAAAATATAAATAAAGAGCAAAACAAAAGATAATAGGAAGTAGGGAGATAGCTCTTTTACAAATGGAAAGAGGTTCAAGAGATGGTGGGAATGGGGAGAGGAAAAGGAAAAGGAAGAAAAAACCCTAAGATGAGTTAGATATGTCCTGACTTCCCATGAAGAATGCGATCTTTGTGTACTACAAACACATACTAATAAAAATTTGAGAAAAATAAATAAAATGAAATTCTACATTTTCCCCATGTTCTCACATAGTTTCTTGCCCAATTTTTTAAACACTTATTTACTGTTATTCTTTAAATTGATGCCTTATATTTTTCATGCTGTATCCTTTACACTCATCTACTGCTAATTCAACCCTTTCTGGAATTAAGGATCAGTTGTCAAACTTTGCAACTAAGAGCTCTAATTTATGGCTTTGCCTTTTGGACTCAAATATTTTGTGTCATTCCAGTCAGTGTCAATATCAGTCCAGCTGTTCACACATTTGAGCTTTTAGGTGGCGCTTCCAAATACTCATGACACTGAACTAGTCAAGGTTAAATTGCTGCTAAGTAGATTTTTTATAATAATGTATCAAGACAAGGGTTCAACACTTTCACTTATTAACTTTCCTACTCTTTTCCTACTTCCTTGCTCTAATTGGTATTTAAGCTCTTAATGATGTATTTCACAGACCTATACATCTCATACCACATATATATAATTCTAAGTGAAATAGCAATGCCTATGAAGAGTGGGCACTTGCCTCTAAGGATTATCAGGTTATATCTCTGGTAATAAAATCACTGTATAAAAATTCTGTCAACCAGTCTGTCTGAACAGGAGCATGATTTAGGGCCTGTGCACCAATACTTTTGAATACTTCCCATCTAATATTAATATGTAGTGAAGGTTAGAGATGCTGAACCATACGGAAAGAAAAAAATTACACAAATAGATTTGGAAGGAGAATTTGGAGTTTCACACACATAAAAGATTTCAAAAGAAAGTGAAAACATTTCCAATAAAAATCAGCAGCAACATTTTCTGAGTCAAAGAGGCTGCAGAAACCTTGGAAAGCGAAGCAGGACTGAGTGCAGATGTAATTGTAACGGGGAGATACTATGAGAAAATAAGACAAATAATATACCCAATGTTTTAGAACAATGTAAAGGAGAGACACCGAGAAGAAAATATAAAGAATGGTGGAAATAAGATGAAATGGCTATCAGAGGCCCAGAAAAAAAATGTTAAACACTTGCATTTCAGAGGCTGTCATGAAGTATTTCTTAAATAGTTTTCATACTATTTAAATCTGGAAAAACAAATTTGTGATCCTATTCCCCAGTTTAAAAACATTATTAATATAGTTGAAATCCCCCATCTTCTCTTCCATAATCATGATTAATTCCTTCCTTAATTTAGGATGTATTCCTCATGCTACATTTGATATCTATGATTGTATTGATTGTCAGAAATTCTTAACTCTTGAAAGCACAAATATAATTCAGATGTATATATGATTACTCAGATACATTCAGAAAGTTCCTAACAAAATAAAATTTTGTTTATGTCCCTAAACAAAATAAAATTTCCAAGTTAAAGAAATGAATCATAAATTGCTGAACCAAATATATATGACATTATAAAAAAAATGGTGTTTCAGGAAGTTGAACCTAGCTGTAACTAACAGAAAGTTTTTAGGTCAACTAGCACTATTTGGAACTAGTGTGCAAAATCGGGCTTAGGAGGAAAAGATTAGTGGCAAAGAATAGGATAGAAATCTTAGCACCTGGAATATGGAGCATGAAGAAGCAGGATGAATCAAACCAAACACACTCAACTTTCATCCTGAGAGATTAGAATAGCAATGTTGTGTTGAGAGATTCCACGAGTTATTGAGAAAGAATTGGTTTCCAGGAGTGTGGATGTTCTTTTGTGGAACTTAGCACAGTTGCTCATTTCCTCACTGATAAGATACTTTCCTCCTAGCCCCCTGTCTCTCCTCTTTTGGCCTTGGACCCTTCCTCTCCCATTTTTCCTTCGAAGTCTCCATTGTGCCCTTAGTTCCTGTCCAGTTCTTTTCATGCCTCATTTTCTCCTGGATTGATTCTTTCACTTTCAGGGCCTAAATGCACAAATATTTGTAACTTTCAAAGGTGGATGATCAACACATGTATGTCTTCTCAACTCCTGACGTGAATTTCTAATTGTCTATGAGAATCCACAGTATCTCCATGGCCACATTAAAATACCAAAAATTGTTCTTACCATCATCTTATTCCCATTCTGTTCTATTCATCACATGTACAATTACTTTTTCTTTCTGTTTTATTTGCTATCTTGTGTTCCCCAGGACTCATCTTTTTATCTAGGGTAGAAAATTGGAAGCCTTTAATGGCACACGTTACCAATCAACTTCCTTTATTGTGCTTTATCTTTCCCTTCCCCAGCCCTTTCTGCTATTCTAACCTTAGGTCCTTTTTGTTTCTTCTCTAGCCCCATGTAATAGTCTAAAATTTGCCTCCTTCCCCAACATCTTGCCCAAATTCTATAGGCTCCTAAATGCTCTGAGTGATTTTCCTAAATATCAATCTTATCATTCCCTATCCTTAGGTGAAAAAAAAAAATAGTACTCTTCCTCAGTATCTTCTACAGAATATTTCTTAGTTCTTTTAAGTCTTAATTAGGAGTCCACAGAGTTGGCTCAAAGGAAACACATGGTATAAAATTAGAAGTTTCCAAGGCAGACACATCCTTGGGGAGGGAGAGGTTAAAATCTTTGGGTTTGAAAGCCAAGTTCTTTTTCCCCTTTTATCTTTCTCCAAAGCAACTAATTCAGCAAATACTTCCAGAGCATCCACTATGTGCTACTCTTCTGAATACTATTATATATTAACTCTAGTAACTGTCACAATAACTCATGGATATAGTTAATATACCTTTTTTTACTTTATGGATGAAGAAACTGAGGCATAAAGAATATACTGAAATTACACAAAGTCACCTTATTTAGTAGGTTCCATCTAATTGATTTGAAATAATTTGATTCTACATTTTTGCTGTTCAAAGTAGGATCCATAGTCACCAAAATTGTATCACTGTTGATACTAATACAGATAATGTAACCAGAGCTACAGTACTATTCCCCTCCTCTCACATGAAGCCCATGGGTGATACCCCAGGGCTAATCCCTTGACCTTTGTCCTAAGACTTACTACACTGAAGCAGAGATAAGAAAACAAGGACCCCTGAGCCTGCCCTAAAGAATTCTAAAATCCGAAACTAGGATATATACATGCCAGATCCACCTGTGTGACCTATAGCAACCTTTCTTCACTTGGAGCTCATTGAAGATTCATTCATGCATATGAGCTGCCTCTCATACATCCAATTACTACAGAGTGAATTGTGGGAAAGGACATGCATGATAGATACAGCAGACGTGACTCAGCACCCTGTCAATCATGTTGCCAACTATGCTCTGGAAGACCCAGTGGAAGGTGTGCAAGATGCAGCGGGACATTGTAAGTTTTCAAACCCAACACCCACAACGTTCCTGCCATTTTCCTTTCTGCCACCTGAAGCCTGTTCATTCTAACCACACTGTTGTCCCATGAGACCCACACCACTTTTTCATTACTGTTGTGTGCCCCATTTAGGTCTCTTGTGTTCATTGCACACAAGAACCTAAGAACCTGTCTGTGACCCCATCACCCATGGTAACAATATTATTAGAAATTAAGACCCTCTCTTCTTACTCTGGACCTATGCAATCAGAATTGAAATTTTTCACAAAATTCCTAGGTTATGTGTTTTAAAAGCTTTGCTTTCAAGTTTGGACTCTTAACCACTATAATGACCCAATGTATCTACTTGACTTTTTTTTTTTTCATCAGAGAGGCAAGTTGACTCTTCCTTTTATGGGCCTGTTCAGAATGAAACCATCCCTGAAACCTCACCAAAGGAATGATAGAAAAAAATGAACACTGTATGCACACTTTGAAAATAAGGGCCCAGCCGTTGAGCTGAGTTTCCCTGCCAGTCTTTCTCCTTTTGTGGATGTTTTGGCATTTATTTTGAATCTAAGATCTGATTCTGTGACTCTCTGAGCAGTGTAAGTTAGCAAACTAGAACTTTTCTGGTTAGGGGAGATAATACTAATACTTATTGTAACCAATTCTTAATGTAGGTGAACTTTTTACCTTCTAAGAAGGATCAGAGAACCAATGTTCAGAATGACCCTTGCCTAGCCATTCCATGTCTGTCCAAATACTTGACATTAATCTATTGCCAGTAGCTAGACAGGCAGGAGGAGAGAGTAAAACTTTAGCTTTGCCTTAAAATTCAAGTAGCAGAGAAAGTTGGGGATCAGATTCCATTATGACCCTAACTGACATCACAACTAAACATTACAATCTAATAATGACTCAAGGTAATGTGAATCTTCTAAGGTGTGGTGAGAAGTAGATTTCTTGATAAAGTGTAAATCACTTATCCTTATGAAACTCATTCATAAAGACTTCCGGGTCAACCTGAACCTTCAATCCTCATCCCTTTGGAGGTTGTGTCAAGTTTTGTGGAATTTTCCACAAAGCAATCAAAACTCCATGCAGTAATGATAAGAAATGGATAGTGTCTCAGTTACTTTTCTCTTGTTGCTGAGACAAAGTACCCAGCACCCAAAATTAAGAAAGGAACGGTTTATTTAGCTCACAGTCTGTGGAGGTTTCAGTCCATAATCAGGTGGCTGCAAGGCAGTTTGGCATGGTAGAAGGGCAACAGCTCAAGGCATTAGAAAATAGCAAAAGCAGCAAGGGCAAAAAGAGGAGAGCAAGCCTCTTTTCCTTCCTTATATTGTATACAGGCTACCTGCCCTAGGGTGGGTGTAGCACTCACACATCTCCGTGCCCTCCTCTTGCACAGGATGAGGATTTAACAAAGTGAGGACCCTGGCCTCTTGCTGAGTTGCTTCAGTAAACTTCTAAACTTCTCAGGTTGAAACAGTGTATCAATCTTTACAGATAGTTTACTGAAGTTTTTTTTGGAGAGAGGGAGAAGGCATCACATCACATACCACATGACAGAAATTTAAGTAAAACCCTTATTACACATAAGAATTCATCTTGTTCCTTTTCCAACACACACTTTCAATCTAAATATCTTTTAACTCCTTTTTCTTTCTTCCTATCATTTTTATACAGTATATAATCAACCACAGTACTATTATTAGCACCAACTCTAATCTTAAACTCATAATGTAAGCAAGACATAAGCTGGGGCATTCCTAAAACAGTAATGTATCTCCTAGCATATTTCACCATCTGCCACATTCAACTTCATTCTTAAGACCCTGTCAAAGAAAAGCAGGGTCAGGAGGCAGGCAGGAGGTATATTGTTAAGAAAACAAGTTGTTATATTCTTCCCTGATATGGATACTTCTTCAAATCTTCTGTAGAACTGACTTAAAGCCTTTATTCTGGTAGCAAAGGGCTCAGAGGACATTACATCCATCTTAGTCATCTTTGCCTTACTGTAACAAAGACCCGAGACAATCAGCTATAAAGAGAAAAGGTTCACTTTGGCTCAAGGTATTACACGATGCAGTCCATGGTCATTGGTTCTATTGCTTTTGGACTTTTTGTGAGGCAGGACTTTATGACAGGGTTTGCATGGCAGAGCAAAGCTGCTCGCTTCATGACTAAGAAGTGAAAAAGAGAGAAGGAGAAAAAGACCAGAGTCCCACAGTCCCCTATTAGGGCATGCCCCTAATGACCTAAAACCTCTTAGTAGGCCCTACTTTTTAAAGTTTTCATAACCACAAAATAATACCTCTGGGGCCGAAGTTAACATGTGGACCTTTGGGGGACATTTAACATCCAAATTATAGGAGCAACATTCAAAAGGCAAGGTGCCTGCCCTTTGGGTGTTTGTAAGTATTCATGCGACCATTATTTGAAACAGTTCTTTGTATCACTGTAGTCACTCATGACACCTAACACTGACTTTAGGGGGTGCTCTGTATAATTGTGTTTGTGATACTGGACATTGAACTCAGGGCCCCACCACGTTAAGAACACATTCTACCACCAAGCTACATCACAGCCCTTACATTTTTGTACATTGGATTCACATGCAATATTTCTTCGGAAAAGTAGTTCCACTTTTAAAAACACTTCTAAAAATATCAAAAGCAAATGATAAACAAACTGAAGACTTTCACACTCAACCTTCTTTACATGCACAAGGCTCTTCATTGCCTGGCATCTGCCAGCCCCCCTAACCTTAGCTCCTGTTACACTGTCCTTACTCCCACCAGGCCCTTCTGATGCCATACAACATGCTTCAAGATTCATAGAATGTATGCGATCCTTCAAGATTCTGTGCCTCTGCTCGTGTTGCTCTCTTGATTCGCTTTAGGAGCACTAACATACAGTTGCATTTGCTTTACTGCCACTAGAAAGACTCTTGATCTCTGCAGTGGAGTTGATCATATGTGTTTGTTACGCTGAGCATCCTCATTTCATTTACATTTTGGGGATTTACATGAGCTTCGTTTCTCATGGACAATATGTTTTTTGACTGTAAGGACTGTTTTACTTACTCTTTTTGAAAATTCACTGTTTGCTCTTGAACCTCAGCCAGTGCCCAGCAAAAGGGAATAGACTTTGAACAGATAATCATTTGACTCGTCAATTCAGCACTTGATAAGAGGCTTTCCTCAAAGAACAATAATGTAAGTGTAAGACATAATTCTGCTCCAGAAGACTTAACATACTATAAGTCTTTTAAAAAGTTCTTGCATTTTATTTTTAAAGTGTATTTGGTAAGCATAAGTCGTTAGTAGTTTGATCAGATCTAGTATGAACTGGGTATGGCAATATGAAAGGGTAAAGTACTGATTTTTCAGCTGTTGTAAAATCTGAGATAGCTCTCTAAAGTCTTTTAAAAACTCTAAGAATAAATCTCAGTTTTTAAAAAATCCATTCCCCAAAACCTCTTTCCAGTTGACAAATAGAATCAACCTTCCCTAAAAATAACTCAGGGCTGGAAATGTAGCTCAGCAGTAGAGCATTTACCTAGTATGGGATTGGTCCTGCGTTCAATCTCCAGTACCACATTCGGGAGGAGGGGATTGCACATCTTAGAGCTATAGTTTCTATTTATGAAGTCTCTGCACAATCAGAGTGTTTATAATGTTGATGCATGAGTAAAAAATGATTCTTAGCTGTTCTTCTAGAAGTACCATTAATCATTTTCTAATACAGTATAAAACAAGAACAATTTTCCTCCATGTTTTAAAAATTAATTTAAACTTAAAAAATATGATCAACATGCCTGAAAAATGTGACAAACAATAAGAACAATTTATAAATTAGTTTCCATGCTAAAACATAAGACACAAATTTACATTTGAATATATGTCAATAAAATGGAATGCCTCACAGCATAGGGAATATTGTGAAAATTATGACTGTCTTTTAAAAATGAGAACAATCTAAGTGTTAGAGCAATAAATGGTACAGACCAGATCATTTACACTCTGGAATTAGCATAGACTTGAATTAAACTTTGAAATCATTAAAGTTCTTTTTTAAATTGTACTGAAAATGTAAAATTCTATTTCAAGCCTTGTGATTTATTCATATGCATTCCATGACTCACATTATGATTAAACTTAAGTAACTGGCTGGGTATACATTTTATATAGAAAAGAGAGAAATGTGTTTATCACCATAAGAAAAAATTAGTAAAAACTTAAAATGTAGAAAAATGAGCAACTATTAGTATGTTATTTTATCCAAAAATGTAAAAGGCAACTACCTAACTTTGAAAATCCAATGACTATACTTTTTTTAAATGTATACTTTATGTCAGGAAAGAACAAAACACTGAAAACAAAATAGTCTGAAAAATCTTTTAACTTTCAAAAGAAGGTAGTATTTCCCATTCATGTACATTTTACTTGCAATTTATAACCTGTTAGCCCGAAAATGAGGAATTGCACTATTAAGATTTTATTTAGCTGAGTTCATGAATAAGAAAATGTACAACTGTCTAGACATCTACATATGTATGTATATATGTATGTATGTATGTATCTGTCTATCATCTAATTTCTGGCTTTGAGGATATACCTAAGTGTAGTTTCTTGTCATTTAGCTTTCTTTTTCTCAGTTGTTTTTGATAAGAATTGCAATATCAAAACTCAAAAACCAATCCCAACTTGTTTTAGTGCATGTCTAGTATCAGAGAGGTTTTCTGTTTAATTTTTAAACACACTAATCAATATTTAAACAGCAAAATACTTGTGCTGGGTAAATTCTAACTACCGGGAGATGGAAACTAGTTTACCTTTTCCATATTTGTAAACAAAACTTGGGGATTCTCAGATATGAAGCTTTTGGTGTGTGTGTGTGTGTGTGTGTGTGTGTGTGTGTAATTATTGCTTTCAGTCTGTTCAGTGTAGTTTCAGGTTAATTTTTGTCTAAGTTGAACAGGTGATAAAACTAGTATCACATTAAAATGGCTCTTAGACCTTTGCTTAGTTTTATGCTCTTGAAAAAAATTAAAATTTCAAGAGAAAAATAATATCCTTTTCCAATTCAAATTCTTAGTTATGGGGTAAATACATCCTTTTTTCCTTTTGGTTTTCTAACATAGAAAATAAATAACATACTAATCAAAGCATACAGAGTCCTTAGGGTACAAATAGTCACAAATGAAATCCTTTAGATTTCTGTTAATATGTGCATGACAAATATCAAAAGGCAAAGTAATAAGAAGGCTAAAGTTTTATGAGGGATGACTATTTCCTAGATCCGTAAAGTAAAATTTTCCCATGTACTAGGTGTTCCCATAAAAACTCTGTATTTCAAAGAGCTACAGCAAAATGTTAATATAGATTGATAGTAAATTGGGTTGGCAGGTAAGGATAAAGAAAAATGTGGATGGGATCTTCTAAAAGCATTCTAATTCTAACCCAGAACTACTCATAGAATATTGGAAGAGTCGAAGACATGTAAAGATTTTTATCAATGTCTTCAATCGTTGTTATATTTTGAAATTTTTTTAAGGGCAAGAAACTATCTCCAAAATATACTATTAAATAGGAAAAAAAACCTAGGTAAAGAATTAGAAAAGAAAGTTATAGGAATAATTACTCCCTGGGAGGAATAAAAAGACATTGCTTGCAAAAATATTTATATCTATATATCTTTTTGAAATTTCACAATTTGCCTCCTTGTGCAAATATTACTTTTTCAAAAATAAAATTTCATATGGATGCCCAGAGCCTACCTCTACTAAATCAGAATCTCTGGGATTTGGCTTAAGCACTTGGCATTGGTATAAGCTGTAAATCACATTTGGCAATTACAGTCTTCTCTTAAGTGATGGGAATGTAACTTTTATCCTACTAGAAAAGCACTCAGTGAGCACATCTTAACCTCCTTGTGAACTGAGTAGCACAGAATTAAAACTCTTTATCTCCTGTTAGCTACATTATAGAGAGGAAAGTTTTTGGAAGGAACTTCCAGCATAACAAGATTATCAGTTAATTCAAATTTTTTCACTTTCAATGTTGCCAGGCCAAATAAGAGTAAGTGCTAACAATGTGAGAGTCTCATCATCTTTTGTGTTTTGAAGGCCAAAAGAATGCACGCATTCTAGACACCTGTAAGGACAAATGGTGAAATCCAAAGCTAAGAGTTTAGGCCTTGCTGTGTGGGGCTGACAGGCTCAGGAAGCACACTATGTTATGGTGATATATGCTATGCTAAAGGGATAAATGTGGGGCAGTCCCATGGTTCTCTGCCTTCTCTTACATCAGTGTGACCTCAGCAGGATGCACTATTCTGAGTATGCCAAGCATCTGTGTAGATCTGGTATCTAAACATTTCTTCTTTTAGACATATTGCTGCAATGCAGACTCCTTCCAGCCTGAAAATCAACTTTTGTTGTACATATAAGGGCTGACCAAAGTATACAGTGAATGCTTAAATTTAAAAAAAAATTATTACAATAAGACTAATTGCCATTAATTCCTCTCCGAATACTTCCCCTCACCTTGAACACACTTAACCCATCATTCTTGCCACTTTCTGAAGCACTTCAGGAAGTCGTCTTTCATGAGTGTCTTTATGAGGTATGATCAAAATACAGTGAATACCACTGTCAAGTGCCATCCAGTAGAAAGGCAGGATTGCACAAACATTACTGTGTATCTTCATTCACCTTGCTCATGGTATCTGGTACCATGCAAATTCTGGCTCTTCTCCGGAGTCAAAATGGCCATAAAAGGTAGTTATTTTGATTAAATTTAGGATGTCAAAGTAGTCTTGATAGTGCAGCTTGAACCACTCACTAAAGAGGACTTCAAGAACAGCTTAAGAAAGTGCCAAGAATAATGGAATAAGTGAGTGTGTTTGAAGCAAGGGGCAATTTTGGGGGAAAGCTTAATAGCAATGTGTCTTTAACTGTAACAATTTTTTAATTTAAACTTTCAGTGCGAATTTCAATCACACCACCTGGCTTGAAGGCTAAGAGCTTTTGGTTCTGTTTGTATCTACCTGTACTTTGTGTCTCCCTTCATTTAGTACATAAATATTCCTAGTATGTTCTTTATGTGAATAAGCTAATGAATAGGTTCTTTTTATAGTACTCCATTTTTTAAAATATTCAATCCTTCTGCTTACAAACTTCTTTACCTAATTCTTAATATTATTTGTTCTTCTAACTGATCCCAGCTAGAGCACAAGTTACGTAAACTAACCAGACATGTTTTGGTTATAATTAGCAAGTTTTATCATTGCACTGTCCGGTGAAAGTGTATCTTCTTGAGTTTGGGGGATCACAGGAGCTACTTAATTGAATGTAACTTCCTTCGTGTTCAGTCATAATGATATTCTTTTGGAGTTCTATCATGTGTCATTTGGTAATCATTAAGACATTCATAATGATATTCTTTTGATGTATCATCACCTGTCACTTGGCAATTGTTAAGACATTCTTAAAATACATTTTCCCTAGAAAATGTCCAATTATCAGTTCTACAAGGTACAATTGCTTTATACATTCTGTTACTTAGGAAAAAGTAGGCCACTCCAGCTTTGTAGTTATAAGTGACAGAAATCAATTCTGCCTTTATGAAAGAAGTACAAAACCTACTTGACAGCTGACAGAGAAAAAGGAAGGATTGAAATTCTGGATTATAAAATGGGTAACCGTAAGCAACCGGTGCAGCATGTTACTACATCCTTGGCTGGACTCTGGACATATCCACAAAAGCCTCATCATTGCCATGCTCCCTCTGCCCTCCAGTCCCACCACTGGAGGCATTCTAAAGTAAGTCTATTTCTCTGCCCCTCAAACTAAGGGTTCAGTGTATATGAGGGAGCACCAGATTAACAGGGCTCATTGCAGGGATCTGAAGAGCAAATATCTGGCATGTGTGGCATCTGTGGCCTTAAGTGGAGCACTGTCTCTTACCAAGAGTTACATAATGGGCAATTACCCAAATAAAAACCTACCTTGATATATCCATTATAATGTCAGCATCTTTTAGAAATAGGCTTAATTTGATTGTGTTGTTGAAAGGAAACACATATCAAATACGAGTTTCAGGAAGGACTTGAAATAAAGCAGAGGAATCCAGAACATCAGAGTAATGACCAAGTATAGGGTCATTTTTTTGCAATGGTTACATAAAAAGAGACAATGCAGAAGGATTTTGGATATTTTATGGACTTGCAGAAGTTACAAGTTACACAGTCGTGAGTAATTCCTCCTAGTGGAATGAGGATTCTGCTGTGTTCCAAATGTGTAAGTGGCATTTGCAAGATTTTTTTTTTCTTTGAAAGGAGACAAAGATGGAAAAGGAAGGGGAAGGGGATGAGGAGAAAGAGGAGGAAAAAGAAAACCTATTTTTACTATCTATTATAAAAACCAAGGATTTCTTGTTCATCACATATGTATAATTGCTTCAAAGTAACACTACAACTCACAAATGATCATTTACTCCAAGTTCCTGTGAATCATAGGTGAAGGAAAGGTGAAGAGTTTTTAATACCAAGAACAAAGAGAAAAACCTACTTCTACTTCCAGAGAGTGTTCGTTCAGGCTAGAGGGCAAACAGGTGCAGAGTTTATGTCATAATGTCCAGGTTCTGGCAGCCTGTACTGTCATGTACTATCAATAACTCTTACTTCATTTTTCCTCTACCACTGCCTATATCAGATATCACCCTTTCTGTGAGGCTGATTTTTCCCCAGAATTTCTTTTTCTTCTGAATTCCAGTAATTTGTAAATAAAGTTACTTATTAATATTTTATATTCTGGTAGCTACTGTAGATTCCTGTTAGATTAAGAACTGTTTCAGAGAAATACTACATAATTGAAGCAAAATTAGGCTTCCTAATTCCTGCTTTCCTTGTTGCTTGCTGTCTTGCACATTATGATGTTGATTTCGCAGCTGTCTTTCCAGCAGATTGTAGGCTCCTTAGGTGTGGAAATAGGTTTTTGTCTTTGTCCATGGTACTGAAATATGAAAGCACCAAAAAGGAAGGAAATTATTCTGTCACACACACACACACACACACACACACACACACACACACGTATGTATGTATGTATATTTTTTTGAGACAGAGTCTCACTGTGTAGCCCAGGCTGGCCTCGAACTTGCAGCGATCTTCCTGCCTCAGGCTCCTGAGTGCTGAGGTTACAGGCATGCGCCACCACACCCAGCTGTTCTGTCTTAAATAGACTTAAAATGTGCAAATGTAGGCACAATTTCCACTTGTTCCAAAATTACCATACTTTTGTAATGCTAACAAAATTTATGTGATTTTTTTGTTTTTCAAAGTTAATCTTAACACATCATGTGAAAAAGAGTTAGTATTTCAATACTTATTCTCTGAAGATGGAGAGAGTATAATACATTTCAAGTTTGAGTAAAACTTTTAATACAATAATGCACATCACCATCTATATTGATTTCCTAACAAAAATCTGTACAATTTAGTGCTAAACACATGCCACAATATGTCTTTTAAAATTCATAATGATTGCAAATAATATTTCATTGCAAAATCCATCACCTTATTTTGAGTTAGCATATACCAGAGGTAAGACCCTGGACCAGGAATAAAGCACCTGAGTTCTTTATTTTTTACTCAATAAATATTTGCTGAGAATTATATTGGATACAAGTTTAAAAATGGCTGTATATTTGCTGTGTAACGTTCTCAAATCACTCAGCTGTTCTAAGACCAGGTTTCACGTTGGTAGAATGTCGACAGAGTTTGCTCTGTGTTTTCTCATAGTATGGTTAGTGCTATGGTTTGTACTGAGAGTCAAATGAGATATATGATATTTTCAAGTGATGAACATGTAAAGATCATAAATAAATATAAAGTTATATATGTTATGCTAGTTGCTATATTGTGGAATATATAACATAGTTATATCAACTATTATATTCACTTATAGTAGTAATACAATAAAGTTACATTTATTAAATAGTACTATTGTTATCTACGAGAACTAATTCCTAATTCCATAATTTAACCCCTACAAGAATATTATGGCTGATAATAATATCATACATTTCAGTCATCTGTTATTATTTTCAGATTACTTTCAAATAATTCATCTTTTATCTTTTTAACAACAGAGAAAATACAACAACATTCTCTGCTTTACTTTTCCTTGCACATGTGCCCATGGCTCTACTTTTCTATAGAGTTATATAATCATCCTTAAACCCAGACAGAGTACCACTGCCTTTTGAACGCTATACGTAGTAAGAAAAGGAACACATTCTGATTTGTTACCTATAGTTCTATTTCTTCAAGGTTCAAAATAGTGATACATGACACCTAATAGATACAAAGAACAAAATACTTTATCATAGCAATCTCTATCAGTGGATCTCAATTTTCCTGGTTTGAAGATTGCTTTACATGTAAAAAAAATTATTGAGGACTCTGTTGAGATGGTAGGTTATAGCTATCATTTTATCTGAGAAATTTTATAAATATTTATTATTTTATTTAAAGAAACAAGTAACTCATTATATTAGATATAAATAAACAAAATTTTATGGAAAAAAATCTAAAACAAAAAAGGGGGTCATTGACTTGTTTTACACTTTTGCAAATCTCTAATGTCTGGCTTAACAGAAGACAATGGGATTCTCTAATCTGCCTCTGCTTTCAATCTCTTACCATGTGTTGTTTGGGTTGAAACAGATGCAGAATCCTTGCCTCCACACACATATGTCCTTGTGAAAGTCTGCACCTTACCAAAGGTTTTGAAGACTCCAATAGCCCACTAACCACACTTTGACAATAGCTACATAGTTTACATTGTAGGCTGTTAATTGAAGAAGATTTTAATTCACGCAAGCCTTTTATCTGTGTTCAAGTTAGCTTAGCAAGTGTCTTTTACTTAAACTATAGGCCACAGATTTTTCTTCTGTAAAAACAGTATTATAGTTCCAACTTCACAAGCTTGTCATATTAAATAATATGTATAAAGAACTTAGCACAGGTCCTGGCATATGGCTTTTTAGTACACAAAAAAAATAGTAGAAAATGTATTGCAGACAGTTTCCCATATCCCCCTCAAAACAGAAGGCCTAGAATAGTCAATTCACTCACCTGGCAGCAATGCCAATCTCATGTGGAAGATTCTGAAATCGAAACTCATGGAATTGAATTTTAAAATATGTTATTCTATTTTTATTTATACAGGATTTGTTCTCTGTCATACAATGATAGGTGTTTACACTATAGCATCCCCTATCCATGATTATACTTTCTGTGGTTTTAGTTTTGTACAGTCAATTGTGATCAGAAAATACTAAATGGAAAATTCTAGAAATAACTAATTCCTAAATTTGAAATTGTATACTTGTGTGATGAAATTTCTCACCATCTTTTTCCATCCAGCCAGAAAGTGAACCATCTCTTTGTGAATGTGTCCATGTTGTAGGTAACTATGAGTTACCCAGCAGCTATATTGGTTATGAGGATCCACTGTCCTGGTCTCACAGTGCTTGTGTTCAAGTAACATTAATTTTACTTAATAACTGCCTCAAAAAGGAAGAGTACTGATGGTGGCAATTCAGACAAAGGTAAAATGACAACAGGATACTTTGAAAAAGACTCACGTAACTTTTATTAATAGCATAATAACTTTGAAAAATACCACATCACATATCTTTTGTTATGTATTTGCTATAATTATTCTATTTTGCCATTATTAGTTATTGTTAACCTCTATTATTATTAGTTACTGTTACCCATATATATTAGAGTATACACAGTATATATTATACTGAGTATATATATACATACATATATACATATACATAGTTTTTTTATGTCTTATGATTTATGTATCCACTTGATGTTTTGAGTTATGAGAGGGGAATAGTATAGAATAAGCTGAAAGCTATGGTACAGTTGAATAGAGCTTTCAAAATAACCTTCACATTTAAAAATTCCTTGTGTTGCTCTTGATGAAAAAACAGACCAAACTAATAAGCTGAAGCATTAGTAGTATAAGGTATTCGCATCTCATTTTATAAAATGATAGATACTAGGTATACTAAACATACAAAACACATTTTCTGAAAGCTTAGAAAATAGGGAAAAAGATTTTTTAAAGTAAATATTTATGAAAATATAAAATAGTTCATAACAAGACAATAGAACAACAATAGTTAATATACTGTGTATCATCTCCAAAGTAGTTACTCAGAGAACAATACATAGACAAAAAATTTTTTTACAAAGAAGATACAAACAGATAGTAGCACAAAATTTTTCTTTTCAAAACCTAGAACTAAGAGAAACTAGTAGTATAAAGGAAACACATTAGTGTGTATATTAAAATATTTTTGAATCAGGGGAGTAGGTAATGTGGGAAATTATTTCAACTTCTCCCTACTTCCTATTTATGTATCTTCTAATTTGCACTCTCTGTCTCTCTCTGTCTCTCTCTCTCTATATATATATATATAGTTATTGTTTCTCATATAAGAAAAAACTGTATAATAATTAATCTTGCTTTTCAACATTATGTTCTCAAATTGCACCCATTTACCTACAAATGCTTCAATGTATCTTTCTTTATGGCAAAGTAGTATTCCATTTTGTGTAAGTACCACATTTTCCTTATCCGTTACTCTCTTGATGGGAAAGTGTTTTATTTTCGTGTCTAAATTAATTTTAGTTACACTTCATAAGCACCTGAGCAGTGTGTCCCTGTACAAAGTTCAAAAATAAATAATAATTCTACTTAATATTCAAGATTTTTATTTCTACTTGCTCACAGCATAATTTGCTTCCACCCCAAATTTCTTATTTCCAGTTCTTTAATATGTATTTTTTTTTAAATAAAACATTGCGCCCAAAATTTTTGTCTTTTCTACTATCCAAGAAGTAATACGAGTAATCAATGAGAGTTTGGAACCAAAGTAGCTACCTAGGAATTACTAAGTAAGGTCTTTTTTACATGATCTGATATCTTAAACTAATGCAGAAATGTCAGCAGAACATTACCTTCTTAAATGGCAGATTTTCTAACGTACTTAATGCTATTTCTTGTCCTGTTTTCCTATAATTGGAATATTCAACTTAAACTTATTAATTCTTCTTGGTGCTCGTCTAAAGGTTTTACCTTCTGTAGAGGATCAAATATGGTTTCCTTTGACCTTTCTAGGTTTTTGGCTGAGATCCAAATGAAACTGACAGAAGATAGATTAAAAAGAGAAAAACCATATTTAATTTGTACATATGAGAGTCTTATAAAGCATAAGACTCCACTTATTTGGATTCAGCTAAGCAACAAGAACTTGCTTATGTTTGTAAAAAAAATAAAGCAATGAGACTTCCTTTTTCCCCTTTTTATTCCATCCAAGCTTCAAACTTACTGGTTGGTGGCACCTACACCAATTATGGGTCTTCCCTCCTCAGTAAATCCATCATCTTCACCTAGAACTATGCTAAACTTATCAGTGGACTAATCCAGTATCACACACCCATGATACAGTTCTCTCCCAAAAGCTCCACCTATGAGTACCTGTGGTTTTGGGGGTGGGGACATTTAGATATAAGCCATATCACTGTATTAGTCAACTTTCAATTACTGTAACAAAATACCTGAAATCATCAACTTTAAAAAGATTTATACTGGCTCACAGTTTTGGAGGTTTCAGGCCATATTTTCTTGGACCAGTTTCATTCAAGTGCGTAGCAAGGCAGCACATCATGGTTCAAGCATGTGCTAGAGAAAACAGATCATTTCATGGAGGCCAGGAAGCAAAAAGAGAGGGAGAGAAAAGGAAAAAGATGGGGTTTAGTTCCACTCTGCTCTCCAGGGCTTGCCTCCAATGACCTAAGACCTTCTACAAGTCTCAACCTACTGAAAGTTTTTTACCTCCTCCAATAATGTTCCAAGCAGGAAACTAAGCCTTCAATACATGGCCTTTTGGGAGCATCCAAACTATAATTTTCTAGCCATTTTATATTTAATTAGTTAATTAAGCATCAAAATAAGCCTCCATTATCTTATTTCATAGACGAAAGAACTGATGCCAAGAAAGGATGACAGTAAAAGTTGTGTCAGAAGAATCCAATACTGTCCAAGCATAAAACCAGCACCATGGTTTTTAACAATGCCTCGCATGAGTCCAACTAGAGCCCTAGAGCCCATGACAACATCTCATGCAGGCCTGTTTCATGGACCTGTGCTGGAAAGGTCCAAAGGTCAGTGGTGGAATCTAGAAAGTCTGTGTCAGTGGGATGAAAGATCTGTGCTAAGAGGCTGTGCTAAGATACTTAAAGAATTGGATTTTCAGGTAATGGGAGAGTTGAAAATCTAATCACCTACAGTAAGTCAGCTTTCCATCACTGTGAGAAAATACTTGAGACAAACAAGTTGTAATTAAGGAAGGTTTATTTTTGCTCATGATTTCAGAGATTCAGGGATACATGCTTCAGGATGCTACTCACCTCATGGCAGCCAGGAGGAAAAGAGAAAGAAAAGGGCCTCTCTAGAGGGGAAGAGAAAGAAAAGAGTTGCTATATTCTCTTCAAGGGCACACTTACAGTGACTAACTTCCTGCTATGAGGCCCAGCCTCATAAAGGTTTTATCACCTCCTAATAGTACCATAGACTAGGACTACACCCTTAACACATGGATCTTTGGGGAGTTAAATTATAACAGTGAATTAAATTACTCTGTAACAAAAATAAGAAGTTATCACTACTCTAAGTTTGGGCCAATCAAGAAGGGAGAAAAAGTTTGTAAATCTCTGGAATCTGGAACCATGTAAGATTATTCTGGTTAGAGCTGGAGCCACCAAAGAAAGACATCCCAAAGTGAGCTGTCACTTAGAGAAGATGCGAGTAGACAAAGAAAGAGTTTGACTTTCTTTCTCCTACCCTCCAATACTTTACCTGTGCCTCTCATTGGACTAATTCATTCTGAGGTCAGGTTGTTGCCAGGGTCCTTGGACAGGGTGGGGCTTGACACTGAGGAGACCAAACAGACCAAGTTCAGCCACTTGCCTCAGGAATTCAATGGAAAAAGTAATGGTGGTATGGTGGATTGACAACTGGTGGTCAGCTTATAACACCCAACTGAACTGAGTAAGCATGGGCTGGGTGAGGGAGGCCCACCTGAGGATTATTGCCAGCAGCATAAGAGGCAGAACTGCAGAAGAAGAAGCAAGGCTGTTGGGAGCTAGTAGAAGCTGTCAAGAGCCTGTTGGTGGGGGGGGGGGTGGAGAGAAGCTGTAAGGAGCTGTTAGTTTTTTTGGAGGAGCTTGTCATGCTGGCTTTCCTGGTGAACTTGGCTATTTTCATCATCAAAGGAGCTTGGCACCTTGTTGTCCCTGAGAATGG
>NW_004955407.1:17424198-17428720 GCF_000276665.1 Chinchilla lanigera
CTGACCTTTGGACCTTTCCAGCACAGATCCATGAAACAGGCCTGCATGAGATGTTGTCATGGGCTCTAGGGCTCTAGTTGGACTCATGCAATGCATTGTTATGGGCTCTAGGTCTTTAGCTGATCTCATGCAGGACATTACCATGGGATCCAGGCCCTCATCTGGATTCTTTGGTCTTTAGTGTGTGAACAGATTTCCTGTACTCTTTGTATATGATTTTTTGGGTGACTATTATAAATAATCTCATAAAATATGTGTCCTGTATTATATTGTTCACCTTGCAATAATCCCAAACCATGACAGGTGGAAAGCAGAAAAGAAATTTATTCAGTATAACCATACTAAGAAGGCAAAGGATTCCCAGGATTCTCTGCACTATCTTCAAGGGAAGGTGGGTTAGAAGTATGCACAGTTAGCCATCATGGTCAAATTATGATCTGCTTGACCATTATCTCAAGATTACCTATACAGATCCTTGTCTGTGACTATAAGAAATTTGTGGCTACTGGGGTGAGGGGTGGGGGTAATTTTGATTTGTACAATATGTATCAACCAGATCTGTCTTTTCTGGAATCCAAGGTAACTGCAGAAAAATATGACCCATAAAAGAATAAGTCAGAGAGGAGAGCAAATTCCTTCAGGTTAGGGGCAATGACCAGAGACTTCTAGGTGTTGGTTGGGAATTTGGAACAGGATCTTGTAAAAGCTGATGATTGACAGTGTGTTGATCATGAGGTCTTGGACAATCTTGAAGGTACCTTACTTAGTTTTCTTAGAGTTGGACACATGCTGTAAAAGCATAAATAAATGTTCAGCTGTCCATTTAATTCAATATGTATTGTGCAGATCCTAATTTATTTTAGGCAGATCCTAATCTTAGAGGTTTAGTTATGGTTGGATCTGCACTATCCCCAGAAAGCTCAGGTGTTGAGTGAAGGCTTGATTCCCAGTGCAGAAGCATTCAGAGGTGAGGCCTTTAGAAGGTGCTTGGATCATGAGGGCTCTGACCTCATCAGTGGATGAATCTTCTAGATTCATAACTTAATGGGCTACTGGAAAGTGATGGCTACTCTAGGATGTGGGGCCTAGAGAGAGAAAGTAGGTCACTGGGGACAGGCCCTGGAAGGGGATATTTTGTCACCAGCCACTTCCTCTGTTTTCTGGCCACTAAGATAACAAGCTGCTTTATTCCACCATGACAGTTCCACCACCATGTACTGTCTTGCCTCAGGCCCTAAAGCAACCAGACCAAACAACCATGGCTGAATCTTTTGAAATCATGAGCCAAGATAAATCTTTCCTCCTTTTAGTTATTTATCTCAGGGATTCTTGTCACAATGGCGAAAAGCTAACACAAGGTTCTAATCTGTGAACACCCGATGACTAAACAGTGTCATTATTACATCATGCAAAATTTATCTATAGATGTTTGCTTATTGTTTTTTATTGGTAGAAATATAATTATTACAGAAGAGTAATACACCTAATGAAGGAAAAGAATTCTAATCCCTAATAAAGTAGATTGAAGACCACACTATATCACAGAAATTGTCCAGGTCTAAAATATGAATTGAACTTTTCTCTCATTAATACCTTACAAGTATATTTTGGGCAATGTAGGAGATTTTCAGTGTACAAAAATGGAGTTTCAAATGCAGTTTTTTTAGACAGAGTCTTGTTACATGTTCCAAGCTGGGCTTCAACTCACTATGTAGTGCAAGCTGGCCTCAAACTCATGGTAATCCTTCTGCCTTAGCCTCCTGAGTGCTGGGATTACACCATGCCTACCTATTCAAAACTTCTCTAAACAAAGAAATATGAATAGCCAAGACAGAAAACACGAATTTTCTTGGTTTACAGAAAAAGCGTAATACTGAACATTGTTAGAAATATCAATTTGACTCAAACTAGAAAAATAGACTTGGGTTTGTCTTGGTCTGTTTTGTGTTGCTATAATTGACAACCCAAAACTGGGCAATTATATATTGAAAAAAAATTTATTGTTGTGTGATCCTAGAGGCTGCAAAGCTTAAGATAATGGGGCTAGCAACTGATAAGGGCCTTCTTGTAGCCCAGAAGAGCAGAAGGAGGGAAGGAGGGAGGGAAAGAAGGTGAGAGGGAGGGAGGGAGACAGAGAGAGAGGAAAAAAGGCACGAAACTTGCTTACTCTTTTATGAGGAACCCACCACTCTGGGAAAATAAATGCATTCTTGTGGTGATGGAATTAATTCATGAGAGCGAAGCCCTCCCAGCCCAGTCACCTTTCTATGTCCCCGTCCCAACACGGCTGCGCTGGAGTCAAAATACGCATGCTTTTCTGGAGACACAGTGAGACCATACAAAAGCTAAATGTTTCATTTCACGTGGATTCTATGACTTTGTGTTCTTGATGATAGGCAATGATAATGCAACAATCTAGGAGTTATTAAGACAATATTCTAAGCATATATAGTTCCAACAATCATGCATATTTAAGCTGATTCATAAGAGCAAACTCGACATAGGAGCAAATTTCGAAAATGACTAAGTCCTGGCAATGGGATCTATATGCCAAGTTATTTCAATTTCTCAAATTTCCACCCCCTAATTATTTGTTCAGATTATAAGCTCTTTAAAAAGGAATGCCTATGAGGAAACCAAAAATTTTCCTGTCAAAATCCTACAGTATGACAATTAGTATTTTAAAAAAATGTTGAGTAAGTAGGAAACTATCAGATGTAAACAGGAAATGAGTGATCTAAATTGGCAAATATGCTTGTTCTATAAAGAGTTTTTTTAATTATGTAGGATGCACTAGTAAGATTTTTTGTAAAGCTAAATAACTCAGAGCAATAGCCAAGTTCTTAAAATTAATCTTTAGAATCTGCCACTAACTTTTAAAATCAAAGTAATGGATTTTTATGTTAAATTTAACTTTGTTAAATTCAAATAAAAAAGCTGATTTTCTTTAAATTTTTTTTTATTAATACTATACTTTTACAGCACACACTAATTGCAGTCCTCTTGAGGAACTAGTGCATAGATATATCACATCTTGTTCATTTCACCTCTCCTTCCTGGCCTCCCTTTCTGTCCTTCCCCAGGACCCCGTCCTATCTCCACAGTCTACATCTATCTATCTTTCTTTCTTTCTTTCTTTCTTTTTTTCCTTTTTGTGTCAGGGTTTCACTACGCAGTTTAGGCTGGTCTCAAACTCACTTTGTAGCCCAGGATGGCCTCAAACTCGCAGCAATCCTCCTACCTCAGCCTCCCGACTGCTGGGATTGCAGGTGTGTGCCACCACGCCTGGTTGCAACCCTGTTTCTTAACATCTGTTTCATTTCGCTTTTTAAATTATTTCTATTGTACGTCTGTCATGCTAGAGAAACTATGTAATATGTAACTTTGATAGATGTGATTTTCTAAAAAAGAAACCTATAATATGGAGAAACATGAAGTTAGTCTATGAGGAAGAGAAGAAAGTTTGGTGTATAACTGAAGAAAAATGCTCTCTAACAGAAATTCTTTGACAGGTCATCTTCTTTGAGTCACGATGTTCTCGTAAACAGTTTGATGATTTGAATGAGAACAGTTGCAGTATCCTCATAGTTTTTTTTATTTCTAACCATTTCATAACTTTTCAGGCAAGTGTATAGGGTATCCATAAAATAAAATTTATCAAAATCAAATAATCAAACAAAAACACTAGGATTCATGAGAAAGATCACACAAGATGGCTGAAGACATCCAAGGTGCTGCTAGAGACGGTTTTAAACTATACAAAACTGTGACAAAGCCCTTATGAGTCACTATGCTCAAATAATACGAGATCATATTCCAAGTATCCTTCACCAAGCTTGTGTTCCTTGTCACCAGTTAGAAAACTGTACACGGATTCGCGTGCACATTGTAGTTACTTCTTTCCACCCCTGTGCACTCACTTTAGTCCCCAGATTAGCTTGTGCAACTCAGGATATTTTTGCTACTCCTGATTGCTTTCTCATTGTTAAGTTTGCCATATATAGCAAGTGAGTTGTCGGAGTTATGTATCATCTCACCAGCGAGGCTTTCGCAATGTCTGCCTTGCTGAGCCTCTGCGTTTACATTGAATCTTAGGTAAGCAACCTGATTTCTCCAGCACCGACCATCGAACGGCACACATTCCAATACAGGCAATCGATGCAAGAAGTTAATAGTCATGTACTGAACGAGAGGAAGAAAGTGCAACCCAGCCTAAGGATTACGAAAGTCCTTTGCTTTTTTGACTTTTCTATTCAGGCAAGTTCATTGCTAGTGAAATTCCTAGAAAGGCAAAGGGAGGAGACGGGTGAGCTGCGAAGAAGCTGGAGTTCGGGACCTTGTGGGGCTTGGGACGCTACAGGTAGGGAGGGATGTGTTTGTTTTGGAGGCGTTGGCAGGAAGGCGAACCCACAAATCCTAGGCGTAGAGAAAGTCGGCAGCAGCCGGAGCTTCGGGGAGCCCACGGTCAGCGCCAACGCCTTGCAACCTGCCGCAGCGGCGGCCCCACCCCGCCCTCCCGGCC
>NW_004955407.1:17429298-17446735 GCF_000276665.1 Chinchilla lanigera
CGCCGCCGCGGAGGCCATGACCGTGGAGCAGAACGTGCTGCAGCAGAGCGCGGCGCAGAAGGTGAGGCCGCGGGCGCTCGGGCTCGGGCTCGGGGTGCGGGGCTCGGGGTGCGGGGCTCGGGGTCCGGCCCTTCCTGCCGTCCGTTTCCTGCAACAGAGGGTGCCAGGTGAGGAGAGCCACCCTCGCATTCCGCCAGCCCTCCGTGGGGCTTAATTAAACTTTATGCTCTCCGGCGTTTTTTCCTTTTTAAAGAAAAGGGTGCCAGCTGTTACCCATTTGAATCCAGTTTAGGTTGCAAAGGGGGTCGTGTTCCAGGCCTGCGCTTCTGCGAAAAGATCCCCACCGAAACTGATCGCCTCCTTTTTAGGCAGGTACCTTGGTCAGTTGGAGTTTCTAGGTGCACGTACGCGGCTGGCTGGCGCGCTCGCGCTCTCCCTCTCCCCCTCTCTCTCTCCTTCTCTCTTTCTCTCTTTCTTAATATAGAAACCCTTAGGAACGGTAATCTTTCTGGCTATGTTATTCCAAGAATCTTTTGTCCCCTAACTTTGACCTTGTTCAGTCGTTCACCCTTTGCTCTTGCACCAGTCGTGCATTTAAATGGACATTCACTTCTTGCAAAAAATGTAAAAGAGTTTATGAACCGTCAGATCCTTACGGTGTGAATACTGAAAGATCACCTTTCTTTCAGAATCTTAAGTGCGTTATCATGGCTTGCATCACACTCTGAAGAGTAGGTGGCCATGACTTAATTTTTTTTTTTTTTAATTTTCCAATTTGTGTGAACAGGATTTTGAGCAAAAGAGAAATAGTGTCTTTGTCGTGCTGGAATTTGGGGGGGGGGTAATTAGATCCGTTGTGAATAGCCGCCAAACTACAGTTTTCTGTGTGGTGCGTGTGGGTGAGTAATGCATGCCCCACCCTGTTGTAGTTTTGGCATAACGTTGTCGTGTACCTGTGCTTGACTTTAGAATGCAGCGTGTCGTACTAGAATGGATTGTAGACCAACAACCTGATTACTTTTTGCATTGAGACCGTTTTTAAAATTTTATACTACTTGAAGTAATTGAAAATGGTCAAGAATTTTGGAAAGCAGGGACAGTGAATATTTTTGGCACTTTGGGAAAGTTTGCTTTTGAAACTTTTGTTCGTTGATGTTACTGGTATGTTAAGTTTATTTGCAGAGTGCGATTTATTACAGAGAAATAGTTCAGGATTTAATAATGGGGGTTTGAAGTAGTTTACTTCCTAATCCTGTGTGTATTGTGCCTTAAACACCTTAGTGTTCAGTGTTTGACATTGAGTACATTATAGAATTAAGACTTACGAATCATCATGTCCTGTGAATACTAAGCAGTAGTTAAAAGACTTGGTAGCGTTTTGTTTACAATTGGAATATTTAAGCCAATTTCAAAGTGTGAAAGGTAGCTCATTAATTCACACCTCCTAAAGATGAAGAAGTTTGAAAAATGGCAAGAAGTTTCTGAGTTTTGCAGATTGATTTTTGACTTACCCGTTTCTTTAGGATAGAGTCCAATAGTACTAACTGTTGCGTAGTTCAGAGGATCAAGAATCAAATTACCGAAACTGATCTTGGTCATAAAGCCGAATTGGCTAGTTTAATGAGGCCCCTTCTTACACAGAGAGCATTTTTAATACAAAATATTACCACAGTGGTGTTAGTTTTACTATGTATGTGTGTGCCTTAGGTTGTTTCATTGATATTGGGAAATTTTTAGAGCATGTAATTACTTTTATATTTCCATCATTACTTTTTTTGTGTTTTTCTAAAAAAGCATTTTCAAAAATGCTGAAATGTGTTTTCTGTTAATGCGCTATTATTCTGTTACCCATATTAGAACTGTTAATATTCAAAGGGTTATAAATACCCAAAACCAACTACCTCAGCTAAGTTGACAGATTTAAATGCATCCAGTAGGAAGTAGGAAGTAGGAAGTAGATTCAAGCTGCTAACCAGGAAGTGAACTTCACACTTTAGAAGAAACAAAAGTGAAACTCCTTCACTTAGAAACTTAAAGCATTATCAGTTAAAAGGAGAGGTGTCTAATGCATGCTGAATAGCTAAAAGTTTACCTGGTTTTTTGCTATTCTTTGAAAATGTGTGTGTGTCTGTAAGTGTGCTTTTTTATTTTTTAATTTGTGTCTGTAAGTGTCCATTTTTATTTTTTATTAATTGAGTTCATCGGTACATTTTTGGTATACATAATGATCACATTCATTATAGGGAATTTGTACCTGTATATAATACAACTTGATTCTTTTCCCACATCCCTACCCTCCCTTTAACCCCTCCTCCACTCCTTATTTACAAAACTTTGTTTCCATTTTTCTCTTCTTATAATTATTTTTTTCTTCTTCCTTCTTTTTGCACTTACACATTTTTAAATGTGTTTGGAAAGCTTCCTGATATTTTCAAAGAAGTTTTTTCTTTCACTGTAGAGTGGCGTAGGATTAATAATTTAAAAAAAGCAAGATTACATAACACTTTTAAATTTAAGAGCAAGGGCTCATTTTTCTCCTTCAGGTGTTTTTTGTTTGATTGCTGAAGTTTGGCCCAGCCATGCGATGAGCTGTAGTAAAACTACTTGGAGCGACTTTTCTGTTTTAGGTATTACAGGTGAGGTAGACTTGGCAGCAGATTAAGTACAGTTAAGTCCTAAGGTAATTTTGGTCTTGTAATATATCTTCAGCCTTTGTACTTGATTTTACCTAAGTATAGGATGCTAGAGTCTCAGAAATTTAATACATAAAACTCCAAATGAGGATTTTTTTTTTTTTTTTTTTCTAAATGAGGATTCTTTAGGACAGCGTTAAAAGGTTTCCCCAGGAAACAGTTTACCTTGTTAAAGTAAGGGGATTGTTTACATTAAGGCAGCCTTCTGATGGAATGAAGTATTAAGTTCTCTATATAGGGTACTTTGCCTATATTGTTTAACTGTTGTTTGTACGTGGTAGGGCTCAGCAAATATTTGATAAAGAATGAGTGAATGATTTAATATTGAGCCATAATGAAAACTTGAACTGTATTCATGCTAGGAAAATAAGCACGTGGCAGTGAAAAGACAGAATGTGAGTTTCATCTAAACCACCTTTCCTTGACCTTGGGCACGTCATTAAACACTTCTAAATCTTTTGAAGCCTTAAAACTGGAATAATTTGACAAGTACAGCTTCTTTGGATTTGAGTGTTTACTGGAACTAGGCAAGTGTTTATTCTGTATAGGGAGGACAAAAAATTGTAAATAGCAAGGGCAGAGGAATCTTACAGATCTATATAGTTAACTTTCACTTACGTGAATAATGGGAATTAGGTGGGAGGAGGTCACAAATTAACCAATTTCAGTGTTAAAATTTACAAAACAATACAAACTGGGAAAATTTCTTAGTTAAAATAACGTGTATTTTCTAATTTAGATATCTAAGAATAAAAATATGTAATACAGCATTTGGCAGTCAACATTACTTAAATGTTACATAAAAGGTCTATATTTTATTATGAAATGTTTGGTTATATGGGTAACACTTAATTTGATCAGAAAGGTACAGTTCCCCCTGCTTCTTCCTTCCCTTTCTCACTTAATTTTGATTTTTATAATAACATTATATACAGCCTTCTTAATGAATTCTCATCCGTTCTAATACATGCTTTTAAGCATTTTCTTTAGTGTATCATTTTGACTTCTTTATTGTGATTATTTATACCCCTTTTTTAAATTTATTATCCTGGTTTAGCTAAGATTACAGACTACTCCAAGGATTGATCTTTCTTTTATGTATCCTTTTATTGTGATACAGAAATTTACTCATACAGTAAGTTTTCTAAATGTTAAATCAGATTTAGATGTAAATTGTAGCAGACGTATTTCACAAAGAATGATACATTTTATGGCAATAAAATAACAACAGTAATTGTACTAGATTAGTATACATGAATATTCTACTATGTACTAGGATTATTGGACAGTTTTTTCACTTAAATTTTGCATGCACCTTACGAAGAATCCTTTTTCCTTTCTTTCCTGCCTTCCTCCTTCCTTCTTTGCATTTTCTGGCCCGGAGGATTGACGTTTCTACTGCATGCTGACAAGTGCTTTACCGTTGAGCTTCTAGCCACTTTTCGAAGTTTTAATTGAAATAGGATCTTCCTAAATTGCACAGATTGGCTTTGAACTTTTAATCCTCCTGCCTCAGCCTCCATAGTAGCTTAGATTATAGGTTTTTTCCTTTACTTTCGTATTATAGCAGAGTTTAGAGAAACAAAGTCATATTTACCCATAGTATGTGTTGAAGTTGGCATTTAAACTTAGGTACATGTCGTTCACAAACCTCTGTTCATACAATGATACTATATTATTTTAGCTTTTAGTTTCTGGTAAAACCCAATTTGTCATAGTGTTTTCTTCTCAACATATTTCCAAATTTAAAATACTAAAATTAGACGTAGAATTTAGGATTTATATATATATGTGTGTGTGTGTATGTATATAGTATCTATATATATAGTGTATGTATGTAGTATCTATCTACCTATATACTATATCTATATATAGTATATCTTTATATGTACCTATATCAATGACATGGAAGTATATGTATATATATGTATAATAAATGACAGAGTACACAAGTTTTACTTTATCGTGTTTTACAAGTTTTACTTTATCGTGTTTTAGACTTTCTACCTCTTAGAGAGTCAAGTTTTTAAAATGTTTTATACTTAGAAAATCCAGCTAGAAAATTTTATTTTGATTTTCATATTTATTGCTCTACAATTTTCTTTTAAATTTGTATATATGGTATTATTGCTTGTTTTGTTCTCTGTAATATTTGTCAACTGCTGTTTTACTTTACAAAAAATCCAATCTTTTATCAATTGTGTTTCACTTAGTTTTTTTTTTTTTTTGCCTTTGTCTCATTCTACTTTTTGGTGTCTGTTATAGCTTAAGCTCAACATTTAATGTTTTGTCATATTAATGTTAGAAAGCCCTTTGAACTTGCAAACTTTCATGAATTTGTTTTAGATTGATCTATCATTTTTGAAATAGTATTTTAATTTTCAGTTTTCAAGTTTTTGCACTGTTTAGAGATTTTAATTTCTAGTAGTTTTAGGAATTTATTAACATTTCCTCATGATCAAATATGTGTGGTTTTAATGACCATATAACGAGGATATGTATGCTCTGAAAGTTATAGTTGTATAATTATATATGGTTTGAATACTTACTATTACTTGAATATTCACAGTCTTTTGCTTGGTTTTAAATTCTGAGAAGTTTTTGATATCTCAACTTTTAATGAGATTTTCTTCAGATTCTCTGGATGGTTAATGAATCTAACCGCCCAATTTGTTGGTCTTTTAGAAATTAACCATTCACATATGGTGACACCTGCTCAATTTAATCTTTTCGTGTCTATCTGATGTTTCATTGTTAGTCTGATTTCTTCTGTTCAGTTTTGATGGACTGATCAAGTTTTCATGCTATCACTACCCTTGCCCTTACACTTTATGTTCTTTTTATTTCTGCTTTTTAAATTTAAAATAAATATTTTCTGTAGTAGTATAAAAAAACAATAGTGTTCTCTCCCTTCTTTGTCCTCAATCAGATAAGACTTTAAAGCATGTTTTTACTCATTGGTATAATTTTATTGGGATATTTCTCACTGATGAATTTTCTTAGTTGTGTTCCGTACACATTATTGGCAACTAATTAATTTTTAAAAAGTAGTTATTTTAACTTTTTTGATACTGTGTAATACTGTTTGATGGTTGACTGTTGCTCACCTTTATTGCTTTGTAGATAAACTCTGGAAGCTTGTAAGATTTTTTTTCTTTGATTTTAGAATATGAATTTAACTAGCATATATGTTGGTGTTTGTATCTTTTCAACAATCCTGCGTAGAATTTTTGCTTTGAAATTTGAAGTAATGTTTTCAAGAAAAAGCTATACATTTAAAAATGCTTGTTTTACTTTATTTGTTTTTCTCTTCTAAAAGTACATTATCTGAATTTTAGATACCATTTCATCTGTCTTGGTTCAGATTTTATAATTTTCTTTTTAACTTTTTACTTAGCATGGTAGGATAACTCTTTAGTTAGATGGTCTGGATTATTCTTTTTGTAATGCCATTTCTACATACCACCACTGTAAATATAGATAGATAGATAGATATAGATATTTATTATCTATATCTATATATATATTTGGTTGTAAAGTGTGCAGAATTGCATTAATTGCAAGTTGTTTCATGACCAGCTGTTCATGCAAGTGAGTTTTCATTTATTTATTACATTGCTTACTTTTGATAAACACATATGAATCCACTTAAAACCAAAGCTAGTAGTTTTCTGGGCTTATTCCATCATTCATTTTTGGGGCACTTTTGTTTTGGTTCTTTGGGAAAGGTGCCATACTTTATGCTTTTTTCCTTACCAATTTTTAAGTAATCTTACCAAATTCTTTGAAGAATCTTATGTTGTTCTTGGATAAGCTTCATTAATTTCTGTAGGTCACTCTGGGATTATGAACATGATTTATGACACTGAGTCTTTCTATTCATGAACAGGGTACACATCTATTTTTAGTTAGGTTTTCTGTAATACAGCTTAGATGGCTTTTAAATTTACTTATGGGATCCTACTACAGTTTTTATCTTTAAGTAGTTGGTAATTTCTGATGGTCATTATGTGATACTTTTAAAAATGTGTTACTAGTATGGACAAATGGATTGGCCGTTGTATATTCTTACACTCCTTGCTAAAGTTTCAAAATAATTTTTTTCAGAGATAATTTTGGATTTTATATATGTAAGATTGATTAAATAATTTTTATTTATTGTTTTAGTTATCTTTGCACTGCTAGGACAAAATATCCAATACCCACAAGTTCAAGGAGAAAAGATTATTTGATAGCTCCAGTTTGTAGGGCTCTTGGTCCACAGTTGGTTGTCCCCAAGGCAGGCTGGAGTGGCAGAAGAGAAACAGTCCATAGTGCTGCAGACTGGAAGAGCAGCCACAGTGAACCTTCCTTCTGTGTTTATCCCACCAGGCTACAGCCCTATTGGATGGTGCCTCCTCCTAGGTGAGCCTTCCCATTTTCCACACCTGGAACTGTGCTAAACCAGTCAGTGGACCGATGTAGTTATCACACACCTTTAATTCATATTCACATATCTTAGATCCAGCCACCTTTGAAAAGCCTTGCCAGTGAGTCATGAGACTACAGGGAGACAGCTAGATTCAAGGCCTAACAATTATTTATGTATTTACAATTTTTATATGGTAAGATAAATGTTGGTTAGAGGTGATGATAGTGATTGTCACCGATTGCTGTTTTTAAAGGAAAGTTCCATACTTCAAAAATATTTACACATATTTCTAAAATATATATGTAAGTATTACCAACTGAAAGTGGGTTCTATTTCTAAAGAACTAAAGGAAGTAGGGATTTTTTTTTTTTTTTTTTTTTTGAGTTTTGATGTCTGCGTGTATGGTTTCTTTGGGTCCTGGTGATCCCTGATCAAAATTTCACTCTGGGTATCCAGAATAGCAAAGAGGGTGGGAGAGGTAAAAGATTTGCTAGCTACTTTTTTTGGTCCTTCTGGGCCTTGTAAAGTTAGGTGAGACACACTTTTTTTTTTTTTTTTTTAAATAATTGGTCTTTATTTTCTATTCCTTGGGGCCAATTCTCAATCTTTGATCTCCAACCTTTTGTATTTAGAGGAAGGGCGGAACTCTCGAATTCCTCTAAGCACTGGCCTGCAGCATTTGCTTTCCTTTTCCCTACATATCAATTGGTTTATATGGTATAAGAACCATGTTTGGCTTGTGAAGAAAGGCAGCTTAGGAATATTACTATGCAATATGGGCAAGTAGAGCATTTGAAAGTTGATTTTTATTTTGGAGTTTATTGTGGAAGTTGAATCTATAAAAGGAAAAGTAGTTGTATTTATTTCAGAAGGCTTGTGGTCCCAAGAATAATTTCTTCATTACGATGTCTCGTTTTGTTTATGTAGTAATTTTTCAGTTTTCTCCTCCTTTCACTTTATTTATTTATTTATTTATTTTCTGGTACTGGGAATCGAACTCATGACCTTACGCTTGCCAGGCAGGCGCTGTGCTGCTGAGCTAAATCTCCAGCCCCTCCTTTCACTTTAAATAGCTTTAACTTTAGAAATACAGACTGTCTGCTTCATTGTTAATCTCTGATCCTCTGAGCTGTTAATGTTTTAAATATCCAGGAATGTTTTTCTTGTTTCCTTAGTCCATCTAATACAGGTTTTGATGAGAACTTTTTGAAGTGTTTTTTTTTGTTTTTTTTTTTCTTTTCTTTTTTTAGTATCTTTTGTTTAGTTATAGGGCTTGCCAAAGGTACAGATTTTTTTTTTTTTTTTTGGTATTGGACAGGCACTGTGCCACTGAGCTACATCCCCAGCCCCAGTACAGATTTTTTTTTTTCTGTGTTTTATCCTATACATATTGTTTCAAAACTTTGAGAGTTGAACTGTTAGATTTTAGATGATTCTTTTACATTAAAGTATGAGGACCACTGTTTGAAATTTAGTGTTTTTAAAGATCAGAGTATGTTCAGCACTCATGTAGATTAACTCCATAGGTTCTTTAGAGGTTGAATTATTACAACACAGTCCCAGATTTGCAGTATGAAAATGATACATATTCAGTAGAAACTGTACTTGGAATTCTCAAGTTTGGTCTTTTCCATGGTAAAGATGTGCTGTAGGATGCTGGGCAGCAGCAGTGAACCACAGATACTGGCCATCAACTCAAGGGTAAATGATTGGTAGTGTCCAGTGTACCATGTTGCGAGTGTTTTTGGATGCAGCTATTCAGTAAAATACGTAAGATATTCAGTACTTTGTTGTGAGACAGGGTTTGTATTAGATGATTTTGCCCAACTGTAAGCTAATGTAAATATTCTGAGTAGGCTTTCCAGTAGGCTCTCCAGGGAGTTTTACAGTAGGCTTTGCTAAGCAATGATGTTGGGTACATTGTATATTTTTTTATGTAGTTTGTTTCTTTTGTTACTAAGTACTATTATGTGAATATTTCCACATTGGTATATGCCTGTACCTGTTGATGGGCATCTGGGTTGTTTGCATTTTTTTTTTTTTGTTTGCATTTTTTCACTTAGGTGTAATGTTACATGTACATTTGGAAGCAGATTTTTGGGTAGACATTTGTATTTCTCTTGGGCAAATACAATACACAGGAGTAGAATTGTTACAGGCTATTGCTAAATTGTTTCTACAAAGAATGTAGTATTGTACATTCTCATCAGCAGAAGATGAGAAATTCTGCTTGGTCTCCATTTTTTGCAACATTTGGTCTTGTTAACTTTTTAATGTTTTAGCCATTCTAGGGGTAACTCATAGTGTACATTTGTATTTCCCTAATGACTAGCAGTTTTGAACATCCCTTCCTGTGCCATTTGACATTCTTCAGGTGATTGTAAGACTTTGTTACTCAAGTGTTACCCAGTTGTTCATTCTCAGCAGATAAGCAGTAATAACAGCTACTTACCCTTAAAAATCTAAACATGGTAAAAATGTTAAAGATGTTGCTATAGGTAAAAACCAGTTAATGATACATTCACAAAACAAAATAAAATTGCAGTTTTTCATTAAGTAGTTAATTTTTGTGGCACTTGGAGATGGAACCCAAGGTCTCACACATTAGGCAAACAGTCTGCCGTTGAGCTATATCCCTACCCTTTTTTATTTTGTTGTGAGACAGGGTCTTTCTAAGTTTGTCAGGCTGGGATTTGGTGTTGCCGTGAACCTTTTGGGGCTGACTTGGGTAAACCTCAGCTCAGGATCTGCAGTTTTTGGGTGGAAGTAATGATCTCATCAGTGTAGGTTGTGTGCCTCACATTCCTTCCTGACTGGAGAAGTTCTCTGGATTTAATGTTCAAACAGAGGCTGACTGCTGTTTCAGGGCCTGGTGTCTCCTCTTCCCCTTTCTCCTTTCTCCTGCTCTTTTCTTAGTCCCATCGCTGTTCTTTTGTTAGGCTGGGGGGTGGGGCAGTAAAAGAGGAGGCAGAGTGGAATGCAGACTGAGTGTGTAGTGGGGAAGGTATGGGGAAGCCCTGCTTACTCTTTTCTTTCTGACATTATTTCCTTTCTTTTTCTTTTTTTTTTTCTTTTTTTTTTCTTTTTTTTTTTAAGCATGTTCAATTTTGTCAATTTCTTATTCAGGTTATCTTCTTGGTATTGAGTTATAGGAGTTCTTTGCATGTTCTCAATGTGTTTTATCAGAAACATGTAATTTTCAAATATTTTCTTCCAGTAAGTGGCTTATCTTTTAATTTTCTTACCAGTTTCATTGCAGTAAAAATATTTTAATACTGTTCAAGTTACCATGCTTTCCTATTTATTATTTGTTTATCTGAATCTTTGAGGCAGGGTCTTGCTTTCTAATTCAGGCTGGCTGGCACTGACCCTGCCACCACACCCACTCCTTTTATGGTTAGTGTTTCAACCTAATTTTTAAATGTTAGTTTACATTTTTCCTATATTTCCTTCTGAGAGTTTTATTTTAGTTTTTATGTTTAAGCCTATAATCCATTTGGGATTTATTTTTGTGTGCTCTCTGAGGTGTAAAAACTCAAGATTCATTTATTTCATATGGTTGTTTAGTTCCAGTATTATCTTTTGTAAAGAATCTTTTCTTCATTGAGTTACCTCAATATATTTATAGAAAATTAACTAGCCATATATGGGTCTGTTTTTGCGTTGTTTTATTCTATCCTTACGCTATACTGTATTGTCTTAATTATTGTGGCTTTGAAATGTATCTTGGGGGGCTGGGGATTTAGCTCAGTGGCAGAGCGCCTGCCTGGCAAGCGCAAGGTCATGAGTTCTGTTCCCGGTACCAGAGAAAAACCAAAAAAAAAAAAGAAATGTATCTTGGAATTAGAAGTTAATTTTGTTTTGATAAATTATTTTGGCTATTCTTGATCTTTTTGCATTTCTGTATAAAATTCTAAAGAACTTTGAACAGTCGGACAAAGAGCTAGGTGGAATTTTTAAATGGGATTGTGTTAACTGTATCCTGGCAATATTTTACTCTTTCAGTCCAAGAACTTCCTACATGTATCCACTTGTTCAGGCTTTCTTTAATTTCTTATCAGTGTAGTTCATAAGTCTTTGCATAACTTTTGTGAGAATTGATTTTTTTATACCACTGTAAATGGTATTTTTATTTTAGTTTTATATTCTACTTACCCTTGCTTATATATAGACGATAGTTTAATTTTGTATGTTTTTATTAGTTCCAATAGTTTGTTAAATTTCCTTATTAATTCCAATAGCTTTTTAATTTATAATCTTGATTCCTTTTCTCTCTTCTTTTCTCCATTTCATTTCAGTGTGTTTTATTGCCCATTCTATGGTCTCCCTCCTGCAAAATGTTGAAGTGGGGATAACAGATATCCTTGTTTGCTCTTGATTTTATGTAGAAAATATTCAGTCTTTTACTGTTAAGTATGATGTTAACTGCTTGTATTTTTGAAGATGCCCCTTCCCAGATTGAGGAAGTTTTCTTATTTTTACTTTCCTAATGTTTTCTTACAGTTTTTATGTGGTACTCCATTCATACATTTGGATATATTATTGCCATCTTACTGTTGATGAACTATTACTTTTTTGTATGTTTATAGACTGTTTCGATTCTCTTCTGTGACATTCACATTTGTTTCTTTTGTCCATTTTTAGACACACTTTTTTTCTTTCTGATTTAAAGAAGTTATTTAGTCTAGGTGTGCCTTCGTTAGTTTTCCTTTATTTTTTTCTTAGTCTCTTTTTTTTTTTTTTTTTTTCTTTTTGTCTTTTGAGACAGGGTTTCACTATGCAGTTCAAGCTGGCCTTGAATTCCCTTTGTAGACTAGGTTGACCTCAAACTTGCAGTGATCCTCCTGCCTTAGCTTCCTGAATGAGTGCTGGAATTACAGGCATGTGCCACTATAGTAATAATAATTTTATTATTACTGTAATAAAATGGCTGAGCTAATCAAGTTGAAAGAAGAAAGGTTTATTTTGGTTCACAGTCTTGGAAATTTCAGTCCATAGTCAGTGGTCTTTGTTGTATTTGCGTCTGTGGCAAAGTAGTATATCGTGGCAGGAGCACATGGCACAGGAAGTTGCGCATCTCATTGTGGCTATGTAGTGATAGATAGCAAGAGAAAGAGAGAGAAAGGGGCTGGGATTCCAGTATCTCCTTCTAGGTCATGACCCTAGTGACCTAAGTTCCTTCCAGTAGGTTCTACCCTTTAAAGATTCCTCACTTCTCAGTAGCGTCATGGCCTGTGGACCAAAATTTTTAACACATGGTCCTTTGGGGGACATGTATAACACTACATTTGTTTTCCCATATATATTTAGCGATGTCTTTTCTTATTTTTTGTTGTCCCTTTACTCACTTTATAGTATCCTTTTTCCCCAGGCTGTCCCTGAATGCCTGGGTTTAAGTGATTGTGCTGGTAGAGCCTCCCAGGTAGCTGGGAACACAGGTACCTGCCTTCGGTCTTGGCTTAAGAATTCTTAGTTTAGTCGCATATGTACTGTAATTAATGTTCTCCTTCACTGTCCCCAATACTTTACTTGGTTTTCTTTTGTCATTTTAGTCTCAGTCTACTTGGATTTGATTTTATATACTTTTTGAGAAGGTGAAACTTATTCTCCCCTCTAAGAACCAGTACCTTTATTGAGCAGCTCTTCTTGTCTGTATTGAGACTTCACCTGAGACAGTAGTTTTTATCTTTGAGTTGGGATTGTTCCAAAGGAAAACAGGTTTCAAGGGATTCTCTTCCTTGAATTAAAGTGTTTTTATAGTTTTACTGTTTCTTGCTTAAAAATAAACAAGGTATACATTTATTAAGTTATGTTACATCACTTTTATGCATAAAACTCAAAGATCAACTAGTAATTTAGGTATAACCAAGCTATAAAACTAGGGAAATTCAGAATAAGAAGGTTAATGGAATTTGACAGATGGTCTCACTTGGCACTTCAACAGATGAAGCTGAGTTGGCACTTGCAGCTTCAACTAAGGAAATTAATATATGTTGTTTTAGGATATTCTCCTAATACATTATTATTATCTTCTGGGACTAAGTTGTATTGCTGTTGTCATCCGTAGTACATCAATGAGCCTCATACTCATTTGCTAACCTTCATCTTGGACTGGTGTTCATGGCCTTTTTTGTTTAGAAGTCTTCACTGATATGCCCCAAATTTTGATGGTAGTTTACGAACTTGTTCTCTGTAGCTCAATCAGTGTAGTTCCTGCAGTGTCTCAAACAGAGCATTATACTACACAGTGTGTGATTTCATATAAGGTGGAATGTACTTGCTGTGAATAAGAGGTGACAGTGATGGCTTACTTTTAAGTTAGTGCCAAATAAATATTTATGAGAACTTGTGAGTATTTTGCCTTGTTAACGTATCAACTGCCAGGGCAATCGACAGTGAGTGAGAGAAGCTGTGCAGTGTGATAATTGTTTCTGCAGACACCAAGAGACAGTACTATTATACTGGAGTAGTAACTGTCTTATAATTATTACTGCCTTCTGTGGGGTGGTTATATTGTCACTGGCTAGAATCAGTTTTGCTCCAGTGATAATGGAGATGAAAACTGAGGCAGCTTCATGACTTCATAGGCAGAAGCTTAACCTGAAAATCTTATGTACTATATGTAGAAAGGAAACAAAGCTGATTGTTGCACAGGCAGCCCTGGGAGAGACGGAGAAGCTGGCTCCTCCTCAGACAATCAGCGCCTCCAAGACAGTGGAGCACCTAACAAAGGGTGTGTTCCACTGCTATGAGGCCTCAAAGTAATATTATTAATTATTCATGTTTTTCCCAAAAGGGCAAAGGTCTCCAGATAGGTTGGCATTTAGTTTCTGCTCATGTTTGAATTTGGACGATGTCCAACATGTAGTTCTGTGCACCTTTAGGAGATTTTATTAGGGAAATGCACTATAATGAAGTTTAGGGTCCGTTTTTGTTCAGACCTGTTGCTATCTTTGCGTGTATGTAGTTTGCCTACTCATCCTGTCTTCTTAGCTCAAGGACTACAGCTGTTTGCTGGACTTACTTTCAGCCTCTTACAGACCAGAGTTGCAGCTGCTCAGGCTGCTACTTCAGGGTTCTTCCGTCCTGTCTGTCCTGCTCCTACTCTCAGTAACTTTTAGTGTTAAAAGTTTTAAATCTTTTCACATTTGTTGCCAAAATTTTAAGTATTTAAAAGCTTACTACAAATACAAAGAAAGTGAGAGTTATTGAGTAAAAAACAGTAGTAAGCAGGCCTAGCTATTGGGCAACAAATCTGTGAGCTTGTTAGCTTTAAGTGGGTGTGTGTATATGATGATTTAAAGTATATAAACTGTGTATATTATATGTATGTATTATGATTTAAAGTATTTAAACTATTTACCTATAGGATATAAAATGTGGTACAAGTTAGTTGCTAATAAAGCATACTGTGTATCTGCTTAACTGTGGGAGTTTTCCTAAGATGTATAGTCTGATTTTCCATTTTCTACTTTGTAAACTCTTTGAGAGATTGTGTATTTTCCCAGACAGGTATGTTAATTGTTACCAAGTTTGTACACTCGAAATAAATTTGTTACATCTTCACTTTACCTATAGACTTAGGCCTTTAATAGGCTTTGGCACATTTCTGCTTAGATACCCAGTTAGCAGTCAGTATCCTGTCCATCTATTCATTTGTTGTTTTAGACAGATTGATGAGTAAACAATACACAAAAAAGTGTAGTTTGGTTGTAGTGTGAGCAAGAAATGCACATATGATAAGTTAGGTGAAATACTGTGCATTCAGGAAAGGCTAAGGAGAGGATCTAGGAAGAATATTAAAGAGGAGGTAATGATGAAATGAACTACTGTATTGAAAGTGTATAGGTAGACTAAAGATATTTTTTCAGGCTAAAAGACGTCTATGAATAAGGACAAAGAAACATGACATGATTTAATGCCTTCTGTTAACGACAAGTAGCTTTATGATGCTAGCTGTGGCATAATTAACAAGAAGCTCCCTCTACCCTTCTAGCACAGTCCTTAAAACCCTTGGATTCACTGCGCTCTATATGCTAATGAGATGACAGGTGTATGGGGCAGGGAAAGGAGGAGAGGCTAGGTAGTTCAGGATAGGGGCTGCTTGCCATAAAAACTAAACACAGTGATTAGAGGTGAGAGCTTTTAGCCCCAGCTCAACCTCCAGGGAAGGGAGGGTCTGCGGATTGAGCTCAATCACCAGTAGTAAGTGATTTAATCAGTTATTTCTTAATGAAATTGTTAGTGTTTTATATGCGCTAAGTGCTCAATAAATAATATCCTAGTATACACCTGAGCATACTTGGCTGAACTTTAACTTCCTAGTTATTTTTGAGATCTATTCTCTTAAAAAAACAGAACTACATCATCCACATATTGTTAGAACACATACATTGCTTTTAAGGATATTTTGAGTCTAGTCAGGACACAGAATATAAAAATTAGAATGGGGAAGGCTTAATATAAAGAAATATTGACTAGTAGCAAATGACTGGCTACTAAAAGATAAAGAGAACCCCTAAGATAAAAGGAGGGAACAGACTTGGTTGAGGATGTCCAGAAGCCCCGAGTATCTCTGATTTCATTCTTCTTGAAGAAATTGTGATATAACCCACTGGATAGGAGTAGTTTGCTGAGGTATCACACACTAGGACTTTCCTGCCACTAGCTAGGGGAGAGCGGGGAAGGGGAGAGAGAAGAACGTTTTATTACACCTTGCATGATATCTAGATAGATGGAGTTTCTTCTCATAGTCTGTATTATAATCTGTATAATTAAATATAACCCCAAACCATATTTGCTTCAAGGAATTCTTCATGACGTACATAACTGCTAAAACTTATGCAGCATTTTAGTTTGAGAGTTCTGTTTTGAGCATATTTATTTTGTTTCATTAGTATAAGAAGGCTTATTTTTGGCCTGCAAATTAATTACGAGAATTTAAGTACAAAGTAGAGATAAAGATTAATTGGACAAGAGAGAGCTGTGTTAGGAATCTGATTGCTAACATCAAGAACAAGTGAAATAAAGGTGATTTCAATTACACATATGGTAATTCAGAGCTATGATTTGATTCACAGAAGTTTTGATCACTTACATGTTTTCCAAAGTGAACATACTGTCATTTAAATACAAGTGATGTTCCAAAAGAATTTACCAATCAGAGTTTTGAAACTGAAAATGTATATTCCATAGAAATAGTATTTCTTCATGTGGAGGTTTGTTTTTGGCCCCAAAATGTATTTAATTCTATATGGACAATGTTTTGGGGGAGAATTACACTTACAGTTTTTTTTGTTTGTTTGTTTTGTTTTGATGCAGGGTCTTGCTGCACAGTTCAGGCTGGCCTTAAGCTCACTTTGTAGCCCAGGCTGGTCTCAGACTCACAATGATCCTGCTGCCTCAGTGTCCTGAGTGCTGGGATTACAGGCCTGTGCCACCATGCCTGGCCTTATAGTTTCTACTTGTGATTCATTTATCTGCCAGTTGAAAGGGATGGAGAATTTATTGAGGGCCATAGATATATTGCAGATAAGGTTGAGGGGTTTGGTGACTAGTATAAGAACTCTAGTGAGGAAAAATGGAAACCACACTTACCTAGGGTCAACTATATCCATTGCTCTTTACTAGCTATTTCTGTAACTTATCTCATTTACTTTCTTTTCTTATTCAATTTTTATTTTTTGTTGGTTCGTGCTTGTGGTATATAATTGTTACATTCCTCATGTAGAGTTGGAAATCTACATAACATGTCTTAATTTTTTTTTAATCTCCTTCCTCTCTGTTCATTCTTCCCTCCCTCCATTCTTTTGGCAAAAGATGTATCTCCCTATCTCCTAATGTTTATCTTTAACTTTGCTCTTTATAAATTATTTTGGGTTTCTCATATTAGAGAAACCATGCAGAATTTAAGCTTGAATGTCTGATATATTTCAATTAACATTATGGTTTCAAATGTATATGCTTGCCTACAAATGACTCAAGTTTATTTTTCTTTATGGCAGAGTAGTACTCCATTGTATATAAATACCATGTTTTTTTAAATCTGTTCATTGATGGGCATATATGCTGCTTCCAAGATTTACCTGTTAGGAATTGTGCTGCTATAAACACAGGTATGCATGTGTCACTGTAATGTTACATTTTTACCTCTTTCTGGAAGATACCAGGAAGGGGAATAGCTGGGTCAGATGGAATTTTAGTTTTAATTTTTTGAGGATATCCATACTGATTTCCATAATGGTTATACTAGTTTACATTCCTACCAGCAATGTAGATGGGTTCTTTTTTCACCAGGAGTCTTGCCAACATTTGTTATTATTTGATTTTTTTT
>NW_004955407.1:17447831-17456693 GCF_000276665.1 Chinchilla lanigera
TGTAGTTTCTTCAAATGTTTTAAAATTTTATTGTGCTTCAGTTTACTTTTTAAATGTCTACAATAGGGAATTACAACAATATTGTACCATTCACTCACGTTCAAGTAAGAGTGATGGTGCCAGAATTAGAAAGTAAGACCTATGAAATTCTAGCTAAAATGTGGGAAAGTTTAGAAAATTTGCTTAGTAAGTACCCCTCATCTGCGTATGCTCTCTGAACCTAGAAGAGTTAGAAAGTTGACTTACCAGTTAGCAGGCCTGATTGATGTGCACTTCCTATTCTTTTTTTTTTTTTTTTTTTTGTTTTTTGGTTTTTCTCCGGTACCGGGAACCGGCACTTCCTATTCTTAAGGGCTGTAAAGTAGTCAGTGCCCTTGTCCTTTAAGTGAGGTCAAGCCTTGTGATGTGTCTTAAGTTTCCCTCTGTAAATCTGCTATATTCATTTATTCAGTTAATATTGACTGAATTTACTCTGTGTCGGGCACTGTACTAGTGCCACAAATATAACAGTGAATGAAATAATCCTTGCCTTCCTTGAATTAACTATCCAGTTATTAACAGTACTATGTTACATTACTGCAATACCCTTGGAAAGTTCCAAGAAAACCTGTATATAGGGCACCTGGATATGTGGAGTAACCTTTACTTTAGCAAGGAGAATGATATTCTTTAGTCCTTGAATGAAAGTTAGATGGGCCAAAAGTGATGCCACATGCTTGTAATATCAGCACTCTGGTAGGCTGACGCAGTAGAATTGCAAGTTCAAGTCCAGCTGGGCAACTTAGTGACTCAGCAGACCTTGTTTCCGAAAAAATAAAAAATAAAAAAGGTTTGTAATGTAGCTGAATGCAAAACTGTGGCTTCAATCTCATATACCACCACCAAACGAAGCAAAGCAAAGGGGAAATGAAAACCAAAAACCAGGAGAAAGAAGTACAAAATAAGGCAAGAAATTAAGGTAGAGATCCTGGAACAAGAGGGCCCTGTATAATTTAGAGAGTCCTATAAACTGTGAAGAGAATCGAGGATTAAACTGTGGGAAAATTCCTCGTAGAAATCATAGAATGTTAACATTTGAAGGAAAGTAAAAGGTTAAAATTATGGATTAGAAAAACCTCAGGAGACTGGGTTTTCTTTTTTTGTTTGTGTAATTGGTACAGTGGGTGATGGGGTCCAGGGATGAGTTTCCATGTTCTAGTGTGTGATGAACGCATTGCATGTTGTATACATGGTCAGGAAAAAGCAGCTAAATATAATGAAGTTAAAGGAGGAGAGACTCTTGGAGCAGCCAGGCACCTGCAGCAGAGAGAATGCATGGGTGGAAAGGGAAAAATGATGTGGGTTTGGACTGAGCCTGAGGATTTGAAATGTACACTGGGCCCAGCACACTCCTATTGGGTGTTTCAGAGCATAACTTACCATACATGAGCTGAGTACGTGTGTGGGGTTTGCTTGGAACACTGCCCAGATTCAGGTGGGTGGAGGGGGAATGGTTCCATAGCCCCAGCTGCTCTGTCTCTAAAACTGTGTAGAAACAGGTTTGCATTTAAAGAAGATGTGGGGCTGAGAAAATGAAACTCCAAAGACCGGTGCGTTGCATGCTGAGACGCCTTAGCACCTACCTACCTCGAAATCTACTTCTCTGACCTTTCCTTGTTTTACCTCCACCTGACACAGGTAGAGGTTTTCTGTAAAGTTCCTGTATTTACTTGATTCAAGCTATCAGAAGAGGACGGTTTTCTTGAGACTTTAAAAGACAATTTTAAGTCTTACTAACCAGAGAAGACTGAACTCATTATATTTGTGTTGACAGTCTGATGTTTGTCAAAACATGTGGACAGACTTATCACGTGGGTGTCTTCCATCTTAGTCTCATAAAGAACCATTTATACATCACGGTGTGTTCTAGGGGCCAGAGTTTGTTCCAGGCTGTAATGTGTACTTTGAGCCCACTGAGTTCTCCTGCAAATTGTTCTTCACCAGGCAGTCCCTGTTCTTTCCCTCCCCTATAAAAAAAGGGCTAGAAAATTTCAAAATCATGTTGGACTAAGGAGTGATTGCATGTCTCTGTCTTCTCCCCGTGCTGTGATTTTTTTCCCACTTCTTTTGCTAGATAATGAATTAGTGCACGTTTTCTTCGATTTAACCTTACTCTGTCAGTTTGTTCCATCAAACTAACGGAGAATGCAGGGGAAATTTCCTTTTGTCCTTACAAAGGATAGCATATGTGTTTGAAATTCTCTGTGAATTTTATGGCTTTTTGTTATGGAATAAAAATGCAAACTAGAGCTGTTTCAAGTAGGTGCACAAAGTATAAAATAAATATATGTTTGATTGCTTATCTTTGCAGTAGAATCAAGGTAGGATAGATGAATTAAAATCGGGTAGAAAGAACACAGTGAAACTCAATTTTTTTTGTTTCCTTTATTGCCTTAAAACTTAATCAGAGCCTTCCTCAGCTTTGCACATAGGTGTGATAACCATTAAGGTTTATCGGCTCTGAATTTGCCTGGTCTAGCTCACCTCTTTGGGACACTAAGGACATCAGATGAAGTGATTTTTCAGGGTTTTCAGTGAAACCCAAATTGCCAGCATTTATAA
Source organism: Chinchilla lanigera (assembly GCF_000276665.1). Lineage (NCBI taxonomy): Eukaryota > Metazoa > Chordata > Mammalia > Rodentia > Chinchillidae > Chinchilla > Chinchilla lanigera. Next base: position 17,450,433 of record NW_004955407.1, read on the forward strand.
GTCCAGTTCTGTACCCTTTTCCCCAAGTGATGCCAGAAGTCTCCAAACCTACAATCTCCTCAAATTCCAGAGCCTTGTAGACCACCCCAAGATGAGATCACCTCCGCACAAGCAGGAGCAATTGCTCTATGGTGGAAACCTAGGCAGGTGCCCTCCCACGCACCCATGGAAGAACAGTGATCTTATGGAAACTGAATAGCCCTTGACGCAGCAAGGATTTCTCCAGAACTAGTACACCAGAAATGATAGGATGATTGACTGGACCCTCGCCTATCCTTGGCAAATCCTTAAATGCTGGCTTTGTTCTTTTTGTGAGGAACCCAATCTAAACCCCTGCATCAGAGTGTGTTAGCTCCAGTAACTCAGGCTGGAGTACTTTTCTGTTCTCACTTCTTTTCTACCAAATATATCTGCCAATTCCTCATGCTGATACGTACTGAAATTCTTTTTCTTTGATGTGACTGTCAAGAGCCTACACAAGTGTTCTGAGTTGAGATCCCTGTCTTCTTTTTGGGGGACTTCCTCAGATCCTGTCTGGTGACAGAATTAATTCTCTCCTGGATGGTTAACTTAGAAATGCCCTTCAGTTAGTGGTTATCAGCACTTCAGTACACATAATCCTGAAGTTTAAGAATTTTGGGATTTTGTATCTTTTTTTTCCTGTATTAGAGAATTTGAAGGCTTTGTTTTAGAAGTCATTCTAAGAGTTGCTCTTTTCTCCAAGGATGGAAACCTTTGGCTTCCTTTGCAGTAAGACCAAACTTCATTTATATTTGGAAATTCAGTTGAAGGAGTCAATGACTGATTTATGCCGACTCTAACCCTAATTCTAACCCTAAGTGACTCAGACATTAGCACAATTTTTTTTTTTTTGCTTTGTAGTCAGTGATGCTTTAGTTTTCTTATAGCATTATCTAAATATTTTATGTCAACATAACAGTGGAGTTTTACAGGGATTTTTCATTTTTCACTGACTCTAGAGTTGAGAAAATGCATGAAGGAAATGGACTGTGGAATTCGAAAGATCTGGTGTCATTCCTACCTCAGCATATTTACTAATATGGTATCTCGGTTAACTATAGGATGAGAATAATTTTTGAGAGAGGGTGTGTGTGTATTGTATAAAATTATATACTGGAAGCATTTGAAATGGTCTTGTAAAATAAGAGGAGAGAAATTCATATCTTCTTCCCTTAAATCAGTGATTCCTCTTTTTTCATCCTTAAAAAGTTATACTGCTGTTAAAAATGTCTTTTTATTTACTAAAACACAGTTTTAAAAGACAATTAGGTAGGGCCAACTGGGGAGGGAGAGAATTTCTGTGAAACCTACTGATTCTTAATTTGTATTGAAATTGCTACTGGATGCTTCATTATCTTTGAAGTACATAGTACTGCATTTTGCACCATAGGAGGATGTTAATAAGGATGTCATTGTGCAGTAGAAATAATATTGGGGAGGAAACTAAAGGCCTGTATGTAGTCTCAACTTTCTTGCTTATTGATTTTTGTGGTATTTGCAAGTGACTGAATCTCTTTGGACATTGTGGCTTACCTTCTTGGTTGAGCAGTATGAACAGGTTGAAATCCCCTTCCACTTAGTAAATGCAAAATCCATACAAAGAGAATCTGGAACAGTAAAGGAGCTCCAGAGGTGGAAGTGGATTGGATTGGATTCAGTTTGGATCTGAAGTTGCTAGTTAAGAGGAGAGATCCACATAGAGTATGTTTCTAATTGAGGATCAGGGTAGTGATAAATGGCAACATACAAGGCTTGAAAGACAGTCTTAATCACAACAGAAATACCAAGAACAACTGCCCCCACAGCGAAACTAATTTCAGGAAAGGAAGTCATCTTTCTTTTTAAGGCTATTGCAGAAATTCAAAAGAGCAGTCCTGACCGTGCAAGTACATTTCATGTCTGCTTACATGCTATTCTTTTACATGCCACTGATCGAAGCCCGTTTTTAGTGTCAAAGGAACTAGGTCACGTCTTCAGTGAGGGGGTAGGAGAAGAATTCGGAGTCCAGTATGTGCAGTGTAGTTTCTGCCACTATTTCTGGCTCCACATCCATGTCTATATTTTACCTTGTCATAAATGTGTTCATATAATCCTTTACTATTTTATATACTACCCCATCAGCTTCCTATGATTTTATATAATTTTGTATAGATTATATATTCATCGTTTGAAATATAACTGGTTGGTTAATACAAACAGTTTCTAGTTCCAGCTATCTAAAGTGTTTGAGATACTGTACTTACCTCTGGAACCACAGTCTCTTGTAGGTAGGATCTGTGAATCTACAAAATTAAACAAACTTACCTGGTCATTTTTGTGCACATTAGTTTGAGAACTTCTTCCATATTGGAGGACATATGCATTGTTTCCAGTTTTACAATATTATAAACTTAATAGCCATCAACATTTGCACAAATGAATACATTCCTGAGAGTGTGCAGTGTTTTTTCCCAGATCCACGATTGAATTATGTGAAGACTGGAGTTTGGTGTGCTGGTAGAAGTGAGATTGCAGACAAGTTTGCTTTGTTTTGTTTTGTTTCTGGTCTTTTTGAGGCAGAGTTTTGCTATGCAGTTCAGGCCGGCCCTGAGCTCACTGTGTAGCCCAGGCTGGTCTCGAACTTGCAACAATCCTCCTGCCTCAGCCTCCTGAGTGCTGGGATTACAGGCATGCACCACCACACCTGGCTGTGAAGTTTTTTAAGTGTGTAGTATTTGTTAGATGAAAACATTGAATTAGATAAAATGAATTTCTGCGATACTTGTTTATGGCTTTATTTCATAATTTTGGATATTATCTAACCTATGATTCTCTTGTTTGTTCTTAGTAGTTTTCTAAATGAAATTTGAAACATTGGAGGTTTTTAAGAGAATTTTGATTTTCCTATTTCAACCCTGTAAATTTAGCAGTTTTATTCTTTCATGCTACTATTCTGATATTTCCTGGCATTTTATATGACTGCTTATGTACTTATTATGTATTATTACTGGATCATCTTGGCTATCTCAGGTCTGCAGTAAGATTTTTATGGGAATGAAGTTCTTTGATGGCATGGTAAACACCACCAGTGTCTATCCAGTATATGTTCGTCTGCTTTTTTAATTAGCAAAACCTTGATTTCACTTTCAAGGCAGGTTTTTGTCTAGCTGAAATTCCTCTTCTGACCTCCTTTTCAGCTGTGTACGCCGTGCAACTTGGTTTTGCTCAATGAGGCATAAAGTGGAAGCTCTACGTGGGGTCTGTTACAGATGGTAGATTCATTAGGCAGACACTGTTTGTCCTTTGCCTGTCCCTTTACCCTACCCAGAACTTGCACAAGATGTTTGGAAGAGGAGGCCATGAAATGACAATTAGATTAGACAGTGAAATAATCTTTTTTTTTTTTTTTTTCCTTAAGTAGATTTTAGGATTCTCCTGTAATTATATACCTAGTGCATGGCCTGTTAAACTACCTCTTTCAGACATCCCAGGTGTTTCCCTGAGGTTTACTTGACATGTATTTTACTTTTTTTCTTCTTGGAGGCATAAATGAAAGGATGAACAACAGGTCAAAACTGTTAATTCAGGTAGTAATATAGAATTTTAGCTTTACGTTTTCAATTAAAATGTTTTAAAAATTTATTTTAAAGAGAAACAAAGATAAAAGAAAATTTCAAAAGAAGATAATAGGAGAGTAACGATAGTACATTTTGCATTGTTATCTTTAAATCAGATACTCAAAGTATGAGATAGAGGCATGTAATTGTCCAAACCATATTAGCACAAACCTTTCTTTTCAGTGAACTAAGAGAAATTAGTAGTATAACTATCTTCACTATCTTGTGTGTGTGTGTATGTGTGTGTGTGTATGTGTGTATATATATATTTACTTTTCCCTTCCTTTTCTCCTTTCCCCCATTTCAGTTTGTCTTTCCTTTTGAACAGTTCCCATTTTACAATGTCTGTTGCACATTTTGAATCTTATTTACTCTTTCAGCTTCTCACACTATGGAGATAATTTGAAGTTTATACATGTGAATCTGGTTTATCTCATAAGTATGGTCTTGAGTTGCATCCATTTACCTACAAAAGTCTCTAGTTTATCCTTCTTTATGGCTGAGTTGGTCTCCCTTGTTTAAAAAGACCATATCTTTTTTATCGATTATTCAGTAAATGGGCATTTGGATTGTTTCCAAGATCTAGCTATTACAAATTGTGCTGCTGTAAACATGAGCGCACATACATCTCTGTGGTATGATGTTTTTAATTCTTCTGGGAAGATACCCAGAAAGGGAACAGATAGGTCAAATGGGACCTCCAATCCTAGTTTTTTGAGGAATTTCCATACTGATTTCCACAGTGGTTGCACCAGTCTATACTCCCACCAACAATGGAGAACAGTTCCTTTTTCCTCACAGCCCTGCCAGCATTTGTTATTAGTTGATTTCTTGATGATAGCTATTCTTTCTGAGGTGAGATGGAATCTCAGTGTTGTTTTAATTTGCATCTCTTGAATGACCAGTGATGTTGAACATTTTTTCATATGTTTATTTCCTGTTTGTATTTCTTCATGAGAGAAGTGTGTATTCATCTCAGATGACTGTTTTTGGATTGGGTCTTTAAATTTGGAGAGTGATTTTTTTTTTTTGAGTTCTCCCTATGTTCTCGATAGTAATCCTTTGAGGAACAGCTGGCAAACATTTTTTCCCACATTGTGGGTTGTCTTTTCACTCCATTGGTGGTTTCTTTTGCTGTGCAAAAGCTTTTTAATAAGAGACCCCAGTTGTTGATTTTTTTTGTGAACAGTTCCTGTGTGTTTGGGGTTTTATTCATAAAGTCTTTGCCTATACCAGTGTCTTCAAGAGTTTTACCTAGTCTGTCTTCCAGCAGATTTAATGTTTCTGTTTTAATATTTATATCTTTGATCCATTTCAAATTTAGTTCAGGGCATGCTGAAAGGTATGGGTCCAATTTTAATCTTTGTCATATGCAAAGCCAGTTTTTCCAGCACTTTATTAAAGAGACTATCTTTCTTCCAGTGAATGTGTTTGGCACCTTTGTCAAATATAAAATGGCTGAGTATGTCTCGAGTTGTTTCCACATTGTCTACTCTGTTCTGTTGATCTTTTTATTTTATTTTTTTTTCCCCAGTACCATGCTGTTTTTGTCACAGTATCTTTATCATATAATTTCAAGTCAGGGATTCTGATGGCCCCTGCCTTGCTTTTGTTGCCCAGAATTGCCTTTGCTACTCTAGGCCTCTTCTGGTTCCAAATGAACTTTAGGATTGTTTTCTCTAATTCTGTGAGATATGCTGTTGGAATTTTGATTGGAATTGCATTAAATCTGTATAACAGTTTTGGAAGTATGGCCATTTTCACTATATTAGTTCTCCTACCCAAGAGCTAGGGATATCTTTCCATCTTCTGATATCATCTTCAATCTCCTTTTTTCAGAATACTGTAGTTTTCAATGTAGAGTTCTTTTACATCCTTCATTAGGTTGATTCCTAGGTATTTCATTTTTTTATGGATGCTATTGTGAAATATGCTGTTGCCCTAATTTTTCTGAGTTTGTTATTCATGTATAGTAAGGCTATTGATTTTTGAGTGTTGACTTTGTATCCAACCTAACTACCAAATTTACTTATTAATTCTAGCAGCTTTTTAGTGGAGTTTTTGACATCTTCTATGTAAAGTATCCTGTGTTCTGCAAGTAATGATAATTTAACGTCTTCCTTTCTTATTGTTATTCCTTTTACTTATTTCTCTTGTCCAATTGCCCTGGCTAAAGTTTCCAGAACTGTGTTGAGTAAGAGTGGAGACAGTGGACATCCTTGTCTTGTTCCTGATTTTAGAGTGAAAGCTTTCAGGTTTTGTTCATTTAGTATGATTTTGCTTGTTGATTTGTCATAGATGGCTTTTACCAGATTGAGATAAAGACCATGTATTCTGATTTTCTGAGGGTTTTTATCATGAATAGGTGCTGGACTTTGTCAAAAGCTTTTTATGCATCTGTTGAGATGATCATATGGTTTTTGTCCTTGGCTCTGTTAGTATAGTGTATTACATTTATTGATTTATGTGTGTGGGACCATTCCCATATCCTTGGGATGAATCCCACTTGGTCATGGTGTATAATCTTTTTGATTATTTGCTACATTCTGTTTGCCAGTATCTTACTGGGGATTTTGTCATCTGTGTTCATTAGAGAGATTGGCCTGTAGTTCTCTTTCTTAGTTGGGTCCTTCTCTGGTTTTGG
>NW_004955407.1:17457018-17457962 GCF_000276665.1 Chinchilla lanigera
TTTTTTTTGGTTTTTCTCCGGTACCAGGAACTGAACTCACGACTTTGCGCTTGCCAGGCAGGCGCTTTGCCGCTGAGCTAAATCCCCAGCCCCCATTTGTTATTATTTGATTTCTTGGTGATAGCCATTCTTTCTGGAGTAAGATAGAATATCAGTGTTGTTTTAATTTTCATTTCTCCAGTGGCCTGTTGATGAACTTTTTTCCCATGTGTTTATTGACCGTTTCTACATCTTCCTCTAATAAGTATTTATTCAGTTGCCCATTTTTTAATGGGGCCTAATTTTGGGGGGTTTAAATTTTTTGTTTGTTACTTTCTTAGGTGTCTTTATTTTCTAGATTATACAAAGGCTTAATATTGGCTATAGCTCTGGTCTTCAATAGAAAGATAGGAAGAGACTTCTTAAATTTAAAATTTCTGGCATTACTAAGTCTTTACATTTATGTGTTTAAATTATTTTAAGACTGAGAAAAATCTTTACTCTGTGGTGATAGGAAATACAGCATGCCTGAACCATTCATGGTATTTCTGTATGGATTTTTGTATTAAATGAAAAATGGAGGTCAGGCCTGCTCCCTGAGCAGACAAAACTCAGTAGCTTTCACCTGTGACCTAAACCTTGGTTGACTTACAAACAAGTAAAACGTAACTTGATTTATTTCTTACAAATGACGGTATTAAAAACAGAATGAAGCTCAGTTAATCACAAACAACAGTGAACTTATAAGGACTTTCCAACAGGGTGCAGAAATAAGAAACCTTTCACAGCTTCAGTGACAACAAACAGCTGGCTGCTGTACTTGTGCCATTAACTTCGCCACCACTGGAATAAGGCTACTGTGTAATCAAATACTTTCTTTACTTTGCTTCTGTGCTCATCCCATAAAGGCCTCTCCCTTGTGTTCCTTGGGTAGAGCTACTGTGTCACTTCAGATTGGGAAATTT
>NW_004955407.1:17462186-17463725 GCF_000276665.1 Chinchilla lanigera
CTTGTACTACCTTTTGGCTTAGTCTACTCTTATTTTTCTAGAAGTTTGGTTCACCATTAAGGGGGTTCACCATTAAGCTGTTTATTTGTACTTATTCTGTTTTCCTGATATGGGGGTATTCATTGCTATAAGTTTCCCTCTAAGACTGCTTTCATTGTGTCCCATAAATTCCAGTAGGTTGTATTGTTACTATCATTTAATTGTACAAACTGTCTAATTTGTTCTTTAATTTTATCTGTGACCCATTGGTTGTTCAGGAGGGTGCTATTTAATTTCCATGTCTTTATACAGTTGTCATTGATTTCCAATTTCATTGCACTGCATTTCCATGTGTTTACACAGTTGCCATTGATTTCCAATTTCATTGCATGGTCTGATAATATGCATGGAATAATTTCAGTTCCTTTCCATTTACTTATACTTGTTCTATGAGCTAGTATGTGGTCTTATTTTGGAGAATGTCCTTTGTGCAGGTGTGAAGAATGTGTGTTCTGATGTTGTGAGTTGGAACACTTTCTATCTATCTACTAAGTCCATTTGTTTAAAAGTTTGGCTCAGTTTTAATATTCCATTGTTAATTTTTTGTCCAGTTGATCTGTGTTTTTGTGACAGTGAGGTATGGAGATCTCCCAATATAGTTGTATTAGTGCTTATTTGGTTTTTCATGTCTGTTAATATTTGTTTTATATAGTTGGGTGCACTGGTATTTGATGCATATATATTTATGATTGTTATCTCTTCCTCTTGGACTGTTCCCTTTACAAGAATGTCTTGACCTTCTTTGTCTCTTTTAATCAGTCTTGGCTTGAAATTCACTTTGTCTGCAAGTAGAATAGCTACCCCTGCTTTTTTCTGGGTTCCTGTCACATGAGTATTGTTTTCTATCCTTTGACTTACAGCCTATGAATTTCTTTTTTGAATTAAATGTATTTCTTGTATGCAGCTAATTGTTGGATCTTGCTTCCTGGTCCATTCTGCCAGTCTATGTCTTTTGATTGGTGAATTGAGACCATGAACATTGATAGCTATAACTGATGTGTATTGGCTTATCCTTGTCATGTTACTTTCCTGTTCTTTGTTCCCTCCCTTTCTTCCCACCATCTGTTTAATTGTTTGCTTTGCTTGGTGAATTCCTTCTGTTGGGGTTCATGGAGTTGCAGTCCTTGTTATCTCTTTTGGAATATCTTTCAAAACATTTTGCAGTGCTGTTTTTGGTGATCATAAATTTCCTCAACTGTTCTTTGTCATGGAAGTATGTTATTTCTGCATCAGTTTTGAAAGATGGGTGTGTGGAGTATATCAATCTGGGTTTGAAGGTGGTTTTCCTGTAGAGTTTGAAATACTCTACTCCAGGCTTTTCTTGTCTTGAGGTTTTGTGCTAAAAGGTCAGCTGTGATTCTGATGGGCTTTCCTGTATAGGTGATTTATTTCTTTTCCCTTACAGTTTTTAAGATTCTATTCTTGTGTTGAATTTCTTGAATCTTGACAATGATATGCCAAGCTGTAGTTTTTTTTTTTTTTTTTTTTTTTTTTTTTTTT
>NW_004955407.1:17464535-17468134 GCF_000276665.1 Chinchilla lanigera
TTGCTTTATTGCTAGTATTTAGAACCCTTAGGAAATGACTACCTCTCCAAGGTATCTTCGAGGTATAGCTGGATCTGGGTTTTGACTCTGTTGCAAGATCCTACCTCCTCAGTTTGTTGGGGATGAGAAGTTGCTGCCTGGTTGGCCCAGCCCCTGGTTCTTTGGCCCTGTATCACAGTATTTTCTATAACCCTTAGTCTCAGTCTTGGAATATCAGGAGGAATAACTGTTTAGAACAGTTTTGTCACTTTTGGCTGAAGTGGTACTATCAGCAGTAATAATAGCATGAAACGCAGCGTAGAAAATTACAAACTGAGGTAATCATTAATTTGTCATCTTTAAGTGTATGAACTAGATTTGTGGTTATATAGCAAAATCTAAAACAAACCTGAAATTATATGTGGTATGTAAGTCCTTAACCCTCAGTGATTAAAATTTAAAAGGGGTTAGGAAAAAAATAGGAAGTAGAAGAAGAGGAGAAGATTTGAAGTAAGGTTGGCGGATGAAGGAGGGCAAACTTTGGGAAACTGGTGCAGAAGAGTGAAGGGAAAAAGAGAAGGAAGAGATAAAAAGAAGAACAGAATAGAACAACAACCACAAAGAGGCTAGAAATCACATTCACACTCATATTGAAACAATGAAGGGGTAAGGAGAAAAAAACATGAGATAAACAGAAAAGCAAACAAAAGTGAGAGTGCGGGGAAAAAAGAAGTCCGCTTCCAGGTTTGTCTCTGCTGTCACTGGTAGCCGACCTGTGCATACAGAGTCCTGATTCATGATGATTTATTCCAGCAAGCCAGCAGTAGCTTTTTGGTAGGGTAGTAGATAATCTCAGCAAGCCTGCACCTTCTGCCTGAGGCCAGACTCATTTACCCTGTATCCATCAGCACACCTTCCCCACATCTGAGCCCAGCTGGAACCGCTAGATGGAGCCAGTAGCTGCTCTGAGTTCTCCGCTCAGCTGGCTTTTCTCCAAGGTGGCTTCTGGCCACTTGCTTTCTCTTGGGAGACTACTGAGCCCTCGGCACTCACTGCCAGTTAGTGCAATCCTTCACGTCCGCCACACCCACTCCACAGCTGCATCTTTCTGAAGGCCTCTAGGGTTGCCAACAGTTACCCTGTATCTGCAGGTTTGAACCACTCTTTGAGCAGTGAGTCCTGTCTCAGGGAGAAGGCACCTCTGGCTACCTCCTTCTTCTTTGTTGAAGTTTCTCTCTTTATGCTCTCTGTGCGCTTTAATTTGCACTTAAGATCCTTCCTGGGTCCATGGGACCCACTTCTCTCCTTGTCTTCCTCATGTTGCTATATTCGAGCATCTGGACAGCAACTCTCAGAGAGGCTCTTTCTCTGCTGCTTACCACTCTGTTACCTTGGTGCTTCTGCACCTTGCTGAGCAAGATGGTGCACATTGTAATCCCAGCACCTGGAGACTTGGGCAGGAGGATTGCTTCAAGTTCAAGACCAGTCTGGACTATACAGTGAGACCCTGTTGGTGAGTTTCTGCTGTACCTGGGGCCTGCGCTGCTTTCCTCTGCCTTCTGTGCTGGGTGCCCCTGCTCTGCCTCACTTGCATCTGTGTCACTGTCTGCTGCAGGTCAGGGGACTTCTCTTCAGAATACCCCGTGAAGCACTGTTCAGAGAGGTGCTGGGGGATGTGTAGCATTTCACCTGTAAACAGTCTTTAAAAAGCCAGAAAAAGTCCTGTGAAGCAGCAGTAGCCAGCTCTGTAGTCCTGGGCCGGATTAGTCTACTGGCTGAGGTCTCTGTTGGAAGGAAATGCTGCTTTTTGTGGAACTTACAGGGACTCATCTCGAATTTCAGCTTTAGAAGCATGAGAATGGAGTAAGGGCTGTCTATCTCAGGGTTCAATTTTTCTAAAGAATGAAATTTGTTCAGTATCTCATTCTGCTTTGTACTTAAAAGTATTTATTTTTTCTTGTATACTTAAAGTTCATAGTATAATGATTTGCTTTTTCCCCTCCCTCTAGCACCAGCAGACATTTTTGAATCAACTGAGAGAAATTACCGGGATCAATGACACCCAGATACTTCAGCAAGCCTTGAAGGTATGGCCTTTGTTTTATGACATGGTTTGTGGTGTACCCTCATCTGTGTTTACTGTATTTGAAAGTTGAGAGGTTTTTTTTTTTAGTTGTATCATATAGTAGTAGGCAGAGATGAATGGACTTCCATCAATTGAGAACCTTTTAATACGCTATAATTTGAAGCATGCCATGCAATGTTCCGTGATACCTAGGAAAATACATCTTTCTCTATGACATACTTTCCTTGGAAAAGCATGGAATGTGAATCTTAGTGCTAATGGATGCTTTGACTCAGAAGCCATGATTTTAGGTTTTAACAAGCAGTTAAAGGTGTAGTGGTTAGAGAAGGAGGTGGAGGGGAAGGGAAATGTAGAAAAACTACAAGGTCAGAAACTTACAGTTTTTCCTTCCAAAAAGAAGAACTAAAAATTTATTTCCACACAACTAATTACCCCTTAAGAATATTCAACTTCAAAACTTAGTGGTATGTGTAATAAATAAAAGTACACTTGCATTTTAGATACTCTTGCGTTTCCACACACTTGCCAAGATGAGTCAGATGACATGGGTAATTCACAATGAAAAAAATCAAATGAATGCAAGATGTTCAACAGACCTACATTATAAACCTGTTTGTATATTGCTATTAAGGGCTAAAAGCACTATAGCAGTTTTGTCATTATAGTCTTATATGTAGTTTCAATCTTTTGGAACTTAATCAATGAGACAAAGTTTGTTATGTAATTCCTGATTCTGAACCAAAGGTTCTTTGTAGAAATACTTCATCTTTTTAACCCCTTCTTGAAACTGGGGAAAGAGAGGTTAATTCTCCCAAGATCACACAGCCATCGTGTACTGGAACTTGGAATAGAAGCCTCAACAGCCTGCTCCCATGTGCTGCGCCAACTGTCTCCTATTACTGGGAGTTTTGTGTTACCTTACTTCCCGTAAGGAAGATGATAAAGCGGTACTGTCTAGGGCATTAGTGCAGTAGTTATGAAGCCACTGGAGAGGAAACAGAAGTATTGCAGCCCAACTTTTATAATGATGACATTTTGATAATTGCCAGCCTTTCATTCTGTGTCTATTTTCAGAAAGTGCCTTTCCCAGTATATCACAGAATATAAGGCTGTAGTCCATCACTTTGCCGGGGTAAATTGGGAGAATTCACTTTTTTTTTTTTTTAAACTTGAGAAGTATAGATCAAATTAAATTGTCCACATTTCCTTTGATTTAAGTTGTGTGAGAGCATTGTTTTTTTTTGTTTTTTTTCCCAAACTTTAGTTTCATTTGTGCTTGGGGGAAAACACTATACTTAAACCTTAATTGTTAATCATTATAAATTTGTATCATGTGTAATAATGAGTTGTTTCGCTTAATAATGTCTAGAGAAGTTGTTCACTGTTGGGAACCACAATGTCCCTGATTAATTTCAATGCTGTCAGTTTGGGAATTTATTTTTAGCCCTACAAAGTAAATGACTTTCAAGTTGTGAAATTCTTACTAAATTTATTTCTTATTATATGCAATAGTTACTTTATTTACTTATTATAG
>NW_004955407.1:17468444-17488699 GCF_000276665.1 Chinchilla lanigera
AGTGCTGGGATCAAAGGCATGTGGCACCATTCTTGGCTCAGTTTATTTTGGCTTATGGTGTCAGGGATTTTAGTCCATAGTAAACTGCTTTGCTTTTAGGCCTGTGGCAAGGTAGACACATCATGGCTCAAGCTCCACAGTGGAGGAAAGCTGTTCACTTCATGGCAACTAGTAAGAAATGGGGTGGAGAGGAGAAACAGATACAGACAGATGAAGACAGACAGAAAGGTGACATGCTCATTAGCTGTGTCTTTTAATGAGGCACCACTTCCTGAATTTCCATCACTTCCTAGTAATGACATCCAGTTACTAATTTGTCATAGGATTAATCACACCAGTGAAGTTAGAACCCAAATGATCCATTCACCTTCCAAAAACTCATTGGCTGGCAATGAAGCTGTTAGCACATGGTCTTTGGGGAACATTTGCAAATCCAAACTGTAGCATGCATGTTTTGAGTGTATCATTTAAGAATCTTATAGTAATCGTGAAGGTAACATTTTAAAGCAGTGGTGCTTTGAAAACTGTACTCTTAACTATCTTTCCTCACTGTTGCTAGAATCAGAGTTGGGGTAGGTCTTGAGGAATCCACTTTGTTGGTTACTGAGGCTTCAGATCTTCGAATCATCCTGATGCTTCTGTTGGGCTCCACAGTTAACGTTGTGCCGTGATTCACTCTCCGATTGTGCCCTTTTGCTCTAGTTGTCCGTTTCTGACGTACAACCAAAATAAATCTTTTAAAATGTTTTATATATTTTTTTATTTTAAAAATGAAAACATATTAACACACATACATTTACAAAATATCACAAGAACAATACAAGCAATACTGAATTTCAGACGAGGTGATAGGAAATTAATAGTGGTTATTATATTACATATTGATATTTTCACAGTGATTTCTCAGGAAAATAAATGAGACATGCAAGATTGATCAAATAATTAATCATTAACTGTTCCTTTCAATAAAGCGATAGAAGTCAGTAGTACAACTATGTTAGCTATCCTCTATATACATACAAACATAATTTCCCCTTCTTTCTTTTCTCTTTTCCCTCATCCCAGTTGCTCTTTACTTTTGGGCAGTTTCCTTTCGTTTCACAGTGTCTGTCATACCTCCTAGTTTTATTCACACTTTCAGGTGAACCTTCTAAAATGTAAGCCATCTGCTGCACTCCTTTCCAAACCCTTCGTTGCCCTCCCTTCACACTCACATGTGTGCTGAAATTTTAGGGCCTTTCGTGTCCTGGCCTTTCATTACAGAAGAAATTATTATTATTAATATCAAGATTGCTTGTGGTATTTCAGTTAGTTGTCTTAGCGCTAATGTTATATTTTATTTGTCATTAACCGTATAGACAGTGGGGCTGGGGATTTAGCTCAGCGGCAAAAAGCGCCTGCCTGGCAAGTGCAAGGTCGTGAGTTCGGTTCCCGGTACCGGAGAAAAACCAACCGTATAGACAGTATAAATTTACAACTGGACAAGTCTCATTATTTTCCTGCTTTAACAATCCCTACTTACTCTAGTATTAGTCCTTCTTAAGGAATGTCAGAATACTTTGTCCAGCTCTGCTTTTATTTTTTTTATTTTTTAAATTTTTTTGGTTTTTCTCCGGTACTGGGAACCGAACTCACGACCTTGCGCATGCCAGGCAGGCACTTTTGCCGCTGAGCTAAATCCCCAGCCCCTCAGCTCTGCTTTTAATGAGAACTAAATAATAGTGTTTTTTATAAATTGTAGAAGGATTGTCTTTTTGATAGTATTCAGTGCAGTATTTCTGTCAAGGTGCTTTCTGTGTCTCTGTCCTATCAACAAGCTTCATTATCTTTTGCTGTTTTCTTCCTATTAGTCCTTCACATTTTGCTTAACTTTCCCTGTGATATGAATCCAATACCCAGGCTATAGATACTATCTTTTATTGTCCTTGATTGAAGAAGTACTATATTAAATACTTTTTTACTCTTACCATGCCGAGTTACGGAAAAAATTTTATTTTATTCATTTTTTCAAAAGTATGTTTGTGGTTGCTGAGTGGATGGAAAACTAAGAAATTGGGAGAATTGAATTTTACATTAATTAGCAGTTTCTATTCATAAAGGAATTACTATTAGCATCAATAGTTTGTATGTGATGAATTTATGTACTCAAATTAGTCACATATAGAATAACTTCAAATCTAAGTGGTTTTTGTTGCAAAGTATTGGTTGTTATGAAGAAAGTTGCATAAGTTTTGTGAAAATGTGTAAATTATTCCAAAATTATTGACTGTTCCTGTCTTGCTATTTGAAGGATAGTAATGGCAACTTGGAATTAGCGGTGGCTTTCCTTACTGCGAAGAATGCCAAGAGCCCTCAGCAGGAGGAGACAACTTACTACCAAACAGCGCTTCCTGGCAACGATAGATATATCAGTGTGGGGAGCCAAGCAGATACAAGTAAGTTTTTTTTTTCCTAAATAGTTTAATAGAAATGTACTGAAAATTTTTATTGATAATGTATTAGTTTTGCTGAAGCAGAGATGGAAAACAACAAAATTAAATTTAGCTTTCTTTTTAATGTGGTTGAAATAGCATAATAGTTTCACTGACCACATTTTTGCCCTAATTCCAAACTCATGGCAAAAGATTTTTCTTGTTACAGATCCTTTAATGAGTATTTCATATAGTATTTATTGCTTTGAAATATAGAGTAACAGGTATCATATTTATAAAAAGTGTCTGGAATTCTAAGTGGGCACAGTCGTTTGTTTTATGGCTTTTAAGGGTTGCTAGAGGCCTCAGTATTTTTTATGGTAAAATACTGTTTCAGTTACTGACAGGTTTACCTTTCAGTGAAATGTCCCTTTCCTTTCCCTTTATTGTAAATAAAGTTTTGGGTAAAAGGATTATTTCCATGTAACAAAAATCCTTGTTTCTCCAAAAACAAACAAACAAAAAGTACAAAATAAAGCTTGGGAAAGATACTTTGGAGACATATACAGACATGCACATATATGTGGAAGATTTTATATGGGACTATAGGTTTTCTTCATAATGTGTATACTCTGTACTTATATAGCACTCAGCATTTTTAATAATTACTCAGTTAACTTCTATATTGCATCATGGTTTTTAATAACTATACTATTGGGCTAAGGGTGTAGCTGAGAGGTAAAGAACATATTTTGCCAGTGCAAGGCCCTGGGTTCATGCTCCCCTTCTCAAGAAGAGATACATGTAAGCATTATGGATTTGAGCAGTTGGATTATTAACATGTATTCAAAAAGAATTTCTGATATTGCTCATAGACCTTGTTATAATTGAAGACCCAGAAAAGCCCATTCATTCCTATCTCACAGAATTGAGAACATATCTTACAGGTACTAGGTGACAGAAATTTTGCATATATGAGACAGCCTTCATTGCTTATGTCTACCTTTAAGACAAGCTGTGACTTGGTCCTATCTATGCTCCAGCCTCATTTTCTGTTGCTTTCTCTTTCCATTCTGCACTGTAATAATAATACAACTGATTTATATCTCATACACGTGCTGGTCTGCCAGGAATCCCTTCTAACCTTTCTCTTCTTAGTATAATTTATTCTGGTCTTAGCAGAGTTAGTTCTGGATCTACCTCCTTGTTTTCTCTGGTCTCTTGGTTGTATTAAGTGTTTTTTTAGGGGTGTACATCTAAGAAGTACTGCTATTTTGAAGTTATTTGCTTGAACATTGTTGTTGCTGAGAAAATACTTGTTGAATTATTTTTGATAATATGTGTAGAAAATCTTTGAAGACAAATGGAAGGAATGAAGTTAAAAGTGTGTTAGAAGAAGTTAGTAAAACAGAGTGTGCAGGATTTAGTATTTAAAAATAATACCTCATTTCTTTCAAGGCTCTAAGACTTGGAGATGGAAGAAGAAACAGGTGGTAAAATAAGAAAAGGGCACTGATTGCAAACAACTGGTCAAAGTGGACAAACTCACAGTTTAACAGTTTTGTGTTCTAGTTGAGATAAAAAGATTTTACAAGTGTAGTTCTCCATTCAGTATCCTTTGTGATATGAAAGTGGTGTAGTCTGTAACAAAGGGGAAACTTAGAGTTATAAGACTGTCAAAAGTGAAAAGAGGGTGTCTTATTTGCTGTGCAAAAGGGAAAATACTGCTTAAGTCAAGTGTTAACACCTTTCAGACTTCTGTTGCGGAATAATGAAAACATTATGGAAGGAAAAATAAATTTGGATAGATACCCTGAGGGAAAGGCAACTGGGTTTCAGGAGGCATGTGTCTCATTTTCTCATAAGTAAAATTTTTTTCTTTGTGTATTTTTTGAAAAATAGTTACTGGTTTTATTTTCCGCTTGAAATAAAAGGTAGAGAATCAGAATTTCTGATTCCGTCTTGGCAGCCATATTGAGTACATTGCTTGCTGTTGCGGTTTCTTTAGTTATAAAGTGTTACTTTTCTTACTGGGATGCTGACTAGCACAGTGTGCATAAATTGGACTGAGAAGCAAGCTGGTAGGCATTTAATATGATTGTAGTATTTTTATAGTATCAAACCAGAAGAAAAATAGCTGATGGAGTCACAGTATTTTTCCTTTTGTACATTTGTACCATGTTTTACAAAGTTCTAAGAAGTATGGGTCTTCGTGAAATAGTCTTAACTGATTAAATTTAGTAGTGTTATGTATTGTGTTGAATGGTTTAAAATTTATGGTATAAAGAGATACCATGGGTTCAGCAGATATTTTTCAAATTTTTTTGTTAAATTACTGTGTATTTGTTTTAGAGAAGTGAATTTTTGTGATTTATTTTTAACTCTTGGAAGAACTGATTAAGACTTACATGTGGATTGGAAAGACAGAAAATGAATGAATGTGTATTTAAGTGCAGGCATCTACTGAAAACCTGCATTAAGTAGGTGCTGTGTGAATCTGTGGAAAAGGAATGGTCAGACTGAGGAAGTTTTCAAGGGGTTGTTGCAGATTTAAAAAAAAAAAGCTTCCTGAGCATCTTTTCAGTTTTACGTGAAATACATTGTCATTTGAAAATTGTGATAGTTTAACCTAATTCTTTCAAACATGACATACTTTTATATTTTCCAGTTTTGTTTTCTTTTTTTCTAAGTATAAAATCTCTTACAACTAAAGCTTAAAAATGAACAAGGTAATGGTAACTTTAAACATGTCATGTGTATAGTCCTGATAAAACATCTATGTTTTTAAATAAAAGTTTTTAACACTAAATACATATACATTTTTGTATTTTTTTGTTTTTTTCTTGCATTTCTAGGGATTAAACCTAGGCCCTTACACTGAGTTGCACCTGCAGCCCTTTAAACTTTTAAAATTTTGAGATAGGTTGTTACCAAGTTGTTAGAGCTGGCTTTGGGCTTGAGATCCTCCTGCTGCAGCCTTCCAAAAGCTTGGTCTTTGTTGATATAATCTGGAAAATAACTACTAACAATTGTCTGTCTTTTAGAAGGAATATAAATTTTTTTTAATGACTAGAAATAGTTTTTAAATTAGTATTTTCTGTAAGTCATTATTTGGTACTTCTGGGAAAATTTTTGCGTGTGCATGTCCTGATAATAGCAAAGGCAGTTGTAAATTATGTCAGTTGACTTGAAGAGTAC
This sequence comes from Chinchilla lanigera, assembly GCF_000276665.1. Taxonomy (NCBI): domain Eukaryota; kingdom Metazoa; phylum Chordata; class Mammalia; order Rodentia; family Chinchillidae; genus Chinchilla; species Chinchilla lanigera. The sequence goes on from NW_004955407.1 coordinate 17,474,054, forward strand.
ATTTTTAATACTGGAAACGTAATTACATTCAGTAGTAACTAGAATAATCACATGCTTGTTTAGTCACCTTTCATTTTTGAAAGAAAAAAATTTCCATGAAAGATTATACTTTACATAATAGGGAATTTAGAAGTAATGTATCTAGTGTCTTTACATTATTTTGGTGACATCCTATATTACAGTACTGTGTTGAATTTTGGGGAAAGTCCCAAATCGGGGCTGGGGATTTAGCTCAGTGGCAAAGTGCCTGCCTGGCAAGCGCAAGGTCGTGAGTTCGGTTCCCGGTACCGGAGAAAAACCAAAAAAAAAAAAAAAAGAAAGTCCCAAATCATTTGTGATAAAGTTAGCAAAAATATAGGCAACTGTTTTTATTGCTTGAATCTTCAGAGTAGATAATGCTGATTGTCAAATGAATGCCTTCTCATCCCAGCTTACATTGGGAAAAAAAGTAGTGCTTGGAGTTAAAAACAGTAATGAAAGTGGGGCTAGGACGCAAGGTACTAGGTCATAGATGGTACTTACGATCATAGATGTACGTTAATAGTGGAAAAATTGTGACATTTTTGTACATTGACACTGCCATAGACATGACAATACAAAACTTATGCCCAGTATGAAATCTAATAGTAGTACCTTTTATTTCATGATCATTAAATTGTTTTGAACTTTTTTAAAACAGGAAAAAAAAAGTATATATCCACCAGAACAAGATGTGCTACAATTGAGCAATCAAAATATGGATCAAAAGATAAGAGGGATTTGGGTAGGTAATTTTGAAACAGAAATGAATGACACATTTTTACTTAAATTTTAGAGGAGTTGTTATAGTTGAGTGTTAAGCGATAGTCTCTTCAAAAATTTAAAGTTGTACAGTATTTTCCCTGTAATAGTTTGAATTACTGAGGAAGATTGTATTCAAAGTAAGAAAACCTTAGAACTCTGGTTAAATTATATTGCTTGACCAGACAAATACTGACTTAATACAGTAAGTAATAAACTCAATTCATTCTAGTATTTATATCTTTACTGAGGATAAGTTAGTTACATTAAACAGTTAAGGATTTTATTAATTGAACATTGGTATTTTTTCCATTCACAAACCTTGTTAAATAAGTCAATTCAGCTGAAAAAAAATAATAACATGGAAGTTAAATTTCTTTCTTTAGAAATTTCTCGTACCTAAAGCTGTTTTGATGATCCAGTAGCAGTCAAGGCTAAGCTTAAAAATAAAATGCTACATGATCTTAAAGTTACTTATAATAGATTAGATGTAATTAGGCGGTTCAGACTGAGTAAGTGCATTCTGTTAGCTGTGAACTATAGAGAATAACATACAATTTTCTGAATTGTTTCTTCCTTTTGCTTTGAAACAGGGTCTCATAAGATGAATAGTGAGGGCATAATTTGGTTGAAGGTGAGAGAGTGAGGTTAAGAATGGCAGTGTTCTTATTCCCAATCTTTGGAGACCCCTTTATTCATATGTACCTTCTTAAGGATATCCTCATCCTCTGGTGGCTCAGGTTTGTTTGCTTACTCATTTTTAATCTTCCAAAACAGCCATTCTGTTTGCATTCTGTTAATTTTTGTGTATGTACTTTTTCTTACAATTGTTTCTAGCCATGATACATATTCTTACAACTCTTCTCAAACCCTTCAGCTCTCTTTAACTTTCCAAAGTGCTTTCTGCTTATGTCACTTTACTGCCTAGAAATCTTTGCTTGTGGTAATTATAAACTTGGTCTGTTAAACTTCCCCTTGGCTTACTTTCATGTATATAGGAGAACTGTGGAAGACTTTTTAAAAAAATCAAATCATTGTATCATTATAGTGTAATGACATTATGGGCTGAACAGGCATTTGAACTAACTTGGAAATCGTATGTCATTTATATAGTATTTTCAAGGGAAAGTGAATTGATTTAAGAGTTAACAGTGTTAACAATTCATTGACAGACTGATGACAACATTTATTTCACAGTTAAGAGAAACGAGTGTGGTGGGTGGGATATGTGTTCCTACTGAAGTGGTAGTTCTCAGAAGGTGAAGATTTTACTTAATGTCTGGTCTTAAAATTGGTTACTTGGTGCATCCTGTTTTGGTACTGGTATCCTGACTGTAGTAAAGAAACCTTTTTTAAAACGTTAATTTGGATGCTTTTAAAAATGTACATTAGTACTTACACACTTTTGTAATACTTTTGTTTACAGTCTTGTCCAATTAATAGTTTCATATATGTACCATTGAATTACCCTCCCTGTAATCCTAGAGGAAGGGATTATAAAAACAGTAAGTGTTTTACTAAGTGTCACCTTGGATGGATATAAAAATATTCATAATGCATAGACATTTTTTACAAAGGCTTAATTTTTATAATTGACCTTTACCAATTAAAAATTGTTTAAAGCCAAGTAACTCTTTATTCCTTTTATATGAATAGCAGAAAATTGAAGGTTGAGGATGTAGATTGCTTAGCATGTACAAAGTGGTAGATTGCTTAGCATGTGGTAGATTGCTTAGCATGTACAAAGCCTTGGGTTTTATTTCCCAATCCCCCTTACCCCAAGAAATTGAAATGTTAATTTTCATTGCAAAATTGATAATTCACTACATGTTTTATGGAATCATTTTCCCATTAATTCTAGAAAAAAAAGAAACCACTCTATTGAAATAAGATTTTACTTAATGTCTGGTCTTAAAATTGCGTGAATTTGATATGTCAGTAGGTTATAATCTTTCAAGATTGATGTATTTTTCTAAAATACTGTGGAAACTAGCTGCCTTATGGAGTAAGGAGAACGTCATGGAGAAACTTAGGAAAGATTACAGGGAAATTACAAATAATGAACAAACTTCCCCTGTTGTTTACAGGAAAAAAATCCTAGCTTTTCAGTTAAGGACTAATAATCCAAGGTTCTAACCAACCTTTTAGCATTTAATACTATTACTTCTCTATGCGAGGGGTTGTAGACTCTAATTTCCAACTGGATTACAGGTGTGCCTGTATGTTTCACACTTGGAGTACTGCAAACGCAGGATAGGTTGGAGTACCTAGAGCTGCTGAGTGGGGTCATTCTAGCCACAAGCAGTTTTATACCTTAATACCAATATAGGGTATAATTATTTTCTGTATTTGCTGTGATGAAAGAGCAAGGTGGTAATATGAATTTGTTTGGCTGGCAAAGCGAGGTAATAGAAAATGTTGGAGGTGGATCAAAAGGGAGAGTGAATGTTTTATCTAATGAGCTACTATTACCATTGCCACATTTTGACTTTTGTCACAGTGATTATGACTATGCAGGCATCCTGTGGCTGGATCTGATTTTTTTTTTAAACTAGAAAAAGAAGGAAGAGATATCTGTTATGTTTATATACAGTCTTTATGCCACTTCAAATTTTGCTACATTGTAAAAGCCAAAGAATAAAATCTCCAGTTGTGGTTTGTTTTATTAAAAACAATGGTGTTTAGGAATATGGCAAGGTGATTCTCTTACTTTCCTTTTCAGGACCCTTTACAGTCATAAAAATTATTGGGGATATTTTAGAGAGCTTTTTTTATATAAAATGTTTACTGTATTAGAAATTAAAACTGAAAAAACCTTAGAATATTTGTGTAAATATCAATGTTAAATGTTGGCTTAAGTAGTATTTTTATGAAAAGTATACTTTCTGAAACAAGTTAGCAAGAAGAATACATGTTTCACATTTTCACGAATCTTTGATGGCTGCCGTATTGCAGAAGAGCGGGAGTCTCAAATCTGTTTGTGAAGGTTTGCATTGTGTTGCAATGAGTTTTATGGTTAATGAATGTGAAGAAAATCTGGCTTAATACAGATATAAAGTTAGAAAATGGAAGAATGTTTTAACTAACCATGCAGATAGTAAGGGATATTCTTACTAATACCAAAACTAAACTTGATGACTCATAATTTCTTTACGAATACTTGTAATGGTGAATCCAAAGTCACATCAGTGATTCTAAAGTGATACCAGTGACCTTTTCATACTGTTCTGCATTCAAATACACTACTTGTCTTGCTTTTTGAGTGAATCTTCTACTCCTGTGACATTGGTAAGTTGGAAAAGATTTCTTTCAAATAATATTTACTATGTAAAACTAAAACAATCAAATATGTCAGTATAGTCATTGATGTCATCAGAAAAATCTTAGGTATTAGGAAGGTATCAAGTTCATAGTGGTTGAAACAAGTTTTTTAAAGTTCTGAGTTAGCTTGAAAATTCTTTGTTCGTCATTGTCAACAAATACTCTCGTTTGTTTTCCTTAAGCTAACAAGCTTGCTGAAATCTGAATAGTCATAGTTTGTAATTTGTTATTCTTTCAATTAAAAATATTCCATAAAAATAGTTTGGCTTTGCAACTCAAACATTGCACTAGCAGTTTTTTCTATAGTAACAGCCACATACTTTACATATAAAGCCAGAAATACATTATGCCGTTTTCGTCACAAAGAATTTAAAAGGGGTGTTGTATGTGTACACATGTGTGTGTGTGTCAAGATCTGAGGTTTAGTAAAATACTTTTTATTTTTATCAAGTTTAAAATTTTTAAGAGAAACAGGTTTTTAAAACGAAGGGGACGTATTTCAGAGTAGTAATATGGCGAATTATTCCCACAGCCCGATGCTGCTCCCTTGAATGTGCTAAGATCTAGTAGTTTTACCCACTGTTGTTTTTCATCATCAGGGCAGATTCATCCACAAACAGATGAATAACATTTTAGTATAATCAGTTTCTTACCTAAGGAACTCCCCATCCCTTCCCAAACGTTTCATGAGGCACCCCCACCCCATCTGTAAGGTTACACTTGGAGAACTGTAGTAAGGCAGAAGGACCACGGGCTTTAAGAGTTAAAAGATTTAACTTTGAGGTCTGTGTGCCATTCTCTATTCTTAGGGTATTGTACTTCATTTCTCAGAACTTCAGCTGTATTATTTTTTGAAACAGGTTAGAAAAATTGCTTGTTCTTTGCTTTTGTGCTGCTTGAATTACAGTGGTACATCAGCGAAAGCTATTAATATAGGTTGTTGTTATTTCTAAATGTTTCTGCTGTAACCTACTCAGTTTGTCATACGTGAAATGCTAAACATTCTATATATTTTCTAGAAAGGAATTTAATACAAATGATCAGGTTCGTTTAAAAATCACTGGAAGGGCTGCATGTTGGGTTGCCTCCCAGATCGTTGAGCAGTGGTGAAAGGCATCTTCTAGGACTGCTGTGCTACATCTGTAACTGTAGCCTGGGGAACCACAAGCGAGGATTAGGAACTGCTATGGAGCCTGCCTGGACATAGGAATGCTGAGTCTGGTTGCCACTCTGTCATTTGACATACTCAAAGCTGGAAACTGGATCCAGGAGTGCTCCTGTGCGACACCCTCCATCTGTTCAGTCGTGCTGGAGGGAACAGTCAGAAGCAGAAGGGTAATGGCTGGCCCTTTGCTTCTGCCTTCCAAATCTCATGTCAGTGTGTCCTATTGTTGCAACTTAAATTTTAGCTGGGATCTTACCTGCCAATGTTTTTTTTAAAATCTTTCCAGTTTGTACAGTTGAAAACACACTATAGTGGTGAGAGAGTGAAGTGTAAGGGCTGATTGATCGTATGGCTAAAACGTCTTTTTCTACTTCTGTGATTTTCAGATTTATTTTCTCTGCCTTTATTATTCTCTGTCCAAGTTCTAGCCACTTTAATAACCAGGATGTGTCGTTTTCGTGATATATTTCATACCTGTCCAGTCTTTTCTTCATCAGTATTTAACTGAAATACCCATTTTTGCTCATGTCTGGGTGGATGTGGGTCTTCTGGCCTGACTTATGAAATGTTGGCCTACTAACATATCTAAGGTGTTCCATTATTTCAGTTGCTTTGTTATGTACCTGGCCTGCATTTTACTGGACCTAATTTAGGAGCCCTGCTTACTAGTTTTTCATGAAGTTTGCTAAATTTCTTTAAGGATATTAAAAACACCTCCCATGGCCAGTTATTTTTAATATCTTAAATATGCTTCTAAGGTACTGGTCTGAGGAAGAAAAAGTATGGTTAGCAACAGAAGTGGACTTTTGAAACCATCATACATTGTCTTTTCTCATGGTTTATTTTTTTCTAGTGTTTCTGAGCTGTGATTGGAATCTGATAGTTGTTTTAAATTAAAACAAAAATTACAGTAAAAGATTACATTGCCGTTAATTCCCTTCAGAATCTTCACCTCACTTCAAATACATTTATTTTTTTGTTCTTGCCATGTTCTGAGGCAGTTCTGGAAGTTCCCTTTGATGTCTTTAGTTGTGCTGTTTCGCTGCCTAAATGTCCTTACTTTATTCACAACATTTGCCTTTCGTGGTCATTTTGACTTTGGGGAAGAGCCAGAAGTTGCAGTGTGCCAGATCCAGTTAATAAGGTGAATGAGGACGCACCGTAATGCTTGCCTTTCCCTTGGATGTGGCTCATCGTCAGCATTCACTGTGTGTGTGTGTTCGCTTGTACATGAATATATGTGTACATACATATATGTGTATGCATTTTGGAAAGAAGGCATCCTCTCCAGTATGCTTGCTTTTATTTCTCTTAAAATTCTGTGATTACCAAGACAGATAAATTGTAATCACATTTGAAATGTACATAAACAGTTTGAATACAAAACATGTCCGTAACATAAACATAATACCAACCAAACAAAACCACACAATAGCAGATAGACCTTATTTTCTTTCTTACCCTATTGATTTCTATTAATTTTAAATGATAGAGTGTTTTTTTGGGTATATTCTCTGTTAAGTAGGTTGATCAAACATATTGGGAAATTGGATTTAAGAGTGGATTTACTAAAAGTGGTAATAGTTGTACTTTATATTTTATAGAAAAAGAATATTGTAGCATCAGAGCTGTCTTTTTGTTAGCAGAGAAGTGATTAGCGTAATTCATGTACATATTTCTTTGTTTTAGTGAAATGAGAATCTTATTTTATATTAAATGAATTTCCTATTTAATAAATAAATCGGATGTTACAGAATTGTTTTAAATAGAAAGTAAAAGCCCCTACACCTTTTTTCCTATAATTTCTGCCATCAGAATTAACCACTGTTGACACTTCGACACATTTTTCCAGACTTTAAAACTCACACGCATTCACACACATACACTCATCCAGCAGTCAGTTTTTGAAATATAAATGTTGAAGACTCAGTTGTAACTATAACTAGACAGTGTCTAATGGTAGTATGGGTAGGATGTAATGTATATGTAATTGGGTTAACTTCACAGAACATTAATGTAAATGTTTGATTTTAGTTTGATGTTTGATTTCAGTTTTTCTTAATAAATTATTCTCAGCAGTGTTTCTGCTTGTTAGTTTTTAATAAGAGAAAAATACTGGTAATCTTTTACAATTAAAAGTATTTCTGCTCTTATTGCTTTAGGTTTATGGATGAAAACTAAGCAAGTATAATCGATTAAAAGTGTATTTGCATTCTTGTTAGATGGGTTCTTTCTGTAAGAAAAAGATTTAAATTGGTGCTGACCTGCCTTCAGAGGGTATACTGGGTATAATATTTTCATGATAAAATTACGCTTTATTTTGTTTAACTTGTAATTTTGAGAGAGATAGTTTTGCTTTTCAGATGTGATTGATCTCACTGGAGATGATAAAGATGATCTTCAGAGAGCAATTGCCTTGAGTTTGGCGGAATCAAACAGGGCATTCAGGGAGACTGGAATAACTGATGAGGAACAAGCCATTAGCAGGTAAAAACGTAATTTGAATAAAGCAGATATACATACTATTTATAACAGAAATAACTGGCTTTAATTTTAGAGGCAATAGATATACTTTGTTCTAAATAAGCCATTGATATGCTCTGCATTGTTTTTATGTGTTATGTAACCAAACTTTTCATATTTTACTTCTGTTTGCTATTGAGACTTAGATTTCTATGACTCAGAAGTGGCATTAAAAAACATTAAATTTAGATGTGATTTTAATTTTTAATTTTTTTCTTAATTTCTTTTGTATACACTGTCCAATTCAGCTTTAATAATTTATAGCAGAATCAGCAGATGTTTTCTGTAAAGATTCAGTAGTAAATATTTTTGTTTCTATGTTTTGGTTGTATCATTTCTGTCATATTTTCCAACTACTTGGGTTTTATACCGCAAAAGCAGCCATAGCTAATATATAATATAATGATCTTGGCTGTGTTCCAATAAATCTTGATTTACAAAAACAACCAGCTGGATATATCCCATGAGCTGTAGACTGCTAACCTCTAATATACAGTATGATAGTATATTTACATACACTTGCATATAAACATACACACATACATACACACATACACAAATACATAAATAAAAGAAATAGGGTTCCAAGATCTGTGAGATTGTCTTTTTCAATTTAATAACCCAAACTTTTAGGTTGAGATGATTTGATTTTCCTAAGGAATAAATAATTAAATTTGTTTTTACCCCTAAGCAGTAGTGGTTTTAAAATACTTTTAAATTATAACTAACTATAATTGAACAGTTATTTAGAGGCAGTGGTAGCTCCTTTTTACTGACGAAGAAATTTCAGCTTTGAGAAGGTGAAATAATATTCCAAAAGCACATAGCTTGTATGGGTCTTAGGAAGTCTATTGTTCTTTTTACTGTAACACATATTTTAGAACCAGAATGTACCAGTTTTCTTAGATAATTTCACTTGATATAATATCAATAATATATTTCTTTGGAAATAGCACCCAAGGTTTTTATATGGTACAGGATGTCTGAAAATGCTATGTTTATCACAGGCGCATAATGTGTTTTTCTCAGTAATACTTGTTTAATATCTTTAAGTGATACTTTTCAACTTAGTTTGTATAACATTAAATTTATAGTAAGGTATACAGACAATAAAATGTATAGTCTTCTGTTTTAATTGAAATTGATATTAACTGCTAGTAATTTTAAATGAAAACCAAAAGTCCATGAACTATCTTTGGACATTTTAATTTGGCTTATTTCCTAAAGGGTTTGAGAAATTACACAAATTAGTTAATATATTTAAAAATGAAGAACATGGTGCTGGGGATCTACTTCAGTGATAGAGCATTTGCCTAGCATGCATAAAACTCTGGTTTCTATTCCCAGTACTACCAAGAGTAATCGATTGGAACAAATATTTTGAGTAAAACTTGGTAGAAGTTAACTTTTGATAAAAAATACAGTAGTTTTCCCCAAACTGTGGAGGACATGTTTTAAGATGATCTGTTATGTAATAAAGAGATTATAAAATTCATTAATATATTACTTTTGAAAGTGTGTATTTTTATTTATATGTATTTTGATTTTATATGAATTTGTTTATATGAATATGGAAAAATATTAAACATATGTACCAGATTAATATCACTAATTCTATGGCATACATTTTCTCATTAAAGCAGTGTGTATATTATGGTCACATACTGGCAAATTTTTTTTAAGAATCTTTGTTTTGTGATCATCATAGAATATAGTTACACAAATCTGTATGGTATAGGTCAACCAGTTGACATGGCTTCTTGATGCTTCATAAACACAAAGTATGTCTCTTACTAATACAACATTTCATATTCTATAGTAAACATTTTTTAAGTAGACATATACTGTAATGATAAAAATATAATGTAATAAATATATATATTCCAGTATCATTGTCATTTGTTACTAAATATGATATACTATACATAGTTGTAGAAAATTTTATGGACTATAGTTTAAGAAGACTGTCAGGACAATAGGTGTGTTTACACCAGCAACATTACGTTGCAGTTGCTATGAGAGGTCACTAGGTAATAGGAATTTTTCGTCTCCATTATAATCTCATGGAACCACTGTTGTATTGGTAGTCTTGTCTTGACAAAAGCTTTACTCTGTGGCTTACATATGACTCTGTGTAATTAAAGAAATTAGGGTTTAAGACTCTTTCTTACTTGTTATTAAGTCATATCAGTGTATATGATGCATATTATTTTAAATACAAAATTTTGACAAATCAGCAAAAGTAGTTAAAAAATACTCTTCATTCTTGGCCTTTTAAAAATTTAATACTATACAATAGTAAACATCTTCATTATAGGGATTTAGAACAGTATAATATGCCATTAAATTATATTTCCTGGAAATAAGAGTTGTGTTAAATTGTTACAAAGCATAATTATTTTTCTTGGTAGATTTCATAATTTGCAGTGAATACAAAAGAATGCTAAACACAAAATGTATAGTTAATAACCATTTATATAAATCACACTGAATCCATAAAAGAGAATCTGAATTCCTGTTGAATATTTCAAAGTAGTGTATTTGTTTCTACAGGTCTTATTAAGGATTGGCACTCGAAATTTTAAAGGGAAAATTATTCATACTTAAGGAACAAGTTTATCTATTATACTGAAAAGTATTTCACTTTTTCTTCATTATCTAAGTTTATATAGCATATTGTTGCCAAATAACACTGTCAGAATGATTTGACTGTCACTGTTTCAGTAGGTATAGTTTAACATGAAGGAACACACTTAGAATACTACATTAATATGTATAGTTGGATGAGGTAAAGCCTATCTTTTTGAATTTCATTTTTTTATGTTTAGTTACATAACAAATTTCATAGTGAAAATCTTAAATAGAGCATTTTAAAAGTACATATGCATCTTAATGTATTTATTCTTTAATGTCGGAATAGGATCAGTTACTGTAATTATCTTTTGGTCATCATTTATTCGTCCATTTTTCATTACAATAATGAAATATTATGTATAGGCTAGCTTTATAAAGAGAAGAACTCCTTGTTTCAGAGGCCAGACATCTAAGATCAGGCAGCCCTGTTGATTTGGCTCCTGGTGAGGGCCAAAGATGTCATCATGGTAGGAGCATGTGCGGGAGCCCAGGGTAGGTTGTGGTGGGAGAGGAAACACACAGACACAGGCAGGCAGGCACAGGCATGGTGGTCTCACAGTCTCTTTCAAGGATATGGCCCTATGAACCTAACGAACTTTCACTGTGCCCTACCTGTTAGGTTCATACTACATTCTAGCATCATTACACTGGGGGCCAAGCTTTCAACAAATGGACCCTTGGAAAGCAAACTACATCCCAGTCATAGCACATTGCTAAGGCACAAGTGGAATATGAGTAGTTGAGATTTGGTAATGAAATATTTTGGGAAATGGTTGGTATCTGTGGTATGTTTCTTTTGAAAATAATTTAACTTGTCTTATGATTTAGAGGTGAGGCTTTTGGAAGATGATTGGATCATGGGGGTGTTTTATTCATGAATGGATTAATCCACTGAAGAATTCAGAGTTGAATGTGCTGTTAGGAGGTAGGGTCTGTTTGGTAGAGGTGGAGTCACTGAGAGTGTGACCAGGATGGGTATATCTCCCTGCATGGTTCCTTTCTCCACTCTATGCTTCCTGTATCCATGGGGTGAAAACTGTCTTTTGCCTAGACCCTTCTACTATGGCCTTTTCTGTCTTGGAGCCTAGCAGACCATGGACTGAAAAGCATGAGTAAAAGTAAGCCTTTCTTCCTTTAAATTGTGAATGTTGGGTTTTGTATGTCAGTGAAGAGAAAATGACTAAAGCTTTTGAAGAGAAATGGGATCATTGCTGTGACTGTACCTGACTATGTGGTTTAAGAGCCTTTGGAACTGGTTTGTGGGAGTACTTTGGAAAGGTTTGAAGATGCTGCCTAGAGAAGCCCTTGGATGGTGTAAGATGAGCTTGATGTGAGATTCTGGTCAGAGCTCAGGAGACCAAGGTGCTGATTAAAAAGCAGACAATAAAGTCCAAGCTCAGGAGGTATCAGGTAGGAGAGATGACTCCATTGGCAGTTGGACTAAAGGCCACGTGTATTATGCCCTGGCAGAAAATTTTGTATATGTTTTGCCCATATCCAGAGCTAAGATTAAGGCCAGTGGACTAATTAATCTGGTAGAGGAAGTTTCAAGGCAGCCCAGTGTTTGGCCTGTGACATGGGTACACTGGGGCCTATTATCCAGATTTATAGTGACTTATTAAGAACAAATAGAGCTAAATAATTTGAAAAGTTTATAATTTTTCCATAAAGTGACAACACAGTTGGGGCAAAGGAGTGCATAATTGCTGAAACGATTAGCATTATTGCATCAGGATGATAGGAAAGATGGTTTGAGGGCATCTCAGGATTCCTTTGCAGGCTCAACGGTACAACACTATAAAGCTTTAATTTGGGAAGAGAGCGTCTGGGAAATTGGTTCCGCAGTATGTTTCACTGTGCTCAGTGGTCCAGGCACTCAGAGGACTCAGCACACATAGTCCAAAGGATCCTGGTACTACTTGAATTGATGGCTGACCTTGGTTCATCCATGTGGTGCTGGTTTTGTGAGGAAGGAAAATGCAAGAGTTGTGGGTTCAGTGTGGCTCCAACCTGGATTTCAGAATGCTGGGGATGTCAGGCAGTGTACCCCAGAGACGGCTCTGTATTAAGCAGTGAGTACAGTGAAGCTGAAAGTGCAGTGCAGACCCCAGTAAGTTGTTGATGCTAGGAGTGTTGCATCTTCTATGGAAAGTGGCATGGAGTAAGTGGAGCTCTACTGAGAGACAGACCATGAGGACTGCAACTAATAATACCATATGGGCAGTACTACCCAGACTGTTTTGTGATCACAATTTGTCTTGGGTGCTGGACACAGACCTATAGCCTTTACTGTTTGCTCTGTTGGGTTTTGGTCTTGCTGTAATCCCATTCCTTTCTGCTCCTTTGTTTGTCTTTTGATGAGAATGTTTATCCTGTGCCATTGTGTATTGGAAGTATTTAACTTTCTTTCTAGTGTTTGCAGTGGCTCACAGCTGAGAGTTTGCCTTATGTCTTAGAGGAGATTTGGACTTGAACTTTTAAGCAGTGCTAGAACTGTTAAGACATCAGTGATTCTTACAGGTGGACTAAATGCATTTTACATAATGAGATGGACCTGAGTCTTTTAGGGGGCCGTAGGGTGGAATATTATGGTTTACATCTAGAATGTCTTCCAGAGGGCTCACGTGTTCAGAGGTGGGGCTCTTGGAAGGTGATGGGATCATGAGGGCACTGTACTTACCAAGGGATAAATCCACGGAAGAATTCAGGGCTGAATGTGCTGGTAAGAGGCAGTGTATCATTGGGAGAGGTGGTCACTGAAGGCATGACTAGAAGGGTGTATCTCCCTGTTTGGGTCCTTCCTTCACTCACTGCTTCTGGATGCCATGGGCAAGCTGTGTCTGCCTAGACCTTTCCACTATGCCTTGTCTGCCTTGGAGCCTAGCAGATCATAGACTGAAAATATGATGCAACGTAAAATTCCTTTAAATTGTGGATGTCAGGCTTTGTGTCCCATTGATGAGAACATGATGAAGACAGAGGGAGAAAGAAAACTAAGGCCATTATAAGATGGGCACCCTTTGTAGGCAACTCTTCCTCTTACTAAATTGTAACCTAAAGGATGGCATATTCACGATAAAGTTAAATCGGAATTATCCTTCCCTTTAATACCCTTGGGATATTGGAAAGCTAATTACTATGACTCTGAGAGGTGCTTTTAGTGGTGATAGAATTTGCCACTGAGAAGTTACACCATGATTTTGGAGTTGGAATTTGTGTCACTTCAGTAGTACAATAAGTCTCAGCTTGGAAATTTAGTATTAAATTGTGTTAGATTTGTATTGTCTCCAGATGTTGACAGAATAAAAAATTTTCTCTAGGAAGGTGACTTTATCCTATGCCTTAAAAAAATATCTTTTGATGACTTTTAAAGCTCTAAGAGCAGACCAGTCAAAGTACCAGGCATAGGTGGAAAAATGTCACAATGAGAATTAATAGTAAAGCAGGCAGCAAAAATGTACCCATGAATTCAGATATTGTCATGTATATAACTGTGACTTTATAAAGGAAATGAAAAATGTGAAAATGTGACCTACCACATTTGAAAAGCAACTAAAAATATCTTTTGGAAATGAAAATTGGAAAAGCTAAAGTAAAAACAAAACAGGTTTAATAGCAGATTAGAAAGAGCTAATCAGGAACACATCAGAAGGCTGGAAGATACACTAGAAGAAATTGTCCAGTCTGAAATACATATTTATAAAAAAATGGAAAACATAAACTCTTAAAGTCTTGTCAGATAGAATAAGTCCAGCGTGTATTATTTGGTACTGTATTTCAGGAGAAAATGAGCCTGAGTTAAAATTTAAAGTATAATCATTGGGAAATTTTTAGAAATGAAAAGCTAACACTTTGAATTGTCATCAAATACAACAAATTCCAACCAGGAAAACTAAAAGAAACTCATACCTAGATTTGTAATTGGTATTCTAGAATACTTACTGCTAATAACATTCAAAAATATTCAGAGAAAAATGTTGGAATTATCCTCAAAAAGTGGAAATGAAAGTGACAAGTGACAAAAGTTTAAATAACATTAATGGACAGTTAAAAGTAATAAAATGATGTTCAATGAGTGGAAAGAAAATGATGTTTCACTTCAACAAAATCAGTTTGTCTCTTCCCAGGAAGTTATATTGTAACTTTGTTTTCCTAATCATCTCTATGTACACCCCCCCTTTTATCTAGCACGGTTAAGTACAAGAGGAACAAAGACATTTTTT
>NW_004955407.1:17488884-17507821 GCF_000276665.1 Chinchilla lanigera
GACTAGTTAGGGAATTTAGATGTTAACCTGGAATTAAGTTTGTCTAGAAGCCACCTTGGAGGGCTTACCAACCAGGACAACCTACCATTAGGAAAAGAAAGAAATATGTATCACATATAGGAATAGTCTGGGGGGAATTATGAATTTAACATATAGGTCTTTTTAACCACTTATTAGTCTATTTAAATAAAGGATGACCAAAAAAATCACATTTTTTCATTTTTGTAAGATAATAGGAAATAATGAGAATGATAATTTTATCAAGTTTATTCAGCAATTTTTTTGTGTACGGTATATCTTAAAATATTCAATACACAACACAGTGTTACAATCTGGACAGTAGTATCTAGTCTTTCTGAATCCTTTTTCATTATTGTCTTTCTTTAAACAACATACTTTGCACCATCCTGTTGGCCTTTTCTTTTTTATCTGTGGCTGGTATAATTTGGATAAAATGTCTTCCCTGTCTACCCACTAAACACAATGGTGAAGACATTGTTGAATGTCCTGGTTGGCATTTCACTATCTTGTATTTTTCAATTATTTGGTCTGTTAGACCAAATCGAATTTGTAACTGACTCTTTGAACCTCCTTATTTTGAATAAATAGCAGATGAATTCCATATAGTTTGGTCCAGAAAGTACATGCATATTTTATAATACTATTTTTTCCCTGCCTTTTGATTACCGGGTAGCTTGTTAAGTGTTGGTCAACTCTGTTAATGCCACCCATAGAATTATTATAATCACTGACCACTAGTGCAATTTTTTTAGTTTTGTTTCTTCTTTTAGGTTCTATCATTTCTGTATTATGAATGCAACGGCAAACAAAAACACTGAAATGACACCCAGGATGGGGTGGCAGATTTATTTTATGTTAATAGGCACTGATTGGGATCATTCCCAAAATATCAGGCCCTGATTTCTGATGGTTTGGGGCTTATATGGGATCAGCAAGTAGGAAATACAGAAGCAGAGTACTTGGCTGTCTTACAATGTGCATCATAGTGTCCAGCTATGCATCATAGCGACCAGCTGTTTCTAGGAGACAGAAGTAACAAGAACTTGTAACAGGAACTATTACCTGGGCAACTAACAGAGTGGCTGGGGGGGGTGCATTTTCTGCTACATGAATAGTTGACAATAAGATGTCCTTTTTGGCTTTCTATTTCATAACGCAGTCTTTTCTTCTCTGATGTGTTAAAATCTCTCCCCTTTTCAGTTTTTTTCTTTTGTAGATGTTTTGGCACTTCCTTTCAGTCCCAAATGTGTTGATTTTATATTGTAAAAGAGTATCACCGAGTTTTAGAGAAGTATGAAGATTACATTTAATGTACTTACAAGAGATTTATAGATTGTAGCATGAAATTGTAGGTTATTTTTCATAAGTAAACATGAATCAGTAAAGGAAAATAACCAGAACATATTACTAGATTCATGTTGTTAGATTTCACTAGAAACAAACATCTAAGGTGAACCCAACATGCTAAATAAAAATATATACAAAAAATAATCATTATAAAATAAACAGACATACAAGTGTATCTTGTGCAAACAAGAATTGACTGGTTCAAATGACACTTGTCTGGCCATATGGAAACGAACACGCTACTTTTCTGATCATTACCCAGGAAGCAGCTGTGATGAGGAACTGCCTTAAGCTGTGTGGAACAGGAGTAGGGGAGGGAGGCAGAGTTAATCCTTTTAATAAGGATTAATAATAAATGTTAGATCTAATAATCTGAATCTAGTAGAGTTACACCTTTTAAGTTGATTTTTGAAGGCTGTTCCAGTGTTCAATTGTAAACAAATACTTGTGGGTGGTAGGGAGAATGGAAAGTCTATTTAATGCTCTCAGTCCATTTTTGAGGAAAAGGCATTATGTCAAATTAGGTGGTCTGGAGGAGGTGAAAGTATAATATGTTCATAACCTGGTTAATAGGTTCATAACATGGTTGGAGTTGACTGATCAGGTTGGGACAACGGAGAGGCACCATTAACAGCTCCAGAGGATGAAAGCTCCAGTCAGTTTGTCTGGAGTGAGGAGGAGCTGTGTACCATGCATTGAGGCTTTCCTCACCACCAGAGACAGGAGTCAGCTTTTAACAGGAATTGCATGTCTCACATGGAGTGAGTGCTTCTATATCAGAAAGAGCAGCCCTGAATCTGTAGTTAGCATAGTAATGGAGTGTTTCCATGTCAGTACCAAGGTGTATTGTGCTAGGGGTGATCTGCATGGTGCAAATTCTGTCCAAGGCTTACTTCTGATCTTCTCATTGGAGAACAGGTACTACTACCCATTCCAATGGCTAAAATTAAATACCAACTATTAGAACACCTGAAAAGAATTGGAACCCTCATACACTGCTTATAGAAGGTATAATGGTTCAGCCACTTCGGAAAAGTGGGGAGTTTTAATAACTTGAGACCATATCCTCTGCTAAAACTCAGCCTTTCCCCTCTTTGAGTATAAACCTGTGCAAAAAATGAGTGGTGGCTTTAACCAAATACCAGTAAGAGAATGTTAGACAGTGTTGGTATATCCACACAGTGAAATTCTAAGCAGTATGTGGAAAAATTTTGCTTTCTTGCAAAAATGTGGAGGAATCCTTGAAACAGCTGAGAAGGAAACCTGACACCAAAGAATAACTATGCTATTTCATTGGCACAGCGTTGGCGCTGGGGATTTAGCTCAGCGGCAAAAAGCGCCTGCCTGGCAAGCGCAAGGTCGTGAGTTCGGTTCCCGGTACCGGAGAAAAACCAAAAATAAATAAATAAATAAATAAATAAATGCATTGGCACAGTGTTTAAGGACAGGCAAAACTAATTTATGGCAATAGAGCTCAAATAGTGATTAACTGGGGAATAGAGAGTATTCTGTTGGCTAGAAAGAAGCGTTTCTGGGATAAGGCAAATGGGTGGTGGTCACATGGATATATACATATTTAGAAGTTTCACAGATCTCTACATTTAAGATCTGTGTATCTTACTATAAATAATTTTTCAAAATACTGACAAAAATGCATTTATGTTACTTGATAACATAAACAATATATTTTTGTACATAAGAGTGAGAAAGTGAAAATTTAAAAAGAAACCATTCATAACTCATAAAACTATTAAGACTTGGAATAAAATCCAATAAATGTGCAGGTGCTTTTAAGAAGGAAATTATTGGGCTGAGAATATAGTTTACTGGGAGAGATCTTGTCTAGCATGTGTGAGGTCCTAGATTTGATCTCCAGTGCCTCAGAGAAGAAAAGGAGAGGAAATATCATTTAGACAGATTAAAGAGTATTTGTAACTATTTTGAAATATGTGCTGTGGGCCAGGAGTATAGCTCAGTGGCACAGCCCCCTGGCAAGCGTAAGGTCCCGAGTTTGATTCCTGGTACCACAAAAAAAATCAAATAGAGGAGAAATAAACAAAAAAATGAAATATGTGCTGTTTCATAAGTTGGAACCATGGACATTACAAAACAACTAATTTCTCCTTAACTTCACTCACAGATTTAGTGTGACTTCAGTCAAAATACTAGGTATTATTTAGTTTTTTAGAGATCAACAGATTGTTTCTTTCATTTCTGTACTGATTGACCTGTGCCACTTGAATGTTATATATATATATATTTAATGAGTACTCTGCTATTCTAAAAAGAAATTAGGTAAGATTGGATGTTGTCAGCATTACTGTTGTATGCAGTTTAAATAAAAACACAAAATAACTCCTTCTGCCAAACAGTACAGTATAATTTTAATGGGAAAGTGAACATTTACCATAAATGCTTTACACATTTCTGTTTAGTATGTGGAAGGAATAGACATAGCACAAAGTTTTGCTGTCCTTAATACTACTGAATGTTAAGGTCATCATCAGTGTGGAAAAGGTTAGAAAGCCTGTGATGTGTGTTGAGGACTGGCTTTTGATTTGTGGCTTATGAGGTTGCCTCTCAGCATGCTGCATATTTTTATAGCTTATTTCTGAGTTCTTTGAGATTTGCAGTGTTTATATTCTCTCTATTGGCAGTCTTAATACCTGGAATATAGCTATTGTGTACATTATACTTCACAGTCTGCTAAGTATTACTGGGAAGGTAAGGGAAGGAACCTTATATACGACTTTGCTTCATGAAAAGTTTGTATTTATGCATCCAGTACTGAAGTATAGAAAAGGACAAGGCTTGGAAATAGAGTGCTATTTGAGTTACAGATTTAGCTTTTGATTTAAAAAAAGTAAAAGTACTATCTAATATCCTATCTATTTACTTCAGAAACTTGTTTAGCCACTACTATTATTAATGTATGGTGTAGAGGTAAGGCAGATCTTTATTTCTACTCACCAGATGCTGATGAGAAACACTGGTGGATCAGTAACTATTTCTGGCGCATGATAGATACGTTTATAAAGTCCTGTAGCGTGCAAGAAGAGGTGGTGGGATGAAGCCTCCTGAAGCATGTTGTAAGGCCACAGAAGTGAGCAGCATATTTTAAACTTTAAATTAGTGAAGTCTCAGAATTATGGCAATCTTCTTTTATGTTCCAACTTTTAGTGCCATAATTCTACCATATGGTGTAGTTGAGGAATATTATAAGAACCCTGTTTCTTTAAAACCTATGTTTTTGTTATAAATAATAATACTTTCCATGACAAAATTGAGCTGTATTAACATTTAATAGATGTACTAAACACAAATGTGGGTTTTATTTTTTTAATCTTATGTGACTTGCGGGAACAGTGAGCAATTACATTCCAGATTTATGATTTTGCCCTGTGAGGAAGGGTGTGTAGGAGCTTCGCAAAGGTAGTGTCTTTCATCACTAACTTCTTTTCACTTTCAGCTTTCTTCGTAGTACATTGTAACAGTTCGGGTGACTATTTTGTGCTAGAAAGTACCTCTGAGGCCTTGCATTCCCTCAAGTCAGGTGAAGGAGAGAAGCTGGGGAGCTGAAAAGTTCAATTATTAAGTTAATATAATGATTATATATATATATATATATATATATATATATATATACATACATCCAGAAGTACATGTATATTCTTGTTGGAAGAGGAGAATGAAGGAATGGATTGTATTTAAAACACGTAACAAAAACTTCTTGGGGATGAGTAATTTTAGATCTGCAATTAAAAAACCTCTTGCAGGTGGTCTGGCTTACAAATTTCAGTTGTCCTGTGGACTGTTGGAAACATGAGACTTGGTGTTGCATCTTGGGGCTGAGTTGCATGTTGTTACTTCCTGTGGTTCCCATGCAGATAATAAGTTTTGCGGGTGAAGGCTTGTTTTTAAAAATGTTTTACTATAATGAGTACTTTATGATGGCAGTGTTTCATCTACCAGGAGATTCAGTATTGAGTATGATTGTCCTACTTGTGACTAGTTTATACTTTTAAAATATAAGTTAGAATTCTCTTTTTAAAAGGTTATTGTATCTGTTCACAAATACTAGTCAGTTGCCTGTTCTGTTTCGTGTGTGATGACTGGTGCTGCTTGTTTTTCCCCCTTCATGGTGTTAGATCTACTATTCTTAGTATTCGTTATATGTTTTAGTTTATTCATGTCTATTTATCAAGATATATGGAACGAAATTTCTAGATAGAAACACTCCCATTTACAAAGGTCAGTAAAAAAGTTTTTATATAGCTACAGTAGTCTTTTGTATTTAGTTATTTTTTATATTGTACATTAACTTTTTTCTTTTGAGCATAAACTAGTTTCCTTGTACACATCAGTTTTTTCAGACTGATTGTAATGATTGTGGTATTGTACAATGCCGAACTGTACCACTTGCCCTTAGCTTGACTTTCAAGTTGGTTCTTGGACTTTTTATATCTCTCTTGAATTCTTGCAGACTAGCTTTCTGGTCACAGAGGTGTTCTAGATATATCCTAATTTTCTTGTAGTCACCCCCCCCCCAACCTTTTTTTTTTGGTACTAGGAATTGAACTTACAACCTCAGGCTTACCAGGGAGGTGCTTGTGCCACTGAGCTATATCCTCAGCCCTATCCTAATTTTCTTGTGCCACAATTCATGTAAACTATAGTAAATGCCTTCTCAGGAGTTCTTAAAGCTTGAGTTTCATGTAAAATCTGGTTTTTGGGTTTGTAGTACTGCTGCTAGAGTTGGGGTATTTTTAGTGTGACAGATATGTGAACCTTTTCTTTGATCTTTACATTTTAACATGTTTTTAACCACTTTTTTTAGTATATATGTATATTTTTTGATTCCTATTTTCTCCGATGTTTTAGGTTATTTTAAGTAATGTTTAATTTTGGACTCTCACTAAATTACATCTAGTTTTGTTATGGCAAAATGGAACAAATGTAGGAAGACTGCACCGAGGAGATCTAGGAGACAGTAATTTTATTACAATGGGCCTGACTAGGATCACTCCCAAAGCATTGGATCTCTGCCTAGTGAGGTTTCCAGGCTGTTAAGGGGAGAGCAAATGGGAGGTACAGCTACAGATTTGGTACATTATGATTGGAGGATTGAGTGACATCATGGGTTACGAAGGGAGGTTAAACATCTGAGGTTCCATTGCAAGGCCATCATCAGTCTCAAGTTACATTGCAAGGCCATCAGTTACACAAAGATGATAAAGACAAGGGTTAAACAAAGGAAGAAGTGTTCTGTTATCAGGCTTGCCTGGGCATGTCCACTTGATTTTGGTGGGCATTCTTGGTGGGCCTTTACTTAAATTTTAATTCCCCTTCATATTCATATTCTAAGTATTACTATAGAGATAAAAGAATATGATTTTGACAGTGTTGTTGGATAAAATCTTTAGAATAAAGGTAGTTTAGCATGAGAGAGATCTAGAGAAGCCAAAAAGTTATAAAAACTCCCTCTTGCGGAGGCTTTTGTAATTAATACAAAGTGGCTTAAGACATCGGAAGGTTATTGATGTTTAGAACAGTAACACATTTTTTGAGTAGGCATAGTTTACTTGATAGTTTGTACTTGACAGTTTGTATTCAGGAGTTAGGGTTTTCCACTAATTACTTAAGAGCTAATGAAAACATATGGTGTATATTTAAATAAACCAGTTTTATTATAATAAAAGGCACATTACCATTATTACCCTCAAAATAATTCCCCTTTGCTTGTGACAGTTATCCTATCAAACCTTACAGATGGAAACACTCCCATTTATAAAAGCCAATAAAAAACTTAAATACACTTTCTTTTTTTTTTTTTTTTTTTGGTTTTTCTCCGGTACCGGGAACCGAACTCACGACCTTGCACTTGCCAGGCAGGCGCTTTTGCCGCTGGGCTAAATCCCCAGCCCCTTAAATACACTTTCTGTGTACAAGGGTTTTGTATTAGTAAATGATGCTGCCAGGGGTCATCCAATGAAAATGCAGGCATGTAAAAACATCATGGTGAACCCTCGTCCACCTTACTCACCAGCTCTGGCACTGTGGGACGTCTGCCTCTTCTGCACAGTCAAAATGACCATGAGAGCCAAACGTTTTGAATTGATTGAGGCAGCCACGACAGTACAGCTAATGCTGATTGTGGGAAAGAACTTCCAGGACTACTTCAGAAAGTTGTCACAACAGTGGGAGTAGAGTGTTGAAGTAAGAGGGAGTGGTGTGAGGAGGAACAACCATGTGTTTTTACTGTAATACACTTTTTAAAAGTGTAAGTATTCACCCTGCTTTTTGAGCATGCCTTGTAGATACATTGTTGCAAGCTTAGGAACAAGAGAAACCCCATGAATTAAAATAGTGTTGCTTTTGCTGCTTTTACTGTATTTAAGATATTCTGTAGGTGAGTGTATTTTGCAAAAATTAATAACTTTATTATTTTAATACACAGAAATATATTTTGTTAGATTTTTCCCTAGCTATACTTTTGACTAAGGAAGTAAACATGTAAGTATTCTTTTCCTTTGTTTAGCTGTCATAGAATCATAGATCTCTTGAATTGAGAGGAATCTTAGAACTTGCTTCATTTACCTTTTTCTAATAAAAGGAAATTAATGATCAGTGAGAGTAAAGCTTGTCAGCTTTTAATGTTTTCTTGATAATTCAAACTGATTATTGTAAAATTGTAGTTATGTGATATTGTAAATATCTGTTTTGCTACAGGATTTCTAAGAAAATTGATTTAGGTGCTGTGCTCCTGATACGAAACCTCTAATTTGTTGAAGCATCATTTACTTTCTGTTGAATAACATTGTCTTTTTGTGTTTGAAAATTTTTTTTCTTAGGACAAAACAAGCCCCTCTCTCGTCTTTTGGCATTACTACCACTGTGCTTTTATAGAAAAATAACTTCTATATATGTTGGTGTTAAATGTTACTTCCCCAGGCACGCTGTCCAGAGTTTTAAGTAACCAGAATGCTTAAAGCATTTGGTATGCTGTTGATGGGGTATAGCATTATATAATACTCTTTTTCCCCCACCATTTTCTCTCCCTTGCTTAAGAGTTCTTGAAGCCAGCATAGCAGAAAATAAGGCATGTTTGAGGAGGACACCCACGGAAGTTTGGAAGGATTCTCGAAATCCTTATGATAGAAAAAGACAGGACAAAACTCCTGTTGGGCTAAAGAACGTCGGCAATACTTGTTGGTTCAGTGCTGTCATTCAGGTGAGGCTCTTTATTCTCCTTTTGTTTCCTGCATGATAACAAGTCAGTGGGCTATGTTTGTGCTTTAAACAAAAATGTTAGCATGCTTTTCATATCCCTTTGTCTTGTAAACTAGTTTGGGGGTGGCACTTTGCCTCTCACCCTTTCCATTCTTTACTCCAGTGTGTAATTTTAATAAGACAGCACTACTTACAGGTCTTACTTTCTTAAAAGTAACTCTTCCTCCTTGTTTTCTGTTAGTAGTTGAGGTTGGGGCAGAAAAGATACTTTGTATTTCCTTGCAGATTCCAGAAAGCATTGTAACCAAGACAGGGAACCAGACCTGTCTCTTTGTAGGTCTGATTAGGTTTATTTTTATATACTGGAAAATATTATTCACAGTATTATATACATTTAAATCATTTTTCATATGAAAAAGCATTTTATTTGAGGTTGTCATGGATTTACAAATAATTCTCAGGATGTAAATATAAATGATATGAAGAATAAATACTGTAAATGAAGAATAATACATTTCCATTTAAATTTAGAAGGCAGTAAAATGTTTCCTTAGCTTTTTTCTAGTATGGTAGCTATTTGTATATGAAAATATCCACTGTATTCTTAAATTGGAATAATTTTTCTTTTTAATATGTTTAGCTTGATCTCTGTTTTTTAAATGTTTTCCACATAATGATGATAGTTGTCCTTATTCTGTTGACATTCAGATTACAAAACTTTAAATAAAACAATCTCAAATAGTAGCATGCCCTTAATTATTACTCTTTACAAAAATTGACTGATATTTTGTGTTTATTTTTTTAAAGACTGTTAATTGTGACTTTGCAATTAAAATGTTTTAGTTACCTTTCTCATTGCTTGGACAAAATACCGGATACCCACAAGTTAAAGAAGAAAGGTTTACTTTGACCCACAGTTTGTAGAGGTTTCAGTCTGTAGTCAGCCGGCTCCAGGCAGGGTGGCATGGCAGAGGGGCACACAGAGGAGAATGAGGTCATGGTGTGACAGGCAGAACGGCAAGCAGCAGTCTCCTTTCTCCTTTTATCCTATCCAGAGTACAAGCCTTTTGGGTGGTGCCACCAGCACGGAGGGTGGGGCTTCCCAGTACCCATGCCCAGAACTATGGTAAACCAACTAGTAGACTAGTCTGAGTGTCACACACACTTAATCCTACCGTCACACACCTAAGATCCAACCCCATCCAGAGGGCTCCACCTATGATCTCATGAAGCTTCATGGGGATTTCTAGATCCAGCCTATCCAGAGGTTATCTTGCTGCATTTGCCTTCTTGGAATGTGGCAGTACTACTTAAGAGTTTTAAATTGTGCCAGTGAATCTTTGATATATACCAAAATCTTCTTTGGTACTTTAAGGCTTTGTTAAGAGGCCCTTGTTGTTAGTATTTTTTAAACTTCCACAAGTTAGTGTGACATACAGGCTCATTTTAAAGTCCTAGCTTTCTGTATTCCTTTGTTTTTCTGATATCCTTACTATTTGTACTTTGTCTCTTTCAAAAACTTTTCTCCCTGCTAGCTTTAAAATTCTGCCTTTTCTCTAAAAGTTCTGATCTTGCTCTACTGTTAATTGTATCATATCCTTTCAAATTTATAGCATATGCAGTGGTACCCACATACTCACTGTTAACTGGTTCTTAAGAGGTGTGATGCCTACCAAAAAATGACTAGCACCAAACAAATTACTTTGACCAGAAAGGGTAGCACATCATGAGGCAGTTGACAGCAGCACATTCTAGCTTGTGTATGGAGTGCCAAACAGAGGACAATATTGGGAAGATATTTTTTCGTGTCAAATTGTACCAAATTTTATGAGTTTCAGTGCACTTGAATTCCAGGAACTGGCTATACTGCCATTGTTTTAACCGGTAGTCTTAAGATCATAATTGTCACAAAACATGTCATAATATGTGTGTGTGTGTGTGTGTGTGTGTGTGTGTGTGTGTGTGTGTATACAATGAATAAGTGAACGAGTGTGCTGATGTGTGCTTATAGACCCAGTTATTTGAGAGGATGAGGCAGGAGGACCACTTGAGCCCAGGATTTTGAGACTAACTTGGACAACACAGCAAGATCTTGTCTCAAAGAAAAGAGAGAAAAAAAAAGAATGAATAAATGATTTCATGTACTCACATTTCATTCAAAAATCCTGCCATGTCACAAGCTGATCACAACTTCCCATAGTCTCTGCTATCAGAGACTCATTTTATTTTCCTTATTTAAATCAGAATCCACCTATTTATTTAATTTCTTTATATATAGTTAACCAGAGGTCTTAAGTCCCCAACTACTGATAAAAAACTTTGTCCTGCCATTGACTTGTGGTATTACCTTCCTTTCTATCCACTAGGCTAATTCATGTTTTATAAAATTTAATTCATTATTGCTTATAAAATGTAATGCACTGTTGTATAACAATTTTTAAACTTTATAAACTGTGACCAAGAAATATATTTCCCATTATAAATGTTTTACACATATACATGTTTGAATGTTAATCCTGATTTGTCAAGTTCAGTATACTAAGAAAGGCCTGGCAGGTTTGTAGAGTCTCTCCTAGGTGTGTCTGGGTGACTCGGAAAGTCATGGCCTTGGGTATTATGGTCTCCCCACCCCGCAACCCCTTTCTCTGGCACTGTTGCCGGGCCGCCATGAACTGAGCAGCTTACCTCTGCCATGAAGTCCCTGCCTTAGAACCTGTCAGCCCTGGACTGAATCCCCTGAGCTATGAGCTAAATACATTTTTCCTTCTCTGGGTTGTGGCTGTTGGGTATTATATCTTGTCTCTGGGACGGGAAAGCTGACTAATGCTGCATACCATATATGTAAAATATCCGTAAGAAAAACGTTCTAAAACACTTTGGTGAATTTACTGAGTGTAATACATTGAGGTATTTCTTACTATAATTTATCTCATTTTTAAACAGTGTTTATTATTATGACATTAATAGATTGCAAACTACTCTTTTAAAAACAATCTTTGAGGAAGTCTTTTCAAGAGCATCTTTCATCTATTCTCATTCTGACCTCCCATAATCAGTGTTATTGTCCTGTGGAGTCACATTGCTGTTGTTACATATTTTTAGGTTATTATGTTGTTGTGGCATAGAGATAATGTAAAATTTCTTTGTGTCTCTGTCACCTAGCATCTATTGAATGTATTTATTTGCACTCATTTTTGTTATTTCTTATTTTGTGTTGTGTGCCTTTTATTTTCAGAAACTGCATGTCAAATACAGACTAATATAAAGGAACAGCTTTTAGTAATACATAGTTTTTTTAAAAAAGTTTTCCTCATATGAGTTTGTGTTTTGCAGTAGAATAAGTATTGTTAACTGTGAAGAATAGTGTGGCTGAATCCAAGAAAGTAGAGTTTTTCCCAGAGAGAAAATAGGCCTTCTTTGTTGGTTGTGACAGTTCTGTGTATAAAGAGCATAGTTGTCAAGAATAAGTCTGTGAGACCAGCCATTTTCACAATTCTCTTTATAGAATTTTCCTTTAGGTATCATAAATTTTTATTCTTTTTCAGTCATTATTCAATCTTTTGGAATTTAGAAGATTAGTTCTGAATTATAAGCCTCCTTCAAATGCTCAAGATTTACCTCGAAACCAAAAGGTAAAAACTATAAATGACTTTTAAACAGAGGACCTCTACTTATATTCTCTTATCTGTGATTGCTTTGGGGATGTTTGTTCCATCTAATCTAAATCTGTTAGAATTTGCATGTCCACTCATTTGTGTGTACTGCAATGATTTCTTGTTCTTTGTCCGTGTATTACAAATACGGATTTTTCTTGTGTATATGTCAGAGTAGTATACCAATTTTTTGTGTCAGTTTAGTAATTTGTTTTTCTTTTTTGGATTGTCAAATGTCAGTAATCTTTATAGGCTGGGTATAATCTATAATTCAAAATCTTTCCTCCATTGACTTCTGAAAACTTGTGTGAAAATAATTTTTGATTGTGTAGAGGACTTTTTTAAAAATAGGTTTTGTGCTGATATTTTGCAGTGTAAGCACAAGCTTCTGTTTTGGAAGTAGCATTGTTAGATAAGCAGTGCACTGTAGGAGAGACAGACACCAGAGCCGCATCGCTGTGGCACTAGGTATAGTCCCAGAGCAAGTACCTCGATCTCTTTCTTTGCAGTTTCCTTGTCTGTAAAGTGTAGATATAACAGTAATTATTTCAGAGTTGCTGTGGGGATCAAGTGAGGTAAAACACTTAAAGGGTTTGAAAGTAACTGATATACAGAAAATATTTGTTGTCAGCTATAATTTTACATATGAAAGTTTAAAAAATAGGACTTTCAAAGATAGTCGTATTTGGATGTGCACATTCATACTTAATAAGAAAAAAAAATGACCACAGAAATGATCTTGTTATAAAGAGCCACTAGTACTAATTGTACAGGTTGCAAAGATGAAGAAAGTAAAGTTTTCGGTTTCTGTAAAGTGCTGACCCTGTTGTTGTAGTGGTAAATTATTAGGTTACACTGTATTTTCATTTCAGTGTTTAATTTTCAAACCACCTTTTCTGTAAATGTGTGAAACATTTATAATGTACATTTGAGAGAATATAACTTGATTTACAACCAGCTTTTCAGGCTGTAATCTCCAGGTTGTAAAATGTCAGGCTGTAACTCATTTTCAAAAGGGAACTGCTAGGGAGATTAAGCAGACCCTGTTAGTTATTATGTTTGATGTGGAACTTTTTGGACTGCTGTCTCCTTTATTACAATCTGTTGATATCCACAGGTCTCTCTTCCTGTGTCTCCATTGAAGTCTGTGCAATTTTCCTGACATTACTGGAATTATTTTCAATTATGTATTTATATTTGTACATATTAACTTTATAGAATTTATTATTATGTTTATTATTTAGTATTATGTTTATTATATTTATTATTATGCTTTAATTTCTTCTATGTTTTCATACTGTTGAATAAGACCACATTAGTTTTGTGATCTTATTTAAGAAATAGTCATTACCATGTTCATCTACCAGAGCCAGTTATGAAGATATGAGACTGTTCAGTGCATGCTAGGGACATGTGTAATCAGCACCTTTCTCAAGACGTGTTTAGGGGTCTCTTTGGCTTAGGGCACTGAAAAAATAATCACTCGCTTCCATTCTTTAAAGGATACTTAGGAGTATACTGTACATTTTTACATAAGATTGTTCCACAAATCTACTCTTTAATTCAGCACAGTGACAATGGAAAGTACTATAACTTGAAACCTTTGGAACAAATATGGTAAGGAAACATAGTTACCAGTCACTGATTTGTGCTATATTCGTTTGGGGTGACAAAAGACACACTTTTTAAAAAGGTGTCACTGTAACCCATCATTTATTATTTCAAAGTAAATTTATGTCCCATTCACAAAATGCTCGCTCTCACATTGAGTGCAAAAACTAACATTACCCTGAAATCAAAAGTAAAAAAATGCTTTTAAGAAGATAAACTGCAGATCAGTATTCCTCATGAATATGGAAACAAAATGTCAAAGCAAATTTTTTTTTGAAGATAGAGTCCTATGGTAGAAAGAGTAATACTTCTTGAAGGAAGTATGGTTTATACAGGAATGCAAAATTGATTTAGCATTCAAAACAGTTTGACTCACTATATTAACAAACTAAAGAAAACTGTATATATCTCAGTAGATGAAGAAAAAAGATTTGACTAGCACTAACCCTTATGCTAAAATCTATAAACAAGATATTAAGGAGAACATTTCTCATTTTGATAAAATAAACTTTTGATAGAGAACTTTCTCATTTTGCTAAAGCCTATTTATAAAAAAAGTATTTCAAATATACTTAAAGACAAAAACTGCCGATTGCTTGAAACCAGACTAAACTAAGCACATAATGTGCATTCCACTTACATAAATTTCTAGAAGAGGCAAAGTGACTCTAGTAACTTAGGGATGGTTAGCAAAGGATGGAAGGATGAACTTTTGGAGGTGATATATAGGTATGTTATCTGGATTGTGGTGATGCTTTCATGGATACATACATATTTGAAGCTCATAAAGTATAAAGTTGTATACTTTGTAATGTTTAAAGTAGTGTATATCTGTCATATTTCTCAGCAAGTCCCTTAAGATGTGTTCCGATATTTCTATGGTAATACGTTAGTAATTTAGTCAAATGGAGTAGCTGATCTTCATTATAGTTTTACCTTTTGAAATTCAAAAAGATTTTCTAGTTGCATAAGTTAGCTGAGACAAAAATACTGCATTGTTCTGGAGATGTAGCTCAGCAGTAGAGCACTCCCCTACCATGCACATGTCCCTGAGTTCAGGCCCTGATTTTGTTAGAAAAAGTTTCCTTTTTTCATTACACTAAAGTATTTTTCTTTTTAAATGGTTTCTCAGTAGAATTTCTCTTAATTTTTGGAACTCATTACTTTCATCCTTATTACATGACAAGTGATGTCTGTAAAAATCTGCCTTTTTTTAAGGTTCAATGATTATTAAAGAAGTTGATGTCAGGAAAAC
The DNA here is from genome assembly GCF_000276665.1 of Chinchilla lanigera. Taxonomy (NCBI): domain Eukaryota; kingdom Metazoa; phylum Chordata; class Mammalia; order Rodentia; family Chinchillidae; genus Chinchilla; species Chinchilla lanigera. The sequence continues at coordinate 17,504,002 of NW_004955407.1, forward strand.
TAAAGGTAATTTTGGAAATAATTTTATGGATTAAAACTCATAGTATTTATACTTTCTAAACTTTTTTTTAAAACAAGGTAGTTAGTGAGGAGGGAGTAGGACATACAAGAGAAAACATGAATTAGGTTTCTCATTTAGAAGTTTAGTACTTACCCTTTGTCATTGATGATAGAATTCAGGATATTTGAATATAAGCTGCATTTAGAAGTTACCATTTTTATATCAGAGTTAGTGTACTTTCTAATTGTTTTAATGGTGGGTGTAGTTTTTGGATCTGATTGTAAGCATTTGAACCAGTTTTATTGCCTGCCTATTTCTTAGGAGTCCTTTTGGGAGAAACTATTTTTATGTGGATATTATTCAGGGCAGTAATTGTATAAATATACATGCATTTTAGAGTTTTTTTAACGTTTAGAATGCTAGTTATATGACATGATAAAATTTTTCTCATTTCAACTGCTTTTAAGCTTTATTAAAATTAGTAGCATAAGAACTAAATATAAGGACTGCTTGTTTGATTTGTTGTCATGAAACATTTCTGAAGGGTTTAGTTTAATCAGCCAGTAAAAATTCATTGCCTACTTTGTGTGTCTAAAAGTTGTAGAAGAGATATTGAAATCTTGGTCATTGAGAAGCTTATAGTCATATTGAAAATAAAAGTGAATATTTCAAGGACTACAGAGTGGGTGTTATATTAGCCCCATATTATTAGGATTTAGTTTGATTTTATACAGGTTAATATACTTATTAAACAATTGAATTTAAAAATTATTGATATTAAATATATTTAATACTGTTATAAAATAACGTATAAATAAGTAATTTTAAATAACTATGATAAGCAAATAGCCATTAATAGCCATTAATGTTTATTAAATTATATACTAGTAATTAGACAAGACCCTACTGTTAGTCTAATAATTAGTATATAACATGGCAGTGGCAGTTGGTGATTCATAGAGAAAGGCATGTATCTCTGTAGATGTAGAATTTGAAGAGGTTGTTACCTTGGAAGTGTCTAGAGATGCTTTTGGATTGGAAGAGCAATTTTGGCTTAAATGGGTTTATTGGGGTAAAGCACTTAGAATAGTGCCTGGCATGTAGGAGCACTCTTTGAACGCTGGGTGTTATTGTTGCTTTTGTCAGCCGCAGCTGGGCCTTGCTGAATAGGAAGGATTATAATAACCAGACTTGAACGAGGAGGATATTGTTGGCTGTGTAACGACATGATTTGCTGTGAATATGTGGTATTTGTGCAGAAATTGTGACCCTACTGTAGGTCCTTTGCTGTTTCTGAGCTTGAATTCTTGAGTACTGTAGATGACATAAACACTTTCCATTTTAAATATGTTACAGAGTGCTGGATTTATCCCTGATCTTTGTCAGCTTAATTTCGTTATTATTAAAATGAATAGTTGTTTAACAGTAAAAATTTTGTTAATCTTCACTGAAGGGTTTTTGGGTTTTTTTTCAATAGGAACATCGGAATTTGCCTTTCATGCGTGAGCTGAGGTATCTTTTTGCACTTCTTGTTGGTACCAAAAGGAAGTATGTTGATCCATCCAGAGCAGTTGAAATTCTTAAGGATGCCTTCAAGTCAAATGACTCTCAGCAGGTAGCTTTTTATACTCATTAGTGTTTGTATTTTATTTATTCTCACCAATCCTTCAGTAACTTTTCCAAGAATACATGACACTTTGGATGGATTATTAAGCTTAATTAAAAATAACCTGGAGCCATTTATATAAAACTGTGTTTATTTGGAAGACTTACTTTAAAATTAAGTGACCTTGGAAGTGTTAAGATAAAGTTGTGGTTTACATTATGATTGAAATTTATGAGGCAAAATAGGATAAAATTAAAAATGCTTGCATGTGTAATTAAAAACCTTAACAAACGTGTGGTAACCTAGTGTCAGTGTGGTATACATGTTGTTGATATTCCTGTTTGTCTAGCAGAGAGTAATTTTTCTTAATTAGTCAGAAGAGGTTTTTGAAGGACATTGTCTTTGTTATTTTTCATTCTTTAAGTAGTACTGTCATGATAACTTCACTGTAAACACAGTATTGAGAAGTTTGATATAAAAGTAAAAAGTATATATAAACAAACCAACATTTCCTATATTGAGAAGTCAGGATAATGAAGGAAAACAAAGAGAAATGAAAAAGGTGGCTAGGAATGATAACAAGTGTTGAAGAAGATGCCGCATTGGAATGAAGGGCAGAGGGTAAAATGTTATTTGGGAAGAGGCTAAAAGAGACTGTGTTCTTGTAGTGCTTCTGATTTTTGGTGTGGGTGTCCGTTGTGTGAATTTATGGAAAGGGAATTTGAGAGAATATTTTAAAAAATTCTGTTTGCATCATCTTATGTGATTTTCTTTTTAAAATCCACTCTGAATGTTAAATATAAATGAGCAAGCATGCTCATATCAGAGTTTTCTTTTTATCTTTTAAAAAAACATCTCTGACAATAGCCCAGTGTCTTAGGCAGTATCTAGTAGCTTTCTGACTTACTTTCACTGTCATAATGACACTAACAAAAGCCAAAAGAGGTAACGTTCCAGCAGTGATCCCTGAGCACCATTTGAGAGCGTTCCTTCTGGTTCTAAGTACATTTCATTCGTTTCTCTACTCATTCATTCATTTACTGTATTTCTGTAGCAGAACATTGGCGAACCTTTTAGAGAGGAATGCCCAAACTGCAACACAAAACCCACTTGTTTGTCACTAAGTACTAACACTGCAATTACACCTAAATACTGAGGCTTTAGTTTAGGAAAAATGACTCACATATTAACATCTTTAGTCTTAAAAGAAAAACGCCACATTTGCCTTAGGTTGCTGCCGCTTTTCTATAGCATTGTTTTCTTCAGGGTATGTCCTGTCTTTTCCAGTGACTCTTAGTATACAATTAAGGTTTAATAAGATTACTTGAGTTCACAGACACATCTTTTCTTGTGGGATTACTTTTTTTTTGTATTTTTCTTGCTTTCTTTTTAACTGTTGATGTTTTGCATTGTGATGTTTTTTTTTTTTTTTTTTTCTTGCTTTCTTTTTAACTGTTGATGTTTTGCATTGTGATGTGAGTGTTTTTTTTACCTTTAAGGATAAAGCAGTAGAGCATTCATTTGGAACCGCACATGTGTATGGGTTGGGCCTTTCATTTCAAGTTAAGAGTCCACAGAGAGACCACAGGCCATTCTGCTGTTCTGTGCTCCTGAATGCTGCAGTATGGAGGCCTTTGCTTTGTGCTGGCAGTGTAGACTAGTTTCCTCGCTGTTGATTTTTTTCTCTAGAGGTCTTTTAAAGCAGACGGACAGCAATACAACTTGATACAAGTTTGAGTCTCTTTTGTTCCTCAAACTCTTAACTCTGAAGTATGCATTATTGATTGTTACCATAAGTCTGTAAGTAACGTAACATCATGATTAATTCAAAAAAGTTTAAACTTACATTTGCATTCTTCTGAGTATTTCAAATATGTCATGTTTGAAAACATCTAAAAGTCTTATGGGAGACCCTTTAGTATGTAGTAGTGCTGTCAATTTTTATGTCTTTGTTTATATTCTAAAAATAAAATGTTAAAGATCTTTTTCCCTCATGTTAAAGTAGGTAGAATTTTTATTTTGTAATTGTAGATTCTGTACTGGTTGCTAAAAAAGGATTAACCTCTTCCAGAGATTTTTGATAAACAGGAGATTCTTGTGTTTCTTGTTAGACACAATGTCTAAATATGGGCATTTTATTCTGAGGTTTTACATTAGTGCCCTGGTAGAGCTGTAACAAATGGCCATAGACTGGGTGACTTTATTTATTTATTT
>NW_004955407.1:17507921-17589924 GCF_000276665.1 Chinchilla lanigera
GGTACCAGGAATCGAACTCTCTACCTTGCACTTGCCAGGCAGGCACTGTGCCCCTGAGCTAAATCCCCAGCCCCTAGACTGGGTGACTTTAAAAAGTAGAAAATTACTGTTTACAAGTTTTAAAGGTCAGAGCTCCAAAATGAAGGTGTCACCCAGACCATGTTCCTCCAAGGGCTGAGGGGAGACTCCTTACTCCTCTTCCTTCTGCTGGCTTCTGCTATTTCTTGGCTTGTGGGAAATCAGCTCCACTTTCTGTCCTCACGTGTCACTTTCTCCTGTCTGTGTGTCATATCTTTGCCTGTTTGTTACAGGAACATCCATCACTGGATTTGGGATCCACGCTTAGCCAGGAGGATCTCATCTTGAGAATGTGACTACAATTATATCTACAAAAAATATATTCTAAATAAGGTCATATTCTTTGGTTCTCAGTGAACATATAAAGTATTTATTCATAGGTACCATGGATGTTTATAGTTTTGTGTTTAGTACTATATAACGTATGACTCTGGAACAATTTACTTAAGGTGTTTAGGCCTATTTTCATGATTATGATCATCATCATCATCATCGTCATTATTATTTTAAGACAAGGTCTTGCTACGTAGTTCAGGCTCGCCTTGAGCTCATTATATAATCCAGGCTTGCCTGGAACTCATGGCCACCCTGCTGCCTCTGCCTCCTGAGAGCTGGGATTATAGGTTTGCATCACCACTCCCAGCCACTGTCATTATTTTTAAGGTGAATATGTTGACCTAGGCACTCTTAAATCTAGCTGGAAAAACATATGGAGCCTTGTTTTATACTTGGGGTGTTTTGATAAGTAAAGGCAATTTGCTTGTACTGATTTATCTGTCTGTGAGCAGTCTTAATTTGGTTGATTTATTTTTTCTCCAGATGTTCTTTGTATACCTAGTCATCTGTCATTCAGCTCACATTATTGAAATTATGGTAGTTGAGTATTCTTACCACATACTGCTTTTTTTTATATTAGGGGAGTAAGGACAAAGGAATGACAGAAGGTGGTGTATGGCAGTTGGTTCTGAGTGGAGGATCAGTTTGAGTTTCATAGTTTAATTTATGCATTAGTTGGAAAGTCAGCAATTAGTTAGACTTAACTTGCCAAAATTAACAGGTATCTTAGTAAAGGTTAATATAGCTTAAAGTTATATGTAAAGGTTAACGTTAGAAATTGAATTGTCAGAAGTCACTAATCTTTCTTTAAAGTGAAAAGTTGATGATTCCTTACAAAATGTAGGACTCTTTGGGAGTAATATGAGTCTTTTATTTAATAAAAATTTATTACAGAGCTTTGCTGGAGTATGCTGATATTTTTCTTATAAACGCATTTGTTAAGTTCTAATTTACGTAGGAACACTCTCTTTCTCTCTCTCTCTCTCTCTCTCTCTCTCTCTCTCTCTCTCTCTCTCTCTCTCACATACCCATTTTTCCTAAAGTGAAACCCTGGTAATGGTAATTATAATGTTTGCTTAAAAGTGTTAGTAGTTTATATCTAGATTAAACCATAAAAGCTTGTCGCATTTGATGTGAAACATTTTGAATGTTACTTTGTGAGGAGTTGGTAATTAGACATTCCAGTGAGTTGTCCTGTAGGTTTTATGTTGCAACATTTAATATTTTTATCAGTAGGCTCAAATGTCAGCACCTCTTTTTCTTTCCACAGCAAGATGTGAGTGAGTTTACACACAAATTGCTAGATTGGTTAGAAGATGCCTTCCAAATGAAAGCTGAAGAGGAGACGTAAGTTACCATGAAGTTTAATAATGATGTTTTAGAATTCAGTAAGTAGCACTCAGGTTTTTCTTTTATGTGTTCAATGTCAACAGAGAAGTAGAAAGCCAGGATAGACTTACAGAAATCCCAGTATTATCTATATTATTGACAGGCTGTTTGGAATTTGTAGGGACAGATTCTGGATAGCTTTCACTCTCCACTGTTAGATCACAATGCACCTAGAAAGACTTAAAAAGTGACTCTTGAAAGGACTAATATATATTCGTTCTCTTAGTTACTGCAAATGCTTTGCATGAGGGTGAATGTGTTAGCGATCGAGCAGTTCAGAAGGAGTTTGTACTTCTGATGAAATACTTTCCAGTGGAAATACAAGGACAGGGATGTGGTTTTTCCTCCATGTTCCCTACTTCTTCTGTATTAGTTGGGCTTACTTATTAAAACCTTGGTTGTTTAAAGTATGTGGCTAGCTTTCTTAGAGGAGGGAATCAACATTTTCAGGGCAGTTCTTTTTCTCATCTCATGGAGCCATTCTCCTAATAACCGTTATGTTTTTGTTTTTTTTGAAACATTGGTAGAGTCTTCAGACTGCCACAAGGCTTTGACATGAATCTGCAGCACACAGTACTAAGCACCGAGAACACAGACTGAAACCTCAGGCCAAAGATTCACTTTATCTTTTTTCAGTTCTAAATTATGGCTAGCATCATTGTCCAATAAGGCTTTTTAACATGGTCTACAATGAAATGAAAGTTTAAGGTGTTCTAATCTTATAATATTGACAACTAAAAGATGCTTCCATACTTTGAAATGCACTCCTCCTCTGTTGCCAAAATCCAGGAAAAAAGAAGTTTCCAGATGACATCATAGCAGTTACATTTATCAACTGGATTATTTTGCCTATCCATATAAAGCAGATAAATAAGAAAATTCATGTCCCAGTCTCCTAATCTGTGTGGTCTGAGCTGTGTAAGCCTCTCATTTCCATACCTGCACAGAAGTGGAGTTCTACAACTGCAGCATATATTTTCTCTGTTACCTAGCTGTGTTTCCTTCAGTACTTCAAATGTTGAATTGCCTGTGACCTTAGTTTTATATTTCAAAAGGTTATCAGGTCACACGAGATTAACACTATCTCTTAACTTTGATATTTTGAAACTTAAGCAAAAATTTAACCTATTAACTGTCCAACTAAAATACTATTCTGAGAACTTAGTGCAGTTTCTACCCAAGTTCTTGTCAATCAGTATGAAAGAAATTTAGGATACTAGTAAACTGAAAAGAAATCATCTTATTTTTAATTTGACCAAGCTGCCAGTCATTGAAAACTAGTTAATTGCAGACTCTCATCTGTGAACTTAAACTAAGTTGGAGAAGTCTTTCAAGAGATTAATTTAGCACCATGTCCACATTATCTAAGGGCACAAAATTCCACACTTTGCAAACTGTCTCTGTCATAGAATGTGGCATTTGAGAGCTACTTTCTTGGTGTGTGTAGAAGGTTTTGACGTTGGCAGCTCTGGTCTGGAAGGCAGCTGTCTCTTCTCTTCTGTCCATTTGAACTCTTGAGTAGCACTCCCCATAAACTTCAGTTTGCTGTCGTCAGGGCTACACTAAATGGAAGCACTTGTCTTGAAGTTCTGCCCCCACAGTTAGTACAGCACGCTTCCAGGTATGTCAGGGAGGTTCAGGGAGATGTGCCCGGGGGCTCCCACCTCTGCCTCTCTGGTACTGCTTCTTGCCCTTTATTCTGGCTTCCATGAGTTATGATATGGAAATGTTTAATGTACAGTTAATTTTTTCTATTTATAGATCCAAAGAATTATAAGCATATTTATGTATTTTTAACATGCATTAGGGATGAAGAAAAGCCAAAGAACCCCATGGTAGAATTGTTCTATGGAAGATTCCTGGCTGTGGGAGTGCTTGAAGGTATAGTTACATGTTTTTTTATTCCAAGGAAAGAAATACTATTATACAATTATATAATAAATTATAATATAGAATTAATAGTACATGATTATATATTGTTATACCTTTATTTGGTAATGGCTTTGTTTTTTGAGTAGTTTTAATTTTTAATTTGACTTTCTGTGTCAGGGAATCCCTTTTGCATTGCTTCTACTAAACATTTACATAAAGACACAATTGACTAAATGGAAAGGAAGATAGAGAATGCATTGTCACTTGCTAATTGATACTTCATCTTTTGTTCTTTCCAGCGAGAGGACTTCTGTGATAATATCAGTTGTTGGAATGCAGGGATTAACAGGATATAGAGAGTTGACAGGATATTCTAAAACATTTCAGATTTTGAAGCATTTCACATGTTGGATTGTCAGATTAGAGATGTTCAGTAAAGTCTACAAAAATTCCAAAATCTGGAAAACTGCAAAATCAGAAATACTTTTCTTCCCAAGCATTTCACTTAAGGGCTGAAGCCAGTATTGTAATTGAATGCAAGCTAAGAAGTATGTATTAGGAGAATATTTGGTTACTTGGTGGATTGATTGATTGATGGATTGATTTTTTGGCATTGGGACTCAAAGTCAGAACCTCATGCTTGCCAGGCTGGTGCTGTGCCGCTGAGCTATATCCTCAGCTTGATTTATTTTTTTATATATTTTTTGAAAGCTGCAATTTAACATAGGATATTGCAGATTTCTCAGTTTTTGAGTGATCATAGAATTCTTTACGCACAGTATTAGTTTATACAAAAGTGTTGTGTACTCTTTTTTTAAAAACTCATGAAGGGTGATAGCACTATGCTAAGTATCTGTTTCTGAAAATTTGGGGCTTGGCAGTTTCTTATTTTTTTTTCTGACAGAGTAAGGAAACCAGACTCCTTGCTTGTATAACTTCATTTATAATAGTCCCAAATCATACACTTCTTTTTTCTAAGTCTGACAGAGTAAGGAAACCAGACTCCTTGCTTGTATAACTTCATTTATAATAGTCCCAAATCATACACTTTTTTTTTCTAAGTCATGAATTTTTGAAAAACAGTTTTTCTCAAATGACCTAGTACATCACCTTCTGGAAATTATTTTTTCAAATCTCCCTAAATATAAAATTTAGAAAATTTGCTTTTCCTTCCTGATCTTAAGTGATGGATTGAAGTTTTGTTTGTATTTGATAATTTGGGGTTCAGAAAAAGGCAGATACTCAGATTTCATCCTGGCCTCGACTGAAGAATTAGTACATTTTTATTTGCTTCCCATGCTAAATATTCATAATGTGAGGGAAATACTTTATATACTATATTACATTGGGCCATCTAGACTGTCATCCTGATTTTGTCTTAAGTAGAAGAAGCAGTCATTGGCCTAATCAGGTTGTGATTGGCACTGTTTCTAATATCCTACTTGAGCATTTCTACACATATGATACTGTTTATTAAAAATTTTTAAATTTTTACTACTACATGTTTGGAATACATAATGATTACTCTGAAAATTAAAAATGGTTGTTATTTAAATGCTTAATTTGTTAATCAGTGTTGAAGTCTTGGTGGTTCATATAATAAGTTGCTTGAGAACTGTTGTATAAAATAAGGGTTGTTTATTACATTTCTACTTGAACTATGTGTTTGTTGCAGTGAATAACTTACTTTAGAATACTTTCAAAGTAATCTTCCTAACACTTTCTTTTAGACCAGTGAATCTCCCTGGGGGTAGTTTTCAGTTTGTTTGCCAAGGTATCTGTACTGCAAGACATCTGCAGTATTTTGAGAACTTCTAGTTCATTGATGTCTGCATTTTGTTCCTCTCAGTCTTTTTTTGTAGTTTCTTTCTTGTTTATTTTTAATATCACTCTTATACCTAAAACTGTCCTTCCTCCATTCTCTTCTGACTGCATCTCTGATGTTTCAGACTTCATTAAGCTATTCATTCTTGGTGCCACCTAACTACCTGAATATTGTTGTGCAAAAATCACACAAATGGGTAACTACTATAATGGATCATGAATTTATAATGATAGTGGAGAAAGTGAAACTTTGGGAAAGGAGAGGTAGACCTGAACTTCACTAGTCCCACGCTTATAACCTTATCTGATATCATGTATGTTTTGTGTAGTGGCCTCTCTCCAATGTTCTATAATAGCTACTTTCATCTTTTCCTCCCTTTTCAAATCTAATGTGTCTCTTCATTTTCTGAGAAACATTTACCTCAGATATTGTGGATTCATTGTGAACAGTAAACAATATGAACAGTAAACAATAGTTTATTATCATCTCTTCAGCTCAGGACCACATGTGTCTTATTTACTGTCATATATATGCCATGTATATGTCAGGTTTAACATCGTGTCTTGCGTTTAGAAGCTGATTCTTGGAAGACTTAATACAGACATATATGTATGTGGTTACATACAAATAGGTATGTAATTATTAACGTATGGCTGGATGTGAATGTACATGTACAAAAGCTGTGGAACGTTGTGTTTGTTTTCAGGTTCAGGAAAGCAGTAGCTGATGAGCCATGTACAGGAACATTAATAAACTGTTCTTCTTCCTGTAGGTAAAAAATTTGAAAACACTGAAATGTTTGGTCAGTATCCACTGCAGGTCAATGGATTCAAAGATCTGCATGAGTGCCTAGAAGCTGCAATGATTGAAGGAGAAATTGAGTCTTTACATTCAGAGAATTCAGGAAAATCAGGCCAAGAAGTGAGTTTAGCATTTTTATTGTTCCCCTCCATACCCCAATCTTACAGTGGTGTAAAACACGATAAAAGTTTCTACTTATATAGATTCAGATAATTGAGAAAATACTCAGAAAAATGTTTGGATTTAATTGTGGTAATTTAGGCATATTTCAGAAACCTAGACAGTCATTGTGGTCTGTAAATTATGTTGAATTATCATTTAAACAATTTATCTCAATTTTTTTATAAATCTTCATTTTAGAAATTTAATCTTTTTATACTGTTTAGTCAAGGTCAAGGTGTTAGCCTGTATTACCTTCTTGCTCATGTTTCTTTCTCCACATACCCAGACAAACCTACCCCAAAAATATACTTTTTTGGGAATGCTAAGGATAGAACCCAGGGCCACTCATGTGCTAGACAGATGTTGTGTCACAGAACTCCATCTCGAGCCCTAAGAAAAAATACCTATTTTAAATAATATTTTAAGTATTTTAAATGTTTAAATAACATGACTATGGGAAATAGGTTTTCTTTCTACTTAATAGGTCATCAACTTCAATGATTGTCAGTAGACTGGCAGATCCCACTTGAAACCTCTTAAAGAAGAGTCTAGGTTAGGGATATGGTACGTAGATTTAGTAGATTAGTGGCTTTACAAATGATTCTGGTGTGGCCCTCTAACTCAGGGCATTTAAATTCAGCTGATTTATTTATTGGAAAATATCTCTAAAGTTTGGACAAGAAAGTAGATCATATGAAGTCTATTCTGTTTGCTGTTAAATAAAAGGGCAATAATTTAGAGCAGGAGAGCAGAGATGACATACTACCTTCTATTGGCAGGGTAGTTTTTAAGTGAAGGCACACTATAGTATGTTGTAAGTAATCTTCCTCACTATGCGTTGTTGATAAATAATTCTAGAATTCTTTGTGTATTCCTAGTTTTTAAACATTGATTATCTTACATAGAATCTGAATTTCATTATCTTTTCAACATATCTCATTTTTGTCCTCCATTCATTTAGAGGTTTTATACTTTTCATGCTCTGTGGTCCAATGTATATTTTCTACATGGTTTCTTAGGTCTCACTTAAGGAATACAATAGTTTATTATCATCTCTGAATTAGCAGGTTCTACATAATCTCAACAATAGCACATTTGATTATTTATGACTCATATTTCCAGTTGTCGCAATTTGCTTGACACAAGATTTTGTTAAAAATTGAGCCTGTTCTAATAGACTGTCACTGACTAGAGTTTAATATCTTGAAAGTTACTAATAACATTTATAGTTTTATTTCATTATGTGCTTCAGAGTATTTCATTTCTTCTTGAGACCAGTTGATTTCTTGAAAAACTGATGAATAACATTCTAGGCTATTTCTAATTAGTGTAATTTCTGTTAATAGCTTTTTTCCTTGCTGTTATTTACTTTAAAAAATTGTTGATTTTTACTTTGACACCAAAAAAAAAATCTCTTTTCCTGAAGTAGCTATAGTCATTTAAAAAGACTTTTATTGTTGAGAATGCTCAAGTTAAAACATTAAAAGTCCACAAGTCTAGTGGACTCTAGAAGTTTAAATTTGTGGAATGATACACGAAGTTGACAACTGGCTAAGTTAAAAATGATTATATGAAATGTAACTACCATCACATGTCACTTAATGAGGGAGATATCTTCTGATTAATGCACTGTTAGGCAATTTTGTCATTCTGTGAGTATCAAAGAATATATAGACCTACATTATGTAACTATAGATCATTCACTTGTTATGGTCATTTGCAGTCAAGTGACACGGCATGAGGTTTGTGTGGCTGCTACAGTTTCAGTATGGCATGTTGTTCTACAGTAAAGTTTTCTTTTATTGTAAATAGAAGAATAGTCTAATTTAAAAAAACTGTTCTGTAGTAGATAATACTCATTTATTATCTCATGAAACATTATGTACTGTACAGTTATATATGCTATTGTTTTTTATGAGTGGCTATACAGGTTTGTTTATACTAACATCATAAATATGTTACTTACACTAGCATGTTTACTAGGTGATAATTTTTCAGTTCTACTATGATCTTGTGGAACCATCCTCATACATACAGCCTATGATTTACTGAAACATGGCTGTATTGCATCCAACTATATTCACCAAATACTTTTTAAATTTCAAACGGTGTGAGTCAGATTCTCCAGGAAACTTGGAGATACTTTTTGATTGCCTATTGAAGGAGAAAAACATCAAATAATACTTCGCTTGTGTAAGTCTTCACTATTCAGAATGTGTTTGTACATTCTTTTACATAATTGCTATGCACATATAAATGTTTGTGTCTGTTCACTGTGCTCTGAGACTTGGAATTTTCTACTCAGCAACAGATCAGAAGCATCTTTCTATGTTGGTATACATCTTTACAACAATCATTAGAGTGCTATGAGTTTCATAAAACTTAAAATTAGATCTGAGGATCTAGCTTAGTGTTAGAACTTTTGCCAAAAATGTACCAGGCCCAGAGTTCAGTACCTAACTCTGCGATGAGGGCACAGTATTGATACCATATTTGATATGTGGTGATTTTATATGGGAAATTTATCTTTTAATGTGAAAAGGAAGATGAACGAAGCCAAATAAATGACTGGAGCTTATTTTTGGATTAGAATAGGAAGGTTTCACTTCTTGTGCCTAGTGCCTAGTTTAGAATTTTTTCCCCTGGCTTTTTTTTTTTTTTTTTTTCACATGTGTATAATCTGTGCAAAAGCATTTCAATATACTTTAAGAGAAAAAACAACTATCATACCTCATAAAAAACACTACATTTTTAAAATGTTTCTTTTATAGGGTACTAACAAATTCAGGAGGTTTTATGCTGAAATTCTTTATTCATTAACTGCATGATTTATTTCTTCTATTGATTCACTATATACAATAACAACAACAGTAATAAGGTGCTCCAAGATATGAAGAATTACCTCACTTTTACCTTTAATAACCTGTGTCATGAGCATAACATACCTGTTAGGTAAGAGAAGACTAAATACAATTTTTGTTGAATAGAAAGTTTTTTTAAAAAACAACTTCTCATTCACAAACCTCGAGTGGGAGCCAAGCTGAGCCCCGGACAGCTTTGGTGGCCTCAGTGTCCATGCCTCTGCACCCTCAGCTGAGCTGGGTTGAAGCCTGGACAGCTTTGGGAACCTTGTTGAGCTGCCCCCACCACTCCCCCACCAACGAGAGTGCCAGCCTGGGCCACGGTCAGCTTCAGGAGACTCACTGACCACGCCACCCTACACACACCTCCCAGGACCTGGGTTGAGCCTTGGACAGCTTCATAAACTGCACATGGGATCCTCACTGAGCCCTGGACAGCTTCTGTAGCCTTGGTGATCACACCTCCCCCACGGCAACCTTGTGGGGGCCAGGCTAAACCCTGGATAGCTTTGGGAATCTTGTAGAGTTGCCCCTGCCCCTCCCTCTCCTTCACCAGTGTGGGAGCTGGGCTGAGCCCTGGGCAGCTTGAGGGCCTCAGTGACCATGCTTCCACCCCTCCTCGACTGGTGTAGGTGCTGACATGGGCTCCATACAGCTTCTGGAGTATCAGCAACCACACCCTGCCCTATACAGCCAATGTTGAGCACCACAGAACTTCCAGTTCTTGCCCTGCCACTCCTATACCATTGCAGGAGTGAGGCTTAGTACCAGGGAACCTCTGGATCTTTGAAAATGACAAAATGAAGGAGCAGAATGTAATCTCAGACCTCCACCCCACCCAGAACAAGTCCAGGAGACATTGACACAGAAGAATTTAGAAGTCATACACCTGAAATTTCTGAAATGATAGCAACTGAAGTAAAGAAACAACTCCATCAGCCATAGAAAACATTACATCAGAAATAATGTCTCAGGTAAAAAAATGACAATAATCATGAAAGAATTGCTCAGCATATCTAAAGAAGATATAGATAGGAAAATAGAGCATAGAAAAATGATAGAAACCTTGAATGAACAAGCTGGGAAAGAATTAGAATGCATGAAACAGATTCAAACAGATATCCAGGAAAATTAAAAATTCCATCAAAAGCTAGCAAAACCACTTGGACAAAGCTGAAGAGAAATTTTCACACTTTGAGGACAGCATTGTAACTAGTGATCATAAAAGGAAGGATCTTTTAAAAATAACAAGGAACCAAGAAATAACAATTTACTAGCTGCAAGATGATGCAAAGAAAAACAATGTAAGATTAATAGATGTCAGCAAAACAGTAGGAGTCAACACAAATGACATAAAAAGACTACATGCAGAAGTAATAGCAGAAAATTTCCCAAGCATGGAAAAAGAATTGGACATAGAGTTAAGGCAAGCATAGAGATCTCCAATTAGCCATAACCAAAATAAATCTACACTCAGACACATAATAATCAAGATTGCATAAATTCAGCAAAAACAATATTAAAAGCTGTTAGATTAAAGAAATGGATCATCTATAAAGGAAAGCCAGTCAGAATCATGGCAGATTTCTCAACACAAACTATCAGGTCAAGAAGAGCTTGGAGTAAAGTATTTCAGGTCCTGAAAGAAAACAACTTCCAACCCAGATTGAGGTACCCTGCAAAACTATCCTTCAAATTTAATGGAGAAATAAAATATTTTCATGATGAAGAACAACTGAAGAAATTCATGAGCACCAAACCAACCCTACAGAGAGTACTAAAAGATATTCTAGACAGAGAAAAAAATGACCACAATTTCAAGAACAACAACAGAACAAAATCACCAGGCAGAGCAAGCAATTAAACAGGGGAAAAGGAAGAACCAGCAGCAGATTATACAATACGTTGTATAAAAGAAACACATTTAACTGAAAAGGAAATTCATAGACTGAAAATCAAAGGATGGAAAACAATTCTCCACGCAACAGGAACCCAGAAAAAAGCAGGTGTGCTATACTGTTTGCTGACAATGTGCAGTTCAAACCAAGAACAATAAAAAGAGAGAGATAAATAAGGTCATGACATACTTGTTAGGGGAAAACTACAAGACGAAGAGATAACAATCGTAAGTATGTATGTACTAAATACAGGAACACCCAACTATATAAGACAAATTTTAACAGACGTGAAAGATCAAATAAGCAGTAACACAATTGTAACGGGGGTCTTTAACATTCCATTGTCCCAAAGAGATAGATCAACTAGACAGAAAATCAGCAAAAAATAGCAGAACTAAACCAAACTTGTGAACAAATGGACTTAGTAGACCTTTACAGAGTGTTCTATCCAACAATATCAGAGTACACATTCTTCTCAGGTGCACATGGGATGTTGTCTAAAATGGACCATATACTATTCATAGAACATGCATAAGTAAATGCAAAGGAACTGAAATTATCCCATGCATGCTATCAAACCATAGGGCAGTGACATTGGAAATTAATGACAAAAGAAATCCCAGAAACTCCATAAACATGGAAATTAACACACTCCTGAACAACTAGTGGGTTACAGACAAAATTAAAGGAGAAATTAAACAATATTGACAGTCAAATGAAAATGGAGATGCAACTTTTAGGAATCTGTGGGACACAAAGCAGTCCTCAGGTTGAAATTGATAGCGGTGAATTTCCACATCAAGAGAACAGAATCAGCACAAATAAACAATCATATGCTGTACCTCAGGCTTCCAGAAAAAGAAGAGCAAGTCAAGCTCAAAGCCCAAAGAAGGCAGGAAATATAAAGATCAGGGCAGAAATTAATGCAGTTGAGATGAAGAAAACTATAAATGATTAATGAATGAAAGAATTAGTTCTTTGAAAGAGTAAAATTGATAAACCCCTAGCCAGCCTTATCAAAAAAAGGAAAAAATCCCCTCAAATTCATGCAGTAAGAAATCAAAATGTGGCATCATTATAGATCCTATAGAAATTCAGAATATCATTAATACCTACTTTGAAAATCTTTACTCCTGTCGGATGGAAAATGAAGAAATAGACAAATTCCTAGATATGTATGAATTACTAAAGTTGAATAAAGAAGATATAAAAATCCTGAGTAATCCAGTTTGAATTAATGAAATTGAAAACTTGATTAAAACCCTACCAACAAAGAAAAACCCAAGTCTTGACAGATTCACAGTTGAATTCTATAAGAAATTTAGAGCAGATTTAGCACCAATTATTCTCAAACTCGTCAATAAAACTGAAAGGGAAAGAATTCTCTCTAACTCATTCCTGGAAGGCAAGTATTACCCTCATGCCAAAACCAGAGAAAGATCGAACCAAAAAGGAGAACTGTAGGTTGATCTCCCTAGTGAATGTAGATGCATCTGTGGGGGTGCATGCCTGCAATCCTAGCACTTGGTGCAGCAGGTAGGATTATTATGAGTTCAAAACCAGCCTGGGCTACAAAGTGAGTTCAAGGCCAGCCTGACCTGCATAGCAAGACCCTGTCTCAAAAAGACAAAAAAAAGAGAGAGAAAATAAAATAAAATTTAAAAAATTAAGAAAAAATACTTGTCACGTTTGTTGTTTTGTACTGCTACAATTACTTTCCTAGTATTTCAGAGCTAGGTATCTATTTATGGTTTTTAAAATGAACTTAGGAAATGTCTGGTCATCTTATTTGTGCCCACTGGCTATGGAGAGAGAAAGTGAAATCCTTCCACTCTGACAGTAGGGAATGCCTGCTGTTGCTGATGGAGGAAATGTATTCATAACAGAGACATATTACATGATATTTAATGACTAGAAGACATCCTTTGATAAGGTATGGATGCTTTTGATGGTTTACAGAAGCAACATAAATTTGGTCATATCATTTCTTGTGGCCATTGGAGATAGAGTCCCATAAATTAACATATGTAACTATTTAATTTTAATTATGACATTTAAGTTATAAAAATTATTGAAATGTTCATGTACTTGTTTTAGTATCATAAAATGGAGCCTGGAATATTATCATGAAGGATCATTTTTGTCAGATATATGAAATAATTTAAAATTTTAACACCAACTTTAGATATGAATTAGAACTCAGCAATTCTTGCCAATGCCATGTGAGATTAAAATAAGTAAATGTACGTTTCTTACAAAATTTTAAAACTTGAGCTGTTTCAGATATTAGATCTTGCATAATTTTATCTCATGAAAGGTAATATCCTTATCAAACACATTTCTTAAGTCTTAACTTGGGGTAGGAAATAACCCATACTGAACTTGGGAAATCTCAGTTGAGCTAATTATTAGTATTTTTCAAGGGGGGAATAGTTTTACATAATGACTTACTTTCATTAGCTTTACAGAAAAAAGTAACAACTTTCAAGAGCCTGGTCAAATTAACCAGGTGTACATCATTCTTGCTTTTTCTAGATGTTCAAATTTAAGTTATTGTATCCTGAACTTACTGACAAATGTGTGGTGACGTTTTGTGGCTCTGAAAATTATCATACAAAGTAAAGTATATGCAGCCCTTTCTTTACAGTGGGATGGTGCATAGCTTGTGGAAACAAGGGCTTTAAGAACATTTGTTACATTATTTTATACTTTTGTATTTTTTGATACACAAGCTTTAAATTTTTTCTTTTCATAAATAACATTTATAAAACTTGAAACTGTTACATGAAAATAATGTTCTTCAAGTTTTGTTGAATTTCATGCTTCATTGAACAGGTACCACACTGGCTATGCAGACAGGAAATGATAACCACACTCACTCTTGTTTGACTCATTACAGCATAGCATTTAATTTTTTAAACACAAATTGGTATTTAAAATATGACTTTCACTAGTACAAACGTTACATTTCTTAGTGATAGTTTTTTTCTTAAGCTACTGTAAGTTCCAGTAGAAAAATTAAATTTGAAAGCAAGGAAAAGGCCATATTGTAGTTTTTATGGTGAAAACAAGGCTCATTTATGTTACAAAATATTTTTCTTGTGAATATTAGGTATTTCAAACTGATTTGCTACAGAATTTTGACAGTCCAGTTGACTATATAATGTATGAGTACCCCTCAGCTAATGTTGAAAAAGACAGACGACTTGTGCTACAAACTTTTGATTTTAATCAGTGACTATTTAAGTTAGAATTTTAATGAAAGAGTTATTGTTGCTGGGAGTGCTGGTGCATTCTTGGAATCCCAATACTAGGGAGGCTGGAGCAGGAGGATTTCTAGGCGTTTAAGGCCAGCCAGGGTAACATAGTGATACCCTATAAAAATGGAGTAATTGGAAAGGAAAACAGTTGTTAGGCTTTTTTCCTTTCCTGATTGTTATACCCACTCTTAGAATTTTCAAAAGGTGGGGAAATACTTTAGAAGAAAGTTGTGTTTTAAATAAATTGTGTGCTCAATTCTTTGTTGGGTTAGTTTGATATGATGTGTATAAAAGTGTCAGTGCCAGCATCCTATGCTTAAAATTACAATGGGAAAGACAAAATGTGATGTGGTTTTTTGCTGTTTTATTTTCTTTCAGCATTGGTTTACTGAACTACCACCTGTTTTAACATTTGAGTTGTCAAGATTTGAATTTAATCAGGCATTAGGAAGACCAGAAAAAATTCACAACAAATTAGAATTTCCTCAAGTTTTGTATCTGGACAGGTATGGTTTGTTATACAACATAGCTTTTAGAGATAAGCAAGTGAATAATTATTGGGCTTACAGAAGAATTTTGCTTTAAAAATTTTTCTTGATGTCTGCTTGTGCATGAGATAACTAATAGCACTTATGAAGAATAATGCAGTTCTTTTTATTTGAAAAGTAATTACTGGGAGTGATGTTAAAAGAGATTTTTATTAGAATTTTTAAGAACTACTATTTTATCTTTTCTATCTCATGTTGTACTGTAAATTTTCAAATGAGTTGATGTTTTTTAGGTAGGGGTTGGTCCTAACAGTGTTTCTAAAGCCAAGATACTTGTAAATATTTTTTTTTCTCCTGACAGGTATATGCACAGAAATAGAGAAATAACAAGAATTAAAAGGGAAGAGATCAAGAGACTTAAAGATTACCTCACAGTATTACAACAAAGACTAGAAAGGTATTTTAAATTTTATGACATATAACTATAGGAATTCACATATTTGGTGACTGTCTAGATTTTTTAAATTTTAAATTTGCTTTGAGTGATTTATAATTACAGGAATAATCAATCTGGGTTGATTGAGTTGAATAGTTTAGAGTTTTATTAGAATCTGCAAGTAATCTCTATTTGGCTATAGAAGGTTATTTTAGTGTTTAAAATTATCTCATTGTCAACAAGTAATGTCCAAGTTGCTAAAAATAAATAATGTCAGATAAATCTAGTATTGAGGGTTAGACTGTTACTCTTTACCTTTCTGGTAGAATAATGGTGCCTGAGTTTTTCTCCATAATAGGGGGGATCTAAGCTCAGATGACTGTCCACGCCTCTTAAGGGCTTATGACAGGACAAGATGGAGGGTAAGGGGAGATGCTGGGCCAAGGCTCTGAGTGCAGACAGAGTAAGTGCACCCTGTAGAGGGAGAGTGGTGGGAGCGTGTGTGAATATGGTCTCATTTTGCTTCCCATTAGTTCTCAAAGAAGCCAAAGATTTATTTATTCATTTATTTTAGTTTTAATTTACAAATTAATAGTCTACATTTTTAATACCAAAATAATATATCTAATGTAATAATTTTTTAATTCTTAAAAAAATAGCAGTGTTCATATTGAAAAGTGATGAAGGGTAAAATGTAGGAGGATAATAAAAGTCACCACCTTGATCATGAGACCAGATACCAGATTTAAATATAAAAACAGTCTCTGGAGATGGTATTGCCAGTTACTTTCTTTTTGTTGAATTACAATTTAGACTGGCACTTAAAATTATAACAGTATATACATATATTTAATCTTAATTAGATTTGGTTTCCTTCCTTTGGAGAACATTTATTTCTTGAGTATATATTCAATTTTACCTTCTTCATCTGAAAGCAGATGAATTTCATTGTTGAGGAGAGTTAGTTGTGTTTTGTTTGAATTACTTTAAAAAAATCTCACTTGTGCTGCATGTACAAATAAAATCATTTCTATACTTTCTGGTTAACAGATACTTAAGCTATGGTTCCGGTCCCAAACGGTTCCCATTGGTAGATGTTTTGCAGTATGCATTGGAATTTGCCTCAAGTAAACCTGTTTGCACTTCTCCTGTTGATGATATTGATGCTAGTTCCCAGCCTAGTGGGTCCATATCATCACAGACGTTACCAAGGTAAAAGCTTTCTTGATGGAAGAGGCAGTTCCATTACTTACATTACATGATAATAATGATTGATGCCTGGTAGGAAGTTTATAGAATGCATGGTGTGATTTAATTTAGTGAATTGTTAAAAGGAGTAGATTAGTTTAGAAGATTGTATGATTTTTTTTTTGAGCGTTTTTATTTTATTTCAGTAGACTTTATGGTTTTAAATAGAATTTTTCATAATATTTTTCTTTTCAGAATTATAGGTCAGATTGTCTTGATATGTTTCAGTTATGATCCATGAAAGTAATACTTGTAAGATTTGTGTTTATAATGCAGTCTGGTAAGCATTATTACCAAGGGATGGTCTTTATAATTTTAGCATACATTAGATTTGCTGGTTTTAGAAAATAGATATGGTTAACCTGTTTTTACTCTAATGCCACAATTTCATCCTTGTGATAATTTAGTTCCTATTTAGAAAGAGTCTTAAATAGGTTATTAGATAAACCCTGTATTTCTTTTTAAATATAATGCTGTGTATTTAGCACAGACTTCAGTGCTTCGGTTGGAAGGTTTAATAACAGATATCCCATGCTTTGGAAACACAGCACAGCAGAACAACAGGCAGCTCCTTCTTCAGAACTGCCCAGCACGTCGCCTGCTTCAGTTGCTGCCATTTTGTCGAGGTCTGTAATACACAAACCATTCACTCAGTCTCGGATACCTCCAGATTTGCCCATGCATCCCGCACCCAGGCACATAACAGAAGAAGAACTTTCTGTACTGGAAAGCTGTTTACATCGCTGGAGGACAGAAATAGAAAATGACACAAGAGGTAAAAAGCTTCTCGTCATGTAGCTCCCGTCACCGAAGATGGACATGCGTAATATTAAAATTGAGAAGGCTAAATCACTTTTGGGTTTTATATTTCAATATTAAATTTTTTTTCTAGGAAAGGTTTTATGCAAAATAAACTGGTCTGACTTCCCATTTTTAAGATCTTAATATCAGATTTACAAGGACCAAAGGAGTTTACCCAGCTTACTTACCTGATAAATGGCAGAGCAGATGGTCTGATTTTCTAGTTTAGTGTTCTAAATTTATATCAAACTGGTATTCACAGCTCTTCCATTGCGAAATTTCATACAGCATGACAGTTTGTACATACTGGTTTTGTACTTCATTTGAAGTTTACGCAGTTAAGAAATTCAAGTGACTAAAATTTTTCTTTAACCTTAAGAATTAGAAATACAAATTTTCCTTTTGAATCTGTTCTAACAAAGATTTTCCAGATACAATGTATGAACTTAGGCAGGTGTATAACGGGGTTTTACCTGCCTCCAGCAGAATAGGAAGAGTAAATCCAGTGTCCTCTGTGTGTGTTCTTTTTGTTGTTTCCCTCTATTCTTCCTTCAAAGAAATTTTTTTCTTCTGGACTTACCTCCTTCCTATTTTCTGTTATTAAAATGTCACGTTTTGCTTTTCATGAAATTATATTAATATTTTGAGGTAAATTTTAGTATGTTTACCTCAATATATAATATCCTACTATCATCACGATTTTATGCTAATTTTGTTGATCTCTAAAAAATAATAGAGGAATTGTTGTTTTCTCCCACAAGGTTGGATATAAACTAAACAACATTAGATTTTAGATGACCAACTTGACTCTTTACATACAGTAGGTGACTAGGTAACAGTCTTACTAGAGTAGATGATAGTGACTAAAAATTAGCCTTAATAGCTGGAAACATTTTCCTTAGTATTTTTATGCATAATGTGTTTGTTGTTTGTATTATTCTGTTCCCTTTTCTTTAATGGTAATGTGTATGAAACCTGGGGCTTTCTCAGTGAGCTACATACGTAGCCCTTTATTTTTTGAGACAGGGCCTCACTGAGTCACTTAAGTCGCTCAGGCTGTCAACCTGTCAGTTTGTTTCTTTGGTGATTGCAGTGGATTTTTCTTCACTTACTTACATGTGCAAGATGATCTGAGGAAGTCATTTAATTTCATGTTTAAGTTCTCTTATTAGGATGTAAGGGGGTTAACTTTAATTTTCACTGAAATTTTATGAATTAGTTTTCAAGGCTGAGATAAAGTACTTGACATTCGAAACTTTAAAGGAGAAAAGATTTATTTTGGTAGATGGTTTTAAAGGTTTCAGTCCATGGTTGCCTGGCTCCAGTGCAGGAATGACCAGGCAGAGGACTTGTGGCAGGAAGTTTTCAACCAGTTGCAGCCAGGAAAATAGAGGAGGGGGCTGAGGACAAGAATATACCTGTCCGGGCCGTGTCCCCAGGGACGCACCTCCTCCACCCAGGCCCCATCTCTTACCAGCACATTCAGCCGTGAGCTCATCAGTGGGTCAGTCATCTGATGAGTGAGGAGCCCTGTGACCTGCTCACCTTCCAAGATCCCCACCTCTGTATATGTGAGACTTTGGGGGAGCATTTTAAATCTAATAGTGGCACCTTCCTTTGTATATTTGAACAAAGTGCAATTTCATTGGCCCTGTACATTTTCTAGATGAATCATACTTGTTTTGGTGTTTAACTATGCATTTGTGTTCTGTATGTTTTTTTTCAGAAGAAATGTATCTCATTTCATCCAGACTACAGATAGTAAAGTTTTTATCTTACCAGTTTGAGAAATACATTTAATCATTAAATGACAGTTTATATCCTTAGATTTACAGGAAAGCATATCCAGAATCCATCGAACAATTGAGCTAATGTACTCTGACAAATCCATGATCCAAGTAAGTAAAATTTTGAGCTGTTTATTATTGTCAGAATTCTGTACATGTATTTTACCTTATTGTTATAATAATGTAACCAAATTTTTGTTACATGCTTTACTATAAAATTTATATAGATTTTAGTATAATAATAATATAAGCAATAAATTGTGAAAATAAACAGAAATTTTGTGATGTTTTATAACAATATTTCACTTTGTACCTATTGCTCATTCATTTCATAATTTTAGAATAAAATTCATAACAAATTTTCAGAACATCTTAATTAAATGTTTAATTATTTAAATAAATGATTGTTTAAAGATACAAGATGTAGAGAGAAACATTAAAGCTAAATTTCATTTTATCCTCTGGCATACATTATATAATCAATTTTTTCAGCCACCAGTAATAGTTATGATGATTTGAACAAATCATGTGTTCTGTATAAAACCATTCATAGTTTTTTACTTAAATAAATAGGTCAACAAATATATACACAGTAATATATTTTTAAAGTTTTGAAAAGCATCCCTTATTTACATATCTATCTGTTTTACGTATCTTTAGCTTATTTTATTTTCCTCTTTTTAAAAATAATTTGTAGTTTTAATGTTCTCAAAGTTCTAATCCCATCCAGTTTTATCCTATTGCACTCCCATGTTTTTCCTCAAAGAAGTGGTTTCATGGAAAGTGGTTTGTAGACTACATAACTGCAGTTTAATCCCCTTTCTTTCCTTTCTACGTTTAGGTTCCCTATCGTTTACATGCTGTGTTGGTTCATGAGGGCCAAGCGAATGCTGGACACTACTGGGCGTACATTTTTGATCATCATGAAAGCAGGTGGATGAAGTACAATGATATCGCTGTGACAAAGTCGTCATGGGAAGAGCTAGTGAGGGACTCCTTTGGTGGTTATAGAAATGCCAGTGCTTATTGTTTAATGTATATAAATGATAAGGCACAATTCTTAATACAAGGTAAGACCATGAAATGTATAGGGTGGAGTATATTTTTAAATAGGTAGTACTTTGATGTCACTCTCTTTTGCACCATGATTAGTTCAGTGTACTTCATTTAGAGGAGATGGGTGTGATTAGTAAGTGGTGCAGGGTTGTTGCAAATGAGAAAGCTAGAGTTGAAAAGTAATGTGATCATAACTGATAAACTATTATAGTTTATTAAGTGTAATTATTAAGTGTAAATCTGACCTTTTTCTTTATTAGAAACCTTTCTATGAAAATATCCATTTAACTTATATTTAAACTCCTTAGTCTAGCCTCTGTCTTTAACTAGTCATCAAAACTAGCTAAGCAATCAATTTACAGTTCAAATGATAAAGTTTGTATATGTTGCATATGTGAGTGTATAGTAGAGGTTGACTCACCCTTGGGTATTTTTTTTGCTTTTTTGGTACCCAGGGCCTTTGCAAAGAGCTACATCCCTGGTCCTTTCTTTTTTTTAAATTTCGAGACATCCTGTTAATTGCACAGTCAAGGCTAGAATTTGAGATTCTCCTGCCTCAGCCTCCCAGAGTGCTGGTATCATAGGCATAGGCCACTACACCTGGCTAAGTCATTCTTTTAACTAGTACTCATATAAAGCTTTTAAGATATCTTGCCACATTGATTAGTTTACATAATTATATATTTAAATTGTATATTTATCCTAATGACTATATTTAATTGCTTTTGATGATACAGTTTTAATTTTATTTCATGTTTAATAGTTACAAGTTTGTGGGTTACTTCTCACTACGTGAAGAGTTTTACTTCAGGAGTAACACATCTCTTCTTGTAGTGACAGAAGATCAATGTTTTGTTTTTCAGAAGATCAATGTTAAAGAAATAAAAATTTTGTTTTCATACCTTTATCTCAAGTGTTTCTCTTCAGATTATAAAAATCTTATAAGATTATCTGTAGTGGCTTTTCAGATATTTGTATCATTGTTTTTCTGAGTATTTGGTAGAGTTAAAAAATTTATTGGTGCTGTACAGCAATAATACATAGTTTATATGACTTGAATTCTATTTTGAGCTTTGGGTTTTTCTTTTAATTCCTAATTTTATACTAGTTTTTGAAATTTGATTTTCAGAGGAATTTAATAAGGAAACTGGGCAGGCCCTTGTTGGATTAGAAACATTACCACCGGATTTGAGAGATTTTGTTGAGGAAGACAACCAGCGATTTGAAAAAGAATTGGAAGAATGGGACACACAGCTTGCCCAGAAAGCTTTGCAAGAAAAGCTTTTAGCATCTCAGAAGTTGAGGGAGACTGAGTCTTCTGTGCCTGCAGGTTTGTCTATTTTTATTAAGTTGTACTTTGTATTTATTATGGTTAGTGCATTGTAAAAATAAGATATGTTCATTAAAGGAAACACCAGAAAGTTTTATCTTCAAGTGTGAAGAAGCCAGTAGAAATCATCTGGAATTATATCACTTAGCAATAAGAATTGGTAGCAACTTAGTTATCCCTTGGCTAGACACCAGTATATTCATATAGACCGTTTACAGGTCGATGTGAATCTCTGTTTCAGCATGCTATTCATCCTCTATCTGCCCTGCCTGCTTTGGGCTGTTCTCTTCCCAAAGAGCAAGAGAGGCTGTGAGGTCTGTGAGCAATCCAACCAATTCCTTAGCTGTATCCAGAGAGTAAACTCTAGTAATTTCAAATTTTATAAAAGTAATGGCTATTGGTATAGTCATGTGTATTTTATATAATAGTGAAATAGTGTAATTAATATAGGCTATTTTATTTTCATTTAAATAATTCTTACTTTAAAAGCAAAGTTTAAACAAAAAAGTATAGACTCAAAACAGAGATAAATCCAATAAAATATATTTTAAAATGCCATTCACAAACAGCTGGTGAAATCAATAAAATATTAAGAATAAGCACTGTATAAAAATGAAAATATGTTCTGAAAAAATTGAAAGTAGAATATTTTTATCTTTTTTAAAAGGTTAATTTCATCATTATAGAGTTGCAGATATATTTTAGACATCATATTTCATACTCTGAAAAAGTGTTATTTCTGTATAGTAGTTGGTAAAATGAGGATACGAATTAAACCTAGAGAATTTCCTCAAACTTATGTCTCTCTTTTTTTCTTTCATAACTTTGGGTGCACCTGTTGTTTTATAACTTCATTTTTGCAAGACCTGTGTTTTTACTTTTTAAGGAAGCATGTTTTTGTTTAATTTCATCTTCTTCAGATAGATTTCCATGCATTACTTGAGTTTTAGCATTATCATTTTGAATGTTAGGTGGGATCATTCTTTCAGTACAGAGCTTACCAGAACCACGTGGTGGTATTGTGCCTGACGCAAGCATGTTCTTATTTGTCCATATTCATAACTTTAATTCCTTTGGTATTTAAGCTATTTCCATTTCTTAGCAATTTCTTCTTTGGTTTTCAATACACACCCTTTGCAAACTGCCCCCTAGTACTTGCCTCCGGTGGAACTGCTGGGTTATTCTTTCTGTAATGTGTATGTACTCCATTCACATGTAATTGGCTCTTATTATTACCAGGAGGAGGAGTCTGGTTGCATAACTGGCCCAAATAGTAATATTATCTAAGCACTAAAACACAATGAAATCTTTATTTATTGAGCCCAAACTTTATTCTTGATGTTCCAATATCTTGACCTACCAAAATGTTAAAATTTATATAGCTGTTGCTGCTGGTGCATCTTACCTGTTTCTCAAAAGACTTTCCAAACTTAGGACTAAAACATTTAATTTCTGCTAAGTTAACGAATAATACGTTCTCCGATATTGTTTCTACTTGATAAGGACCAGCCTTGCCTCCTCTGTGTACTTGTCATCTTACTGTCTCTTTTTACAAAAAGGCAATGTCCATGTACCTTATGTCCTTTCTTTAATGATCAGTACTCCCACCAGACTTTTTGCATCTGTTTAGTAATTTCTTTAAAATTCAGTAGTAGTTATTATACTTTTCTCTTTTTATTGTGTAAAATAAACTTGGGAGTGCAGCTATATTTCTGAGAGGAGCTAAAGTAACTAAAAGATAGAGAAAAATTCAATTCCCAAAGAACTGTTGTAACGGTTCTCTTCCAGACTCAGTTTTAGAAAGAAGTGAGAACTATTTATCTCGTCATTAGTAGAGAAATTTTGTTTGAATGCTCATGCCATAGTCTTTCTATTTCTCTTCATAACTTTCAAAATAAATAATTTGTTTTGTGAGGCTTAATACTTCCAGTATCTCAGAGATAACATATTTAAATCTTTGGGGGATGCACTAGGATTGTGCTTGTGGGAGTAATACAAGGCAATATATTTATAAACACCAGCAAAGTGATTTTCCTCCCTGTAAAATTTTCTCAATAGAGCTATAACAGAAAATCTAATTAAAATCCAGTTTCTGAGTGATAGTCCAAATAAAAAGGTGTATATATTTGTATACAAATTAGCATTTGTTGTCTTCCTACACGTGACCAAGAAAATCCATTATTTATTGCCTACTAAAACTGAAATAAGTGCTAAGTGGTTGGACACTATTATTTGGTGCATTTTGTGCTACTTCCCCAAACCTGCTTACTCCAAAGAAAAACTTACCTGAATATTTTTGTGCAGATTTCTAGCAGTAGTCCTTTACTGTGGATGTACACATTAGAATTAACAGTGAAATTTTTTTTCTCTTGACTATAACCAAAGTACTCCATCTGTATTTGCTGAAAAAATCTTATAATTTGGAAGTGTACCTCTGGTCAGCATGACTCTAGGTTATATTTATATAACGGGGAACTTATTCTGAAGAAGAGAAGAGTATTTTGTGAGTTATTATTTTACTCTTTATCCAAAAAGCATTTGAGATTGTTATAACATGTATAGCATACCCAGATTTTTACTAAATATGTATTAAATATATATATATATATATATGTAAAACATACAAAAACAAGAGTAGGAAAAATAAGATGAAAGTGATTGTGACTGGTATGAAATATATTCCATAAATTTGTCCAGAAATAGGAAGCAGAGGGCTCTGGGTCTTCTCAACAAGTTAAAGAAAAAAAAACAAAAAAACAAAAAAACAAAAATCTCTATTGTTCTAGGAAAATAAAGTTAGGTCCTAAGAGTAAGAGCTAATATCCTCAATATTCTCAGATTCTTTAAAAGCAGAGACTAATCAGTATTCTTAGATTCCTTGAAAACAGGATGTTTTTATTTATCTCTCCTGCATCTAGTATAAAAATGACATATGGTAAATGCTCCTTGAATGTTTCCTAAATTGAGTTATTTCCCAATGGAGATTCTAATGAGTTTCCTAGGGGTGACCCTTAGTGTAAGAGAATACCTGATTTTAAAGTGTAAGCAAAGTAACTCATAGTAGTGATGCTAAAGGTTAAAGATGTGATAAGAATGTGCTCTCTGTTGTGGAGTAATTTTAACTCATTCTTAGTCTCTGTTCTTCATATCCCAGAGACTGTTTAGATTTGTGATCCAGGAATTTGTGAAGTCTTGCAAATTCCTACAGTGAGTGATTTTACGCAAGGATCAGTATGACTCTCTCTATAAGCTACTTTTAGAGAATTGTTGATTTCAAATGCTTTTCTAGAATGGATGGGCTGCATATTTCTCAAGTAATGCTCTTGAAATCTCTTTCAGTGTGATTGTAAATAAGTATGACTCATGAGTATGCCAAGGTAAAATACTTCTGAATAAAATTTGAGATTTTTCTTCTTTTTGTATTTGATTGAGAACAGATCCTTACATTTTAATAGGAAGCCAATTGGTGGTTAAGTTGACCCTCCTATTAAAATGTAGAAGACCATAACTAGAAAATGTATATAAGCAGAACAGCGCCAAACCTCTTCAGCCCCTTACTCCAACCTGAACATACACAAAAGGAACCAACTCAGAGTAACTTTAGAGTGCTGGGTCTTTGAAGATGCTACATTGTGCGGCATACACAGCATATCTAAAAATATCTCTACATAGAGGCTAACTGGAAAATCTCAGAGCCACTCATGCAACAAATAAAATAATTTGAGAGATAATTTAGGCATAAGTGTATTATATACCTGTATAGAGAAGTGGTCATTCATAGTGAAATGAATGCGTATGGGAGTTTGTAGCTATGTACAGACAATAGGAAATCAAGGAAGACTTCCAGGAAGTGCGACTGACAAGTGTTGAAAGTCACCACTGGTCTTGCACATTATAGCCTGTACAGGCCATTACACTGAGACTAGTTAGTATATAAAGTGCTAATTAGGACATAGGGTCGATGCAGAAAACACTGCGGTCTTCATACTAAGTTTCTGCCACTTATGAAGGCCAGCAGTGGTGAGATTTTTATACAGTTAGAAGATAAAAATCCTTAGAGATATATACATATATCAAAACATTGTATTTAATATTTATATTACATATTATCTATAAAGCCAAACCTTTCGTTCTGTTACTGTTTTTGACAATGAAATGGAATTACTTACGTGGTATGGTGGGCTGATTATATAGGACAGCTCAACATAAAGATTATATTGATAAAAATTTTTATTATTTAAGTTACAAACTATATAGATCTTCTTGTTTAAAAGTCTAGGTAGGCAGATAAAGTCTGGATATATAAAAACAAAAAATACTAACAGGGTTCACCTCTGGGTAGTGGAAAGAACTATTCATTTTCTTCACTTTAGGCATTTCTTCCCGTTTGAGAAAAAAAATTTCTTTTTCTCTTATTTTGATAAAATGAAGACAAAGCCTTTTTCTGCTTTTTATGAGGATCTCCTATTACCATTGTTACTCTTCCAAGACTGTTTCTCTGTGAGCACCCTATGTTTCATCTAAGCCAGGTGACTCACCGTTTCTCTTACATTTGAGCAATTACCCTATCATCATGGCTTTCCTTTATCTGAAAATGCTCCTTTTGTGATCAATAGTCATGACATTTTGCATTTAAATTTCTACTTTTATCCCTCCTTGTCACATTTTAAGCATTGCCACTTCTAGTTTTTCTTATAGGAAATTTTACCTTCGCCATCCTACTTAGTCAAGCAAAAAAGTTGGAATCATTCTTATGCGCAGCCTCCCAACTTTTGTGTTTAAAATATGCCTTGCATTTAGCCACTTCTGCCTTTATTGTTTTCTTCATTATCCCAAAGTACAATCATCTCTTTCCCATATTGCTGTAGTACCTCCCAGTACGTTCATTCACTGCTGTCAAGTTTTCCTTGTCTCTCCAATCTATCCTTCACAACAAAACCAGAATAATTTCTTTTTTATTTCCTGTACTGGGGATGAAAGCCAGAGTCTTGCATATGCCAGGCGGGTATTCTACCAGTCAACCATCTACCCAGTGCCCCCACCAGGGGGATTTAAACTTGCCAAGTTGGCATATTATTTAAACTTTTTACTCACTTTTTCTTGCCTACTAAACAGTTACGTGCCTTGAAGGCTGTTCATGTGTTGACTCTATCTGCATGGTCTTGTGCCTTATCTCTACTTTCACTGTACTATGGCCACTGGTTCTTCAAATCCAGCCCAGTATCATCACTTGGGCTCTTTAAAATTTCATCCAGCAGAGTAAGTTACTAATCCTTCAGGTTTTTTGCTTTACCTTAATCTCACAAAACGAAATTGCCCACCGTCCTTATTTTATATTGTCACAATTTTTTTCTGTGATTGGTTATTGAGTTTTAGCATAGTTGACTGTGAGCTTCATGAAAATGAACCTTGCTATTTTGTCATCCCTGGAGTCCTAATGCCTAGCCTAGTGCCTGGCACGTAGTTAGATGGTAGTTAAAACTTACTGAGTAAATGAAGGACCATGCATATGTGTTGAAAATGTAGTACTTTTCAAAATATTTCACTTTGGAGATTTTTAAATTGAATGAAGTGTTAGAATGATAGCTCTCTTGTGTCTCAGTAGGTAGCTCAGCAAAGACTTATTTGATCAGTTCTATAACATTGTAGAAATTTTACTAATTTAATTATATCCAGTCATTAATTTATATATATCCATTCATTAATTTAGTTATGAATTCATAAATTATGTTCCTGTTTTATGCCAGGCATTGTAGTGTTAGCAGTGCAGAAGAGAGATGACATCCCTGCTCATGAAATTCTGATAGTCTAGCAAGGAATATGTGCTTTAAATAAATGCAACAATAATTAAATTATACTGGCTGTTTAAAAGGAAAGTTGAAATTACTGAAGAACAGTGGTTCTCATCTGGGAGTGGTTTTGTCTTCCAGAAGACATTTGAGTACACTGGAGACATTTTTGGTTGTCATAGCTTGAAACAGAGGAGCAGTGTTTCCAGCACGTAGTGAGTAGATGCCGGTGTTTACAGAATAGCCCTCTGCACCACAGATTTACCAGAAGCAAAACTTCAATGATGATGAGACTGAGTCCTGTTCTAGATAATAGTAGTGTTTCAGCATACAAGTGATATTTAACAAAAGGATGTTAAAGTTCCAGGATGAGAAAATAGGAGAGTGAGTGATCATATAAGCAGTGGGAAGAATATGTGATCCAAAGGTTGGAAAATAAACTTCTTCAGGATGCTAGAAGAATGAAAATGAGCTGGTGTGGACTTTTTTGAACAAAGGACACAAGGGGATGTGAAGAGAGGCAGAAGGCCACTCACATCAAGCCTGGCAAGGTCCTATGGGATTCTGAGGCTGTCTGTGAATTACGCAGTGATATTCAGATTATTCTTTGATATAGGGGTCTGGAGCTCAGAAGATAGGAATTAAAGGTAAAATTTTAAACGTCTTCACATGCATGGTATTTGAAATCATGAATTTATATTGATACCAGTTTACCAACTTGGGCTTGCTTTGCTTCTAACAATATTTAGCTATTGGAGCGGGTTCAGAAAAGTTAAGTGTGTCAGTTTTGAAAGGATACTGTCCTCCTTGTGGAAACACAGCCCAGAACTGTTACAGAAACCAAATCTTTTCTTAGTAAAAACCTGATGATTTTCCCAAATGAGATTTTTGGTTTTCATGCTAGAAAAAAATTTATCGTGAATTCTTTTTTTTATGAATTCTTTACCACAACTAATGAGCACTTTATGTAGTAATTACTTGAGTATCTGTGGTTCTTAGTTTTTATTTTGTTTTCTTAAAGTCTGGGTGCTGTATATTAAAGGATATATTTTACTTTTAAGTAGAAACTTAAATTGATTAATGCATAACTTCAGAATTGGAAAAACAGATCACTTTAGTATATAAACTGTGTGATTTATGTTAGATATGCAATTGATTCTTTTCTCATGAAGCACAAGCAAGAGAACCAGAATATCTAGAGCAGCCATCAAGAAGTGATTTCTCAAAGCACTTGAATGAAGAAACTATTCGAGTAATTACCAAGGCGTCAAATGAACATGAAGATAAAAGTCCTGAGACAGTTTTGCAGGCGGTAAGAACTTTTCTTTTGGCTCTCTGAACATGGCCATGCTCATGAATTTTCCTGCAGTGTAATGGAGAGCGACTTCTCTGGGAGCCAGGAGAGACAAGGTCCAGTGACAGATCTGCCAGGAACATGATGGGTGATTGTGGGCAAGCTGCCTTGTACCTGGACTGTAATTTCTTCAGCTTCTGATTTTAAAGATTCTTTTCTCGTGAGTTTTGTCTTCCTGTCAGAGAATTGTGAGGAATCATGACCATAGGCTAAAATGATCATTTGACTTGGAATCTAAAAGAGAAGTACAAAGTTTAAAACTGTTTGTCCTGTCCCCCATCTCTCCCTCCATCTGTAATAGTATTACATGGGAGCAGTTAGGAATTTAAGATATAATTTCCATTTTTCTGTGAAATGTGTTTAATAATAAAACTGCTAGATACTCTAGGTTACAGGTTAGCGGGATGAACAGGATGTTACAAAACTGTTTGCTCATAGCTCAGCAGGCTTCTGTGAAATAATGTCATTATCCTTCCATGTTGTAGTTTTCAAGGGTTTTTTTTAAGTCCTGAATTGAGGACAGTGATGTGGAGGTATCAGTGACTATTTCATATCAATGAATATGACTTTTTCTAGAGATACCGGTTCAAGAATTTGGTACTGAAACACCATTTTTTATAGTACTTTGTTTTTTTAAGTGGTAGGCTTATACAGCTCAATGCAGGCTTTAAGGTAAGTCCTTTAATATTTGTGCATTCCTCTTTGGAATACTAAAGTCAGCTAATTGTATCATAATTTTATAACATAATTTCTGCTCAGGAATTGACCTCAGTATTAGCAGTAATCTACTAATTGCAATGCAGCAGTTAATATGAGATCTTAGTTAACCAAAATGTCCAGTAAGTAGGGTATTCTGTTGTATTCAGATGAACTAAATATCAAGCAAAAATTATTCCTTTCATTTCCAGTTTGAAAAATATTCATTAATTTTAATAGATTTTTTTATGATTGCAGATTATTCAAGTACTTTAGAGCCCTATGAGTGTACTTAAGATGAACATTTGCTAATTCTAAAGCTACTCCTGGAAAATACTTCGCTTAATGGAACTGGAAAGTCTGCTGACTTCTTGGGGGATGGGAAAAAGAAAATTTAGGGATAGAGAAAGGACAGAGAAGTAGGTACATGATGAAATATTTTTTCTCCATATAAAAATAGAGGGCCTTTGCTAATTAGTACTTCTGCTTGGTAGAACTTAAAGGTTAATAAATGTAAACCTTTAACTTAGTAACAAAAAACCCAAAGTGTTACCTAGCTTACTGTACAGTCATGGTATTTTTTAGTTTGGTTAATCATATATAATTGAAATAGAAACCAATACTTAAATTTTGATTACTTAGATTTCTTCTGGTGGATATCATCTTATAAACTAGCAACTTGCCTCTTCATCTCTTCGTGAAAAAGGAAGATGATAGGGAGAGAATATGATAGAAAAACAGCATAGATTTTTTTTCCACCATACTTTTTTTTTGGAGTGGCATCGACGTTTAGCCCCACTGTCTGTATAATCTGCGGCATGTCTAAGAATTCGTTAACCTTTGCCATCAGAAGTGGCCTGTGGTTCTTTGTCTTCTCATTCATTTCAGAGGATCCTAGTAACTGTGTCATACTGTGTTTTCCCATCTAAATTTAGTGTATATTAGAAGCTAAATTAAGAATCTTCAGATTTTCGTGTTTTTGAATTTTGGTTCAGTTCTTACTAGCAGTGTAGCTTTGAATAAATTGTTTAATTTCCCTAAGTCACACTTTTCCAGAAGATAGAGGTGATTGTAGGGTTATTGAAGTCTATTGTTTTCTAAAGTGACAGTCATGGCATGTAGTAACCACTACCTTCTGTCTTTTACTTCAGTCCTAGTCATTTCACAAATACATAGTATATTAAGTTCCAACCTTAGAATAAGAATTCCTTGGAAAACCTAGCACCACTGAAACCCTAGACAGTCTCCAAATATTTAGGCAGTGTGCTTTTTAGAAGAATGTTTTTAATTTTAAATGGAACACAGTAGGATATTTACGAAATGCAGTAGAGGAAAGTACCCTCCAAGGAAGAATCATGCATAGTCCCACTTAATACTTAGGCAGTGAGTCTCAGTCATTGTGTTGGTTTGAGTTTTTGTCACTCTTATTTTAAAATATAATTTGGGGATTTTTGTAATTGAGTTACTACTGAATATGAAATTTTCTGTCTTGCCTTGCCTTCTTCTGTTTACTTAACCTTATATTCATCCTTCCACTGTATACTATAAACTCAGTAAAAATCATGTGACAGATGAGTATTATTCCACTGAGTAGATTCTTATTTATCTACTCCTCCATTATTTGTTTCTGTTTCTATATTGTTATAAATTGGTTAGTAGAGGTAAAATTTTGGCCATATTTCAGGCTTTATTAGAAGTGAATTATGATGTTAAAAGAGATAGTATTTTAATGTGGTCAGAGACTTTATCACTCAGCAGCTTTCTAACTACCCTTAGGAGACCACTTTCAAAAAAAATCATATGCTTAATGGATTTTAGGCAATTAATAAAATACTTCATACAGTGTTTTATTTTTTCATTTAACCAAAGAACATATTTTTCAACTTTTCAAATTTAGCCTTTGTTAATATGTTGCCTAAAATAATACAAAGCTAAATAAATGTGGACTTTATTTCAGTGAGCCATTAACTACTTTGTGAAAAAAACTGTGTTACCTTAGTATATCTGAATTTGAGGAATGATGCCAAATTTCTAAGTGCAGCTGAAGTGTCTTCCCTTTTTCAGCTTATACCCTTACAATTAATTAGTTTGATGCTCTTCAGCAGTAACTCTTCAATAGTAACCGGAAAAGCTTCTAAACATTTTCCCTAATTTTAGTCATAAACTCTCCGCCAAGGAAATAATGTTGTTTTAAAAGGATCAGTATTCTGAGTAATACCTTTCCTAGTAGCTGTTTTGCTTAGATTTTTATTTTGTCTCTAAAATAGAATTGTTTTGTATTGGTTTGCTACAGAGAAATTTATCACCGTAAACTCTAGAGAGATTTCTTAATTTACTTGCTTATATTTCACTCTTTTGAATGGAGACCTAGCACAGTTCTCTCATATGTTAGAAGGATTCAGAATTCTTAATTTAGAAGCCCATGTCTGTAGAATATGTGGTTATTAATACTGAATTAGAATTAGTTGAGTATAAACAATTTACAGTATTGTAGTGAAATAGTATAATGATACTTGCCACTTATAAAACAGTTCTTACTAAGTACTGGGTTAGCTGAATATTATCTCACGAAAACAACAAAGCAGGTTGATTGTTTTCTCTTGAAAAGTTGAGTGTTGAGTGAAGTAAGGAAATCTTTTTTAAAACATTTGACAGAGAAGCTAGGTATGGTGGTATATGCCTATAATTTTAGCCCTCTGGAAGCTGAAGCAGGATGATTGCTAGTTCAAAACCAGCTTGGACTACATAGTGAATTCAAGACCATCTTGGAGGACATAGTAAGACCCTTTCTTAAAACAAAAATTAAAAAAAAAAAAAAACAAAAAAAAAACAACTCAAACTAAAAAATACCAAATGCTATGGAAGTAGCATGTAAGAATTAAAGAAAAACAAAAAACAAGGCAGGCTGGGCGTGGTTGCTCACACCTGTAATCCCAGCACTTAGGAGCCTGGAGCAGGAGGATTGCTGAAGTTTGAGGCCAGCCTGGGCTACAAAGTGAGTTCAAGGCCAGCCCAAACTGCATAGTGAAATTCTGTCTCAAAAAGACATAAATTTAAAAAAAAAAAAAGACAGGGCAGTAGTACTCTTACCTGGTAGTTCTGTTGTATTAATAAAACTCTTTCAGAATATGTATTTTGAAAAAGTTAGGTAATATTTTTATTACTAAAATTTATCTGTATTTCATATGGAAATAAAATCTCTTTAATTGGGTTTCACTAAAATCTACTATATTTTATATCAGATCTAAAATTTATCTTAGTTGAAGAAAAGTTACGCAAATTGAGTACATAAAGCACTCTGCTCTCAAGTACCTTCAGTACTTTTGAATTTGTTTTTTAGTAGTAAATAGTAGATGCACTGTTTATGATGACTGTTAAATTTGAACAGTATCTCAGAAATATTAGAGTTTTTGAGTGTATTTTTCTGGATTCCATTCTGGTATGTACTCTTATTCATATGAATTAATGTAATTTGTAGACTTTATTAACAATGATAAATAAAAAGGAATCAATCTGATTGAATTGTTAAGAATGGGCATCACTTTCCAACAGCTTTTAAGTATTTTCAGTATGAGTTCAGTGGTCACTTAAGAAGTATATATGCTATATGGAGTCTTGTAGGCTGTACAGAGTGAATTAAACACTGTAACATATGGATGTTAACTGAATACACAGTTGACTACTAGGAAATGGGGGAAAAAAACCTAAAAACTCTGCTAGGTTTAGAGAAAGTCATAACTTTATTTTTATTGAAATATCAAGAAAGGCTTCCTGGAGCTGAGTGTGGTGGCACATGCCTGTTATCTCAGCCCTTGGAGGATTGCCATAAATCTGAGGCCAGCTTGGGCTACACAGTGAGTTCAACCCGGTCTGGAACCTCAGTACATGCTGAGATCTTGTCTCACAAAAAGAAAAGACAGCGATAATAACAAAAAAGGCTTTTGGATTTCATGGAGTTCTTTTTAATTAGTACTTTCAGCTATAGACAATCAATAGTAGGAAACCGACTCCAGTATTTATTATTTTTAAGTATTTGTAATCCAAAATATTTTGTGGAAAATTACTAAAGAGCTACTTTAAAATGTTTGGAATTTAAAATATGGTATTTCTACACAATGGAGTACTATTGTGATGTAAAGAAGGGTAAGTTTGAATTGTTTATAGGAAAATGGGTCCACCTTGAGACCATAATATTAAGTGAAATAAATCAGAAATACAAGCTTAAATACCACATAACTTCTCTCAGTGTATAAATAGAGCAGGAAAAAAACACAACAGGAACTAGGAAGATAGATCTTTGGTAAGTGGGAAGCAATCTTGAGATGGAGGAAGGGGAATAAAAATAATAAAGATACGTTGTACATATATTTTCTTGTCACAATGAAAGTAGTCATTATGTACTATAAACATATACTAATAAAAGTGTGTGTGATGGGAAGAGCAAGGGTATAGATTTTGTATTACTATTTGATCAATGCATTCACTTCTAATGTTCAGTTTTAGAGGTTTCATTTTATACCTAGCAATTGCAGGTATTTTTAAGAGATTTTAGTCTGTGTGCTTAAATTGGCTTCCATTGTTCTCTTTCCTAATGTTCATACCAATGATTTTCTTCTGCAGAAACCTGAAAATACCATAAGTCAACCACCTTCCAATCAGCAAGTTGTAGAGGTGGCGATTCCTCATGTAGGGAAATTTGTGATCGAATCAAAGGAGGGGGGGTATGATGACGAGGTACCTTTTCAATAGTGCTCTGCACCGTCCTTATTTTTTGCTGTTTAATACAAGTATTCTTCGCATGCTTACACCCTCACACGCCTCTATCAGTGCATAACGCACAGCTTTGCCACTCGTGGTATGACATTACCACTTACTAACAACTTTGAATTTAAGTGAAAGTTTACATAGAAAACTTATTAAAAGTTTAAAAGAATAATTTTATATTTTGGAGTTAGTTCTTTTATCTAGATACAGTATTGGTTTACTCCCAGATTAATAGATTACAATAAGATTTGTTTAAATGTAGCAGATATTTTTGCATTTAGAAATAGCTTTTAGTTTCTTTTGTATTCTTGAGTAATTTATTATATTTTGCCCACTATATGCTATCAGGAAATCCTACCACATGATTAAAAGATGGATAATTGATATTTTTCCTCCTACAACTTCTGTGACAGTGAATGGAATGATTTGTTGAAATTACTGAGTGCCTAGCAGTGTTTCACACACTACAACACCTTTTTATTTCTTCTTTATCTGTTCACTGATTTATTATCATCTCTTAGTTTTTCCAGCAGTGTAGAGGCATTTTTATTTCTTCTGATAAGTGTTCTTTGGAATTCAGATGAATATGGTCTATTGTCCTCATCCACCAGATCATTTTCATCCTCTTTCCATTTTTATTAATACTCTTAAAATTTTCCTTTTTTCTGTTTGAGGGAGGTCCAGTAAAGCTCTTCCTGAATAGTAATAGTAAAGAAGATGATACTATTAAGGGAGATGAGATGAGTGGAGAGGAAACTTTTTGTAATCTGTCATTTATGAGTTGTAATGGGTGTGAATGAGAACTCAATTTATGTACATGAAATACTTTTTCCATACTTCAGTGTATAGTTGCTGTTATGTAATAACTACTAAAATCAGAGGTGTCATGAAGACATTAATATCACTATGCCAGTGTAAGTATACATGGCATATAATGAATAAATAAATTTGGGAAATAGGAACTGGGACTGGATTTCCTAAAGCAGATAATGTTAGATACATTACAGGTCTTGTCTTATTTAATTTTGCAGGTATTTTAAAGTGTAAACAGCTAAGAATAATAAGCTATTCCGAAAACAGATACTTTAGTACTTAACAGCTGTGTTACAATTAACTGTTTTATTGCCCTGTTGGCTCTTCACAGCTCTGGGAACTGGCATGTTTTTACTATGAATATTATTGATCAAGGGTGAGCCTCCTGTCATTTAACGAAGAATTGTGATTAATTTTTTAACACTGTCTTTTTGTGAAAGTACCTAAGTTGCTGGCAGAGTTGTGTGTTTTGTTTTTATTTATTGAAGTGACATTTTAATAGTGCATGTGCCTTGAAATGTAAAAATAAATCACATAGATACAAACCTGCTCTTAGAGATGTGCAGATTGTACAGGGTTGTGCACGGTTCCTTAGCAGGGATCCAGAAGTGGAATTAAAATTGAGCTCTTCCTGAACTCCACAATTCTTGGGGAAGAAGCCTCTTTTTTAATTGTTGAAAAAAAAAAAAACAGTGTTGCTGTCTTCTAAAGAGTGCACCAAGAGGGCAGCATTGGCTTATATGGGAGAGGGTGACTTCGTGAAATTGTCCAGTGTAGAGCGGATGCCTTTTTGCAGTTTGCACAAAGGCACCATGGGAGCCAGCTGTGCCCCTGTACAGGTGATTCTGAGAGATGCTTCAGTGTGCATCAGATCACCTTTGCTATTTTAAAAATGCAGCATTTGACTCATTATGGGGAACAAAGGAGCTTAACTTGCATGTAAAGAGATTGTTTTGGTTTTAGTTTTTTTAATGTAATTTTTCAAAAATTCTTACTTTCAATCTCTGTGGCAGATGATGATGACACCGAATATGCAAGGTATTATCATTGCGATAGGTAAATCCAGGAGTGTGTATGACAGGTGTGGTCCTGAAGCAGGGTTCTTTAAGGTACAATTAACATTTTCATTGTATTTTAATTTTTTTTTAAATTAAACTTCTTAAAATGTTTTATTTCTTTGAATTAAATTTGGTTTCCTATATAATTTCTCTTTTTCTACTTTAGCCATGGCCACCTGATGCTTTTCTCTTACACACACACACACACACACACACACACACACGCACGAATACAAAATTCTTTTTCTTTTGATCTAGACAATTCAAGAAAACCAAAACATTTTTTCCTGAGTTACTATAACGATAATGTGTGACTCTGCTTCAGAAATCTGAATTGTGTTTTACATTGAAGGGAATAAGAGTATTAATATGAATAGAGTAATTGCTTCCATAATAGTGCATATTTTCCCCACTGTTCATACCGTTGGTCAGTATCATATTTTTCCTAGTTTTATTGTCATTGGATACTAAGTTGCTTTCTCATTTAGTTTTTAAAATGATTTATTAATTCATCTTTTTATATTTCTTGTTTCTTATTCACTTATTTTTCACAATAATTAATTGTTAATGTTCTGCTCAATTCAAGACGTATGACCATCAAGCAGATGTGTTATTCTGTGATCACGTCGTCTTTCCTCTAATAAGCAGAGCTTTATAATATTCTGATTACAATGTTAATTTTTATGTATTTGAAAGATGTAAAGACTATATGTGTGTTGTCATTTTATTTAGATATATCAAAAATCTTAAAGGTTCCACTTCTCCCTTTTAATGTTT
This sequence comes from Chinchilla lanigera, assembly GCF_000276665.1. Lineage (NCBI taxonomy): Eukaryota > Metazoa > Chordata > Mammalia > Rodentia > Chinchillidae > Chinchilla > Chinchilla lanigera. Next base: position 17,544,801 of record NW_004955407.1, read on the forward strand.
CTTTAAAAAGTTTTGTTGAAGTGTAAATCACTATAGTAAATTAATATACCTTTCTTTTTTAACATTAAAAATTTACTTTAATTTTTAATACTTTCCTATCATCCAATTTTGCTTTTAAAAAGCTACCTACATTACTGTTTTCTTTAGCATATAGCACAAAACAAAAGTCATGTGTTTAGCAGCTTTATATCTGTAAATACTTTTTTAAAGATTAGGGTGATCATCTTCTAATACACCTATGACTGAGGGGTTTTCTGATATAAAGGATTTAAAATAATATTGTGAAAATTTTAGGCAAACTGGTCCCAGGAAAAGTTGACCACCCTATAGCAATCCCACTAGAAAGGCTGGAAACCTACTCGTTTAAGAAAAATGGAAAGCAAAAGTGGAAGGAAACAAGCAAGAAAGGATTCTATGTTTGTAAAATTATTACTGAACATGCTGTATGAGATTATGTTAAGTCATAAATTTAAGATTAGGTTAAGTCATTACTTTCCTTTTTTCCTTGCAGTTAGTTGTTACATTTTTGGTCTGCTTAGTTTTCTGTGCGTATTAATACATCCCCTCACCCCCATCTTACTGTGTAGCCCAGGCTGCCCTCGAAGTCACAGCAATCCTCCAGCCTAAGCTTCCTGCGTACTGGGATCACAGGCATGTGCCACCATGCCTAACTTAAATCTCTTCTTCTTCTACGTTTACCAGTTTATCATTTTGGGAAAGTTTTTTCAGTGTTGTATGACAGACTACAGTCTGGGGAGACTTTCCTTTATTCCTGGGACATAGCTGTTGAGTTAGATCTTCGGTCACCATCACACTGAGGATTCATTGTGTAGCTTTTAGATTGTGTATTTATATATCACATACATTTCTTGTTTAGTTTCTGATTTTGATGGTGCACTAAGAATACATGGTCTATAAAGAGAACATATGCACAAGTTTGTGAGATAGGGACTGGTGAGAGGAATTTTCTTAAACAGATTGTTACAGTATTACAACTTGCAATGGAATAATCCACAATTTTCAGTAGCTCTGCAAAGGTTTCAATAGAGTTTGAAATTTTACTCCTGTGTGTAGCATTTGAAACTTTTGCCCTTTAATAATATTAGTAAAAATCATTATTTCAGTATCTCTAAATAATTCACTAACCACTCTCCTATTCTGTTATTCCCTTATCTTCTTTCTTTCTGTTGAGGTATTACAAGTACAGCTGGAATGTAGAAAGGAAGTAACTTAAAGCTTCATGTGAGAAATCAGACTGCCTCGGGTCAGAGGCTTGGCCCACTGCTTTGTGGCTGTGATGTTGCACAAATTACTCAGTCTTTCAGTATCTCTTTCCTTACGTGTGAAATGGAGATGATTCTAATAACTTTATTTTATTGGGTTGTCAATTTTAAATAAATTAATAAAATTAAAGTAGTATCTAGTTGATGCTAAATTTAGCCATTATTTATTGTTGATATTAGTACTGTTGTCCTCACCTTTTATGTCCATTTCTAGTACAGTAGGAAGTAGAAGGCAAGTGTACCATATTATGTCAAGGACTTTTATTTTATAATATACCAGTTTTTTGCTCATTCTATTAGAAATTGCCAGTACCATTTCAGACTTACAAAATCAACAGTTTCATATGTGTATAGGGAAGTATTTAAATTTTCTCTTTTACTTCTAAAGATTTGAGAATTTTAGTCTGTGAAATAAATTCTCCTGTTAAACAGAGTAACGGGCAAAAAAGCACACATAGTTATTAACATGCAGAAACAGGGGGATCAAACACAAAATATAAGACTCAAAGGAAGTGCCAAAGGATTGAAGCTTAAATGGCAGATGGAGCTAGAGAAAACCAGGGTGGTTGTAGTGACTGCAAGCTACATGAGGTTGAGGCAAGGAGCAAGGTAAGCAGATGGTTCTATTACACCGATGAAATTTCTGTTATCTGAAATGTTTGGCCCTTCATCTAAATGTAGTTGTGTGACTGAACGTAGATGTAATTGTCCTCGTGATCTTTTATGATACAGCTATATTATAACGCTTTTCCATTCTACTGTTAATATAACAACATACAAGACATTGTCCTAAATCCAGTGGCTGTAGTTGCATAATTATGGACTGAGTTTCTGCCTTAGTGAAACGTATTTCCTAATGGGGAAGTCTGCATTAAATAGATTTGTTATCGGTATGATTGAAGAAGCAATTTCATGTGGAAGGAGAATATAAAATGAGAAAACAAATGGTATCCAGAGGGCTTCTCAGAGAAAAATGACATTTAAGCTAATAATACATTTACCGAAAGTAGATTGTATTTTTTCTCACTTCTTAATTGTCTTTCCACAGATTGCTTCTATTCTATTGATTGTTTTAATAATTTCATGACCTTAGGCAGTGTATTAAATTATCAGTAAGGGTTTTTATTTATAAAGGAGAAGTTATCTTGAGATTAAATAAGGTAATTGTTTCAGTTGGTGCTTACTAGAGAAACAGGTTTAATGCAAGATATACAAATACATAAGGAGAGTCAGGTGTAGGAAAGTCCAGAAGGGCCGTCTGCCCACTGAGGGTCTGAAGGAGACCTGGTCAAAGGCCCGGAGCTCAGTGGAGTATCTTGTGTGCATCTGTATCAGGAGGCTGAAGGGCCTGCACTGGAAACCAGGAGACCACGTCCAAGGTGAAACTGGAGCCCTTCTGAAGACACAGAAGCGAGGCTTCCTTCTTTGCTTTCCTTTTATACGCTTCAGGGGACAAGCCACTCACAGCCAGGGTAGATCTTTTGTCTTCAGTAAATCCCCTAGACATGCCCAGAAGTATAGTGATGCAGTTTAGTTGGGTGTTTCTTACTGAAGGTGATACAATCAGTTAACTATCAGTAGTGCACATGGAACTCACAGATGGTGTCTGTCGCATAAAGAATACTTGGTAATTGTTAACTATAGTTACTACATTTGCCATTACTATTTTTGTTGCTGGGTTATGGGTCATTTGTATTCTTGTCCTGAATATTCATATACATATATTATTGAACAGTTGTGTGCACATAGCAGAGTAACAAAGTGCTTTTAGATGTTAAGTGAAAAGACTGTCAAATAAGCTTTAAGTGGTTATATTGGGTTTTGCTCCTCTTACTGGTTATGAAACAAAATGGCATAAAAATGTAATCTCCTTTAAAATATTTTTTTGATTTTTGCTGAGAGTATGTTTTCGTAAGTATTTTGGCATTTGGTATTTATTGACAGTCTTCTTTGTACCTTTTTTATATTGTGGATTTTTTGTTTGTGTAGGTTCAATTATTCATCCATAATTTGCAAATGATACTTTGTCATTTGTAATACCTTAAATTTTCTTCATGCCTTAATATACAGATTTTTTTTTTTTTTTTTTTTTTTTTTGGTACTGGGAATCAAACTCAGGACCTGGCGCTTGCTAGGCAGGCGCTTGTGCCGCTGTGCTATATCCCTCCCTTAGATTTTTTTTTAAATTGTCATACTAAGGATTTTTGAACTACATCCCTACTTGTTTTGTCTTGTGTTTTGTTTTGTAGTAGGGTCTTGCTAAATTACCAGGTTTTCTAGGCTGAGCTCCAAACCTGTGGTTCTCCTACCTCAGCTTCTCAAGAGTGCTGGATTACAAGCATGTGCCACCACATCTGGCTTGTATGAAATGTTTACTCTTATGGAATATAACAGTTATTTTTATTGACTTGAAGCTATATAACCACTTCTAAAATTTTACAAATTTTTAATGCTTCTACTTTTATGATTTTACTTTTTGTTACATGACTAGATATAAAATTTCAGTTTTGTTCACATAGAAAAATTTCCAGATATTATAAGCATAAAATTTTGACTACACATTCTTTTCACACCATCTTCAAATACCTTTATCATGTAGTAAATCACCATGTGTGAATCTGCTTAGGTCTCTGTTCCACTGAACTATTTTTTAAATGTTTGAACAGTATGCCTAGTACATTATGGACCATTTATAATAGTGTTTTTATATTTTGCGGGAAGAACACTTACAAATTTTTATTTTTTTATAGACAAAAATTTAAGTGTGTTTTTTTCTCCTTAGGTGAGTTTTAGAGTCAGTTGCTACTTTCCCTTCCCAAAATCCTTTCAGCATTTGATTGTATTTGCACTGTATGTATTCATTAGTTTAGATTGAAGTAAAAAGTTGTATTGTTTAGTATTTTGGTTATTTCCCATAAAGAGTATGACAGGCTGTTTCATTTCTGTCATCGTTTGTTACATCCTTTAGTAAGGTTTATGATTTTACTTCATAGTGATCTTACTATTTATTTGCCTTTGGGTCATCTGCCTCCCCTGATACTACTAACAAGTTATTAGAAGTATAGGTGATAGAAAAACTAATTAATTTTACATATTTATATTACATTCAGTGAGTTATTACAGTCTTATGTTTTTCTTTTAAGTTGAGTGGTATTGAGCTTTAGACATTTTATGTTTGTACTCCAGCAAGGAGGAAAGGGTGGAGTAGAGAACGTATAATGCATCTGTTGCCTTGCAGAACTTAATCCTTCTGAATATTTTGTATTGGTCTCTTCCTTCATCATTGTGAACACCATTGGTCCCATATATTCCTTTCTTTTTTAAAACACATTACAGATTATTTATCAAAAATAGGTTTTATTATTGGTGTCTAAGTACATAGGCAAAATTTATATTTTTAAAATTTTATAAACATTTAATATTCTTATTAAATTAGCATTGTATAATCATGAAAGTAGCTTTCTCCTCTCCTCTCTTCCCCAAGTCTCCAGGGCAGTTTAGATACTGTAGTCATTGAAAATTTGAAGGAACAGTACAGTTCTAAAACAAGGTGGGCCTGGTTTCTTTACCGGGTACAAATCTAGGGCAAACTTTATTCTGTAGTTTTGCTAGCTTTCTTCAGTTTTTCAACCTCTTCAAAGCAATTTTAGCAATTTATATTTTTCTTAATTATCATCTTTTTTAAGCATGATACTAGTTTATAAACAAAATTTATGTTGACATTTAGTACATTCAGAATCTTTTTCTAGAGGTTTATATTATAACCTTTCTTCTATCTAGTGTTGAATTTTCTTTTTTGGTCTTTCATCCAACTTTTTAGAAAGAGAAATAATTCAACTATTGAACTGTTACATTATTTCTCCTTTATTTCTGTTTATTTTGTGTCTTTTTTAAATTCTTGGAATTAATCTATTTTGTTCAAGTTGGAGTTTTACTTCGACTACTAGTCCTTTAGGTTTTGATATCACATATTCCCAATATAAATATAATTTTTATTCCTTTGCAAAATAATTGTGTTTTTAAATCTCTTAAATATTTATTTATTTGTAGTTTATTCACATTTCTGATTGTATTGTATTATAGTTATAGAATATGGCCTCTGATTTTAATCCTCTGGAATTTGGAGTTAGGTTTTTTCATTTCTTAGTGTAGTCTAAATTTTAAAAAAGTAATCCATGATGTGATACAATACATGCATACTTCAATATTTTGGAAGTAACAGTGTTATCTTAGAGCAAAAATGCCTTGTTTTGTGCCACAATTATTAAATGGTATACCTAGCTTTCTGAACCTTAATCTAGTTAATTACCTATTAGATCTTACTGCTCCCAGAATTATTTTGTTTATACATTTGATAACCTTTAATGTTTTAAGTGTGTTTGCACTATAATAAAGTCTGTAAGAAATAAATTCAGAACACAATTTATAGTATAATTTAGAACACTAGACAACTTTAGGAAATCATTTAGATCTTTGGGATTGAAGGTTTCATTGAGGTGATTTCAAGTTGTCCTGAGGAATGGATCACCTGTATATGGTTGACAAACAGATAAAAAAGAAAGAGCCAAGACATAGCTTTGGGTGCATTTGTAGGAAGACAATCCTGAACTACGTTAAGTGTAAAAGAGTAATAGAAAATAAGATTTAATAGGTAAATTGGACTTGATTAAAGTCTAGTGAAAAAGTTTAAAAATAAAGTCCACAGCAATTCCATTATGTAATAATTAGTATATCATGTTGTAAATATGCATCATCTGCAGTAATTACCTTAAAGTAATTATCACAGGCAAGCAAAATATATGAGGAAATTAATTCTAGAGTCTGATAGAGAGTAAAATAAAGCCATTTAATATGATGTTCATAATGGCAGATTGTTTAGATTCTGCTGAATATAAAAGCATGGAACATCTGTTGAAAATTTGAATAGACATTCCAAATATTTTAAAAGTCATAATTTTTTAAAGAAAGAAATTGATAAAAAGTTGAGAAATAGTTAGAAGCACTTTTCTGCTGACAAAATGTGTGTGTGTGTGTGTGTGTGTGTGTGTGTGTGTGTTTGAGTGTTTGAGTGTTTAAAACATAACACCTAAAAATTTAGACATGCCTTCCTGTCTTACTGGTTCAGAGACCCATAGGTTGAAAAGAACTATAACTTTGTTGTGAAAGTTAGAAAAATTACATATTGAACAAAATCAAAAGATAAACATATAAAGTAGAGGAGATTATGTATTTCCTATCACTCACAGAAATCTGGTAGTTGCAAAAAATTCACGGCTTCTGTCTGGTAACTCCTTATATATAAACCAATATTATTTTAAGCAATTCAATATAGATTTTTTTTAAATTTTTGTCATACTAATTCTCGTTGAACTCATGTTACCTGAAATATTTGTTTTTCTAAAAGCTTTCATCTAGTCTATAACAGCCATTATCCGAGGACCATGTAAACAATGGACAGTTACTGATTTTTACTTTTGCTTTTTTAAGAGATTTCAGTATGCTTTCGTTGTGAACATGCACTCCCTCCAAAATTGGCAGAATAAGAGTTTTAGAAGTTTAAAGCTTATGTGTGGTAATTAGGGATACAGTGAACCTCGATAATCTTATATACCAAACTACACTTGATTTTTATGGTTTTTTTTTTTCCATGAGTACTGGAGATTGAGCTCAGAGCTACATCCTCCACCCTTCATTTTTAATTTTGAGACTGCTCTCACTAAGTTGTCCAGGCAGTACTTGAACTTGTGATCTTGCCTTAGCCTACCAGAATGCTGTGATTTTGACCTGCACTGCCAGTTCTGGCTCTTCATGGCGTTTTTTAAAACTATACCAATAAGATTTTGGGATGGTATGTATGTGTGTCTTGGGGAGGGGGACCAATCTTCTCCCCTCCCCCTGGGAAATTTATTTAAGAGTAACTTATTTTAGCTATGAAAAATGATTACTTTATTCTGTTCATAATTCTCACAAAATAAAAGGAATTATAACCTTCCCTTTAATGAAATATGACACACCATAACTGCAATATTTTATATTTATTGTTACTTTTTCTCCCTTCAGGGAAATACACCCATTAAAATTATGTAAGGAAGGCATGCATTTTAAAAAACAAAACATCTGTGGGATTGGGATGTAATTTAGTGATAGATTGGGGGTGCAAGTCAGTAATCACAGCACTCTGGGAGCCTGAGGGACAATCACACATTCAAATCCTGCCTGGATAGCTTAGGGACTTAATGATACCTGTCTCAAAATTAAAAATAAGGGGTATTTTTAATGATACCTGTCTCAAAATTAAAAATAAGCAAAGACCTGGGCTCGATCTCTAGTACTGGGGCAGAAAGCCGTCTTGCATGTGTGAAGCCCGGGGTTTAATCCCTAGCCTGTTTTAAAAAAATTCTAAGACAGTGGATTTTTCAAAATACTGTATGTCTTGCATGGAGCACCAAGTATTTTATGGCTAATGGTGCTAAAGTTTAGATAAAAGCTAATCTAAATATACGTTTAAAAATGTTATCTTTATCATATGAACTTCATGTATACAGCATTATTTGCTATAAAGTATATATCCATACATAGTCAAATATTATTCAGATTTTGCTCATATATAGAAATGTATTAAGATTTACTATTTCACAGTATGAATTCTGAGGCATTTATGTTTGTAAAGGAAAAACAAGCATCAAGATAAAATTGGTAATAGTATATAATCATTATTGTACCGATTCAAATAAAATCAAATTAAAATTCAAATACTACTGTGACAATGAGGAGTTCACGTGTGATAACTAGACCCTCAGTCTCTTATTTGTCCCTTACTTGTGTATTGGTGAGCTAAGTCACTTGTAGTAGTTCTACTGTGCATGTATGCATCAGCCATTTTCTTGAGATAGGGGTATTTTAGGGAGCTGTGTATCAGTTCTAGGATCTGGGAATACAAACTGATGCTGGATAGGTAAAATAATATAAGAACACTTAGCTTGTCCATCTCATGATGCCTCTGATTAGACATTGAACAGGCTTTGTTAAATTTCACGAGATTTGCCACATGATAAACTTTAATTGTATTACTTTATCTCTTCTGGTGTGGGAACTAAAAGGGAGTTTATACAGTGATAAGGAATGGGCTGTCCACTTAGAAAATTCTGTGAATGCATGGAACATAGCGTGATGCTTTTAGGTGCATTGACTTATTTGTACTGTACTAAAAGGGAAAGAAACACATTTGTATGCAAAAATAATTAAACTTGTAATATTAAAGTATTTTAATTGTTATAGTTGATGAAAATTGTCCTTTTTGTTGCATTTCTAGGCAATTAAATTGGAGTATTCAAGGTTGGTTAAGTTGGCCCAAGAAGATACCCCACCAGAAACAGATTATCGTTTACATCATGTAGTGGTCTACTTTATCCAAAACCAGGCCCCAAAGAAAATCATTGAGAAAACATTACTAGAACAATTTGGTGATAGAAATTTGAGTTTTGATGAAAGGTAATACGAAAATGTGAAATAACTAATATATATGCTCAAATTGTCCTTGTTTTTTACAGCTCCCCAGAGTAATTTTTGTTCCTTTATTTTATACATGCATGAACACATTTTATCAAATATAAAACAAAATTTAATCAGTTAATTTGCAAAATTGATTTGTAATTTCTCTAAAGCCTGTAACTGGCCTTTTAAAAGTTTGAAGTAAAATTAATTTGTAATTCTATTGTATTTTAATTATGAATCCTTATGGGATTGAGTATTTTAGAGAAAAGTATGATTTCTCAAGCTCCATGCTAGGGAAATTTTAGGTGACGTAATTTTATTGTTCTGGGCTATCCTGTGATGTCTAGGCTGCTTAACGACATTCCTGGTCTTTACCTGCTAGGTGTCAGTAGGACCCCGAGTTGCATCAACTAAAAACATCTCCCAGTGTTCTCAAATAGCTCCATGCGAGCAAAGTTGCCATTCTTTGAGAATCACTGGAAAAAAGTTTTGTCATTTATTCAAGTAAAATAGTTAAGCATTTTTTGACATAGAACGCTTAGAAAAGTCAACTTGTTTAATCTAAAACCATTTTCTTTTAGAAAATGCATATGAAACTCCTGTTTAAAATTATTTTAGAATGAAAGACATTAAGAAAAATTTAGACCCTAGGTAAAAGTCCAAGGTATTATAAGTTAATTTTAGTTTACAGAAACAGTCATCTGATTTGGAGTTCATTCTAATTATATTTTAATTCTGAAATAAATAATTATCCTTTTATGAATGTCAAAAATATTGAATAAAAAATGTGTAAAAAAAGAGAATCTGAAAAGAAACAAAACAGGGTCTCACTAAGTCGTTAAACTGCCCAGGCCTGACTTGACCTTGCGATCTTCCTGCTGAGCCTCCCACCACACTGGAATTGCAGGTGTGTACTACCATCCCTGACCGAGTTTTCAATTAATTTGTTCTCCGACAAGTAGGTGCTGATAATTTGATCTTTCTTATCCTTGAAATGAACTAACTGTATTTTGTGGGGATTTCTTTGGCAGTGATTCTGATCATACAGTCAATTAAAGTATTTTTGTTCTTAACCTGAAATGATAGGTACATTTTATATTCCTTTTTCCTGTTTAAGAATACTGCTACTTGGGGATAAAAAGAAAGTGTAATATCTTTTTACTTGCTTAATAGATATATGATCAAAATATACCCTGAGTGCTGAAATTCAAAAGATTTATGACAATAAAAGTCACATTGCCATTCATCCTGCTCAAAAAATCCCCCTAGTTTGAGCATAGAGTACGGTATCCCAGTGTTTGTACCACTCTCGGAGGCAGTTCTGCAGCTGCTCTGTCAGCAGCGTTTTTATGAAGTATGACCAACTGTGAGGAGTGCTGCTGAGTACCATCTGTCAAAAGGCAGGCTCGTGAAAAGTCACTGGTGTTCTCCTCCACCTTACTCATCACATCTGGCACCTTGCATTTCTGGCTCTTCCTCAAAGTTAAAGTGACCATAAAATGTCAACATTTTGAATGGATTCAGGCTGTCAAGGCAGCTACAATAGCACAGCTGAAAAGATGAAAGAGGACTTCTAAAACTTTGCAGAAAATGGCAAGAACAGTGTGATAAGTGTGCTCTGAGGGAGAAGATTTCAAAGGAGATTAATAGCAATTGTAATACATTTTTAAAATTTAAACGTCTATTGTCATTTTATATTATACCTTGTGTACATTTGTGCACACTTGTAATCCTACTCATGAAGCTGAAGCAGGAGGATCTGAAATTTGAGGCTAGCATGGACAATTTAGTGAGACCCTATCTTACCAAAGAAACCCAAAAAACCAAAACCTGGAGATGTTGCTCAGTAGTACTGTACTTGCCTAATGTGCTAGAGGCCCTTGGTTTGATTTTCAACATACAACAATAAACATTATAAAAGCAGGTTTTATTGTTCCCTATGTATCTACACTGTGTTTAATTTAAAAGCCAGTTTACACAGAGTCTAATTTAAAAGCCAATTATAAATATGAATTTGAATCAAAATTATTTAAGCTGTCTTCTTTGTAACTGTCCAACATTGGTTCAGGAACCACATTATTCATGTAAGATTGTTATTTCTGTAGGCATATTCAGTGAGAGTGGACTTCCTTTTTGTACATGTCTGATTGTTTTCTATAACACACATTTTTCACTTTTGATGAATTTTGCATTTGATTTAGTATATATTTTTTTCTTATTTGAAGGTGTCACAACATAATGAAAGTTGCTCAAGCCAAACTGGAAATGATAAAACCCGACGAAGTAAACTTAGAGGAATATGAGGTAATGTGGTTTATTGAGAGGCTGAATACTAAACTATCCTGCAGATCTCTGGTACTCCTTCTACTTCAGCCCAGCTCAGTTCAGATTTGTTCTAGATGTTAGAGAAAAACATTTCCATGTCAGTGATCAAGTTAATACTTTCATAAATAATTTTGGGGTTGGTTTGATATAAAATCATATATCCCAAAAAGTTTAAAACCAAAAGGAAAATTTTGGTTTTTATTTCGGTGTGGAATTTTTTAGATTCTAACACTACTATCACCTGCTTTTTGCACTTTTCTAGCTTGAAAACAATGTAACAAATTACCTGTATTAGGCAGCTTCATACAGACAAGTAACAGGATGAGGCATGTGGTGTTCTTACTCCTGTTTTACACACAAGAACATGGACCATGGTGAGGTGAAGGAACCTGCCTAAGGTTTTTCTAGGTAGAAGTTTACAGTGTGGCTAACAGAACCTGCATTCATAGCGACTGTGCTCTGAAAGCATGCTGTGTTTTTTATTTTAATGGACCAATTTAAGCACTAAGTGTTTTCTTTAAGCTTTTAAATTTAACATTGTATGTTTTGTCTTTTTATTTATAAATGCAGTAAATTTTAAATTGCTTTTCCATGTGCCTTTGATTATTATTTGACAACATTTAAAAACTTGATTCTTTAAATAATGATTGTAATTCTCCATATTAACAAATAAGAGGGAGAATACAGAAAAACACTAATTTTAATGAAAACTCTTAGATAATCTGAAATATAAGGCAAGGACTTCATCAAAAAGTGTCTCTATAAACAAAAATATAAAACAACTAAACTACAGCAAATATGTAGTATTAAAAGCTTTAGTTTCATGATAAAATAGATAATAAGGCAACAAAATTTAGCAGAAAGTAAAAGATTAGGAAAATAAGTCATTGTCTCAGATTTTTAAAAACAGAAATTAAAGCAAAACCTACAGATATTTGTAAATTTAAAAGCTTTGTATCCTACAAATCTGTGTCAAATATTAATTTTATTTTGGGGTGCCAGTAACCAATAATTAGAAAAAGAAAGTTACAGAAATGACTGTACTTACAGTAGCATTTGAAACGATGGAGTACCTCCAACTTAACAAAATATGTGTATTGCATCTGTCTAGAAAATAAGAAAACTTAATGAGAAACATTAGAGAACACATAAAAAAAGCCTGTGCATGTGATATTTGAAAAATTTGAAATTATAAAGATGCCAATTTTTGCTGGAGGTTTGTTGATTTAGTATGATCCTTATGAAAATTCTGGCAGGTTGTTTTATGGAGCTTGATAATCTTGCTGGAAAGTTCATTGTAATGCAAGGATATTAATCTACCTGAGATATTCTCAAGAAGAGGGTAGAAAGGCTTATGCTACTAGACATCAAGATATACTGTTTTTATTTTTAGAGCTTTGTAATACTATCATAGAAATAAGTATATCAGGACAATAGAATAGAATAGTGAATCTAGGATTCACCTATATAGAGACATAAATGTGCCAGAGATGCCAGCTGAATCAGTGAACCATGGAAATGTTTTTTAATGAGTGGCTGTGGGAATTTTTTAAAAAGTAAATGAATTTCTTCTGTACTTCGTGTTTTGTGTTAGTCAACTTTTCCATTGCTGCAACCATTACCTGACATCCACAACTTGATGGAGGAGAGGTTTATTTGGCTCAGTTTCCGGGGATTCAGTCCGTGGTAAATTGGCTTTATTGGAGGAACGTCATAGAGCAAGGGCATGGTGGAGTGCAGCTGCTTAGTTCATGGTTCCCTAGAAACAGAGCAGGGAACAGTGCCAACAGTGGATGTGGCCAGGGACTGTGTATACCCCTAAAGCCACGCCTGTATGACCCTCATGACATTCCAGAAGTGTGCTTTAATCGTTACCTGGGTGGTTTCCAAGTGAATCAAGTTGACACAGTTAAGCTTGACCACCACATTCCACCCTTTTCTAATTTGACATCTTTTTAAACCATACTTACTTTCCAGATAAACACACAAGTGTATAATTTTGCATAACAGGATATAGCTATCTTGCATATAACTGAAAATGCAATAATCTCTGCATAAAGTTTTAATAGTTAAGCATTTTTCAGTAATCCAGGTCAAAGTCTTTTCTGAGACAAAGCAAATCTATGAATCTCTGTAAAAATCAAAAACAAGTTGCATAATTCCAAAGTGTAATGGCACAGGGTAAACATTCCCATTCCAAAAGGGAAGGATGTAGGGTTGAAAAGAATTGGACCAAAGCAAAACCAAAGCACAGGAGAGCCAGCATTAAGTTCTATAGTTCCATATCTGGCATCTGGGGCATATGATGGCATGTGAGTTCCGTAGGACTTGGGTGGCCCTGCCCCTGTAGCCTTGCTGCCTGCAGTTTACATGTTCTCTTTTTCGGACTGGCTCTACCTACAGCCTGCAGCTTTCCTGAGGAGTTAGTTTATGCTCCTGGCATTTCCTTTTTTCTGAAGATTCTACTGGACCACCTTCTTCATTCCCACATCTTTATACACTACCCTCTCAGAGCCTCCTTGACACTGGCCTCCCTGACCTACCTTCAAAATTTGAGTGACAGCCTCCCTGACCTCACAACTCTTACATTGTGCATGGCAGTAAAACCAGTATCACATAGATAATGCCAAGTTCTGCTTCTAGAGAAACAGTGTGGTGGAATAATAACCATGCTTTCCTCAACCATTGGCACAATGAGTTACCTATGAGTATCTGGAGAGCTGAGAAAGTTGAAGTGGATCCTGGGGAGCCAGTTTCTTAGGAGGCTGTTCTCTAGCAGAAGTTTCAGGGACTCTTCTCAGAAATGAAAAGTTGACACTTACGTACCCTTGATAGCACTGCAAAGAATGGTATCTTTCTGATTTCTGAGATGGCCTTAATTCATCTTTCTTTTTGTCTCCCTACAAAATATGTGATTTCTTTTTAATGGCGCTCATGTCCTCAGCAGTCACAACTTGTTTGGTTCCAACTTTACATGTCATTCCCCTTGGGCCAAAATGTGAGTTTTTCACATTTTTCTACTGTGCTTTTTCCTCCTGGATTTTGCTATGAATCTGGCTAAATGCAGACAATGGTACCCATGATACAGCCTATATACTGGGCTGTCTTGAAAATTTTCTGCACTAGATCAGTCAATCCACTGCCATTAATCTCAGTCTTACACAAAGTCTCAGGACCTTAATAAAATACAGACTTTTTTTCCAGAATGTGATGCATGTAACTCCTTTCCAGTTGCCAAAGGAGCCCTTCTTCTGACTGAGTGCTTTCAAGCCTGACCTTTTACTATCTACATTGCTATTAACTTTCTGATCTTTTCAAGTCTGAATAGAGTCACCCACCAAGCTCTCTTTGCAGCCTGCTGAGGCTTATCTATGCCACATCTCCAAACCTTTGTAAACTTCTCACAAACCAGATTTGAAGACTTTTCATAATCACAGTAGTGACACTAGTTTCCTCTATTACAATTCCATTTGCTGGAACCAAATATTTGAAACCCACAACTTAAAGGAGCCAAGTATAGTTTATTTGGCTGGCTTCAAAATAGGGACATTAGAAGAAGGGTATGATGGAGCGAAGTTGCTTAGCTCATCATCTCCTGGAAGCAGAGCAAAGAGGCAGCTCTAGACTAGAAGAGGTGAGGGACCAGATATAGTACCCAAGGTCAACCTTGCAGGACCCACCAAGGCACACCCAGAAATGTGCTTTACTAACCCTCTAGGTGCCTCCTAAACCAATCAAGTCAACATAATTAAGCTTCATTTCATATACTGAATATATTTCAGTTTTAAAAGGCTTCTGTGTAAAGCTTTCTAGAAATTAACATGGAGAGAGTACATAAATGTCTATAAGTTAAGGAAACATTAACCAGAGATTTTTGGTCAACATGCTATCTGAAGCAATAGATACTTTGTTTCTTTGTGACTATGAGAAGCAAATATATAGTCATCTTTTACTGATAATTGTTCTGAATCTGTGACCTTAAAATTGATTCCTATGTGACCTTATTCCTAAGATTTAAGGGACTTTTTTATTAACATGTGATTCTACAGGTCCTTTACCAGGTTGTTTCAACAGATTGTGTTCAGGGTATTTTTATTCTGAAACCTCATATTCTCTTACCTGATGAGCCATTCAGTTGTACAGGTATTTAAATGACATGCTTTTTTTTTTTTTTCCATTTTTGCACATTTCTCAGATATTTCTCTTGCTCTAAGCTCAGCAATCAGCAAATTTGTCCTCCACACCAAATTCAGCTTACCACATGATTTTGTAAATAAAATCTTCGGGAACACAGCCACTTGTTTTCATATTACTCACGGCTGTCTTCATACTAGTTACTGAGTTGTTGACTGCAGCAGAGACTGCATGATCTGCAAAGCTTAAAACATTTACTCCCATCCCTTTGCAAGAAAAAGTTGGTCTAACTAGAATTTCCAAGGCTATTCTAATGACAATACAGAATGACCCTTTGAGTACCTTTCCCAGAACAGTTAAATTTAGGCTTTCACAATTAACTTTGTCTTCGTTTTACTAAGGTTTAGTAGTGTGAAAATTATGCCTTGAAAAATTAAGTTTAAAAATTAGTAGTTTATATTCAAGGAGAAGGCAGTTAGCTAATAGCTTGTCTACGTTTCTTATTTTTTTATGTACAGTGATGTCTGTATAAAAACTTCAACGTTTTTTACATTCTCTTTGAAATTGATGCTCTATTGGATTTTTGTTGAGTAAATTAATAAACAAGTTACTTTTGGGATCAGCTCAGAATCATCTACAGTAACACATGGCCTATTATATTTTGGTGGGGTCGGGTGGTGAACTGTGAGCTGCAGCCATCCTTTCATTGAGTCTCAGGTGAGACTTCTTGCTACAACACTGAAAGGGAGATTTACCGCAAATTTGGCAAGACTATGTAGATGCATGACATTTTTCTTTTTGCTCCCTTAAATTCTGTGACAGATAACCATGTTCAAACTTTGATACAATTAAAGTAATAAATCATATACCTCCTATCTTCAGTGTTAGAGATACCTTTTCTGAAATGCTTGCACATTCAAAACCTTTTGAGTGCCAGAATGGTATGTAAAGTGGTTTGGATTTTTGAGCATTTCACAATATGAATTTTTGGACTAGGTATGTTCAGCTGGTAAAGTCAATGTAAATAGTCTCAAATCACAAAACCCAGAAATTGGCAACATATCTGATCCCAATTGTGTTGGATAAGTATTACTGTACTAATATTCTAATAATGTGATTTTATACTGAACAACTTTGGCAAGAGAAACAATTTTTTTGTTCTCCATTTGTATTTTTTGTCTTTTGAGATTTTTATTAAGCCCTCATCAACACTGAATAATTTTCATATTATTATAAGTAATCTTATTGATCATAAAGTCTAATTTAGATCTGTTTATCTTAATTTTGCATTATTTGTTTACCTTAATTTGAAGTATTAGAATAATGTGTCACTTGTTGAACAATTTCATTGTGATTTTAAATCTTACGTTTTTCATATTTTTCTCGTACAGGAATGGCATCAGGATTATAAGAAGTTCAGAGAAACAACTATGTATCTCATAATTGGACTAGAAAATTTTCAGAGAGAAAGGTAAAACATGAACAGATGTGAAAAAAAAGTTTATTTTTCAATTTCACTTCAGTAATGACCTCATCTAATAGAAAATATTTTATTCACAGTATACATTTTTAATAAGTTTTTTATTTTGGCGTAATTTTAGAGTACGGAAAATGACAGATTTAGTAAGAGAGTTCCCATGTACCCACCTAAAATATGTTTCTTATCTTTCTATGTGAGGTGACATTAATGTTTTTGTTTCTATAAGCTCTCAGATATGATAGTTGATATTTAGGATGCCATGAATTAGATTGAAGCCAGCAGCCAAATGTTCTCTGTAGAGAGTTTGCTGGGGACCAACAGAGCAGGTAGTGAAGCATGTGGAACTGTTTATACTTCCAAATATCTGCCTGGACCTACCAATCCTTTTTGTGTTGATTTCACATTTCAGTTTAACTTAGATAGAGTGTTTCTAATATCTCAATGGCTGCAACTCACGGCCTCTTCCCTCCAAAACAGTTACAGGGCATTTATTTTTTATTTTGAACTCGACAAATAATGTAGACCATATATCTGTAGGAAATGTGTAAATACAGCCAACATGATTGATTGATTGATCACTATATTTTTATTAGTCCATGTTGGCAACACATAACATTTACATTCCTGTGTACATGTCTGTACATATACATGTCTGTAACTCTTTGAGAAAAATCTGGAAGGGGAGTAGCTGGGTCCATGGAATTTTTCTTCCATTTTTTGATGAATCTCCACACTGATTTCCATAGTTGTGGTACTAGTCTGTGTTTCCACAAAAAGTGTAGAATAGTTCCTTTTAATTTTTATTGAAATTAAAGATAGTCTTAAAGGGATTTCTGCTTAGTGGCTATAATACTATTATTTTAATAATGAAAAAGAATAGGTTTTGGTTTACTTACTATTTTTGATTATTTACTAGTTTACATTACTTATTTCTCAGCATACTGTATTTCTAAATTTATATCCTTAACATTAATTTATTTAGCTAATATTTTTTAGAAACTGCTTTATTTCAATAGTGTCTTACTGCAGCCAAGTAAAAAGAATACTGACTTTTTTTCTAACAAAAAGTCATAGTCCAACACTGAGGTAGTGATTTTTTATTGACAAAGATAGACATTTTTTTCTGTAGCTGTTGAACATGATCTCCAGCAACAATATATGACAATTTATATTTAAATTAATGATTATAACTGCTAAAATAAAAATTTGGTTCTCAGTCAGACTGACCATATTTGTACTGTTAAGCAGCCATATATGACTAGTGCCCGAGTGGGGGCACTAGTATTGACTACTCAGATAACAGTGTTTCCCTCATCACAGAAAGTTCTGTTAGTGCTGTTCTAGAGCACAGTTTTCATATATAATTGTTGTTTTGTTGTTGTCTTTTTGAGACACAGTTCTACTATGCAGTTCAGGCTGGCCTTGAACTCACACCAATCCTCCTATCTCAGCCTCCCAAGTGCTGGGATAACAGGTGTGTACCACCTCGCCTGGCTAAAGCACATTTTTATAATTAAATTTTATAATTTAAATGTTAAGTATAACACAAACAGAAAATAAGTTTTACTTCACATTGTGTTTATATACTTAGATTCACATTATTAAAGTCCTGGTCATTGTGTTACGGGATGATTTACTTTTATCATTGAAATTGAAGAGTATTTTGATGAATAGCTTCATTGAGTATGTAGTTATTATTTTATCTTTTTAAATAAGAATATTCCAATTCATTTTCAGGATTTCTGAGATTGGTACTTACGTCAGGAAAATACTAATTTGATCTTACAATTTAATACAGTGAAATCGAAAAGACATTTCAGTCTTTTAGATAAACTAAAAGTAGTAGTGTGTGTCAAATATACCAAATGATGGTGCCAGACATATTTTTTATCTTCCTTTTCTTGTTGCTGAAACACAATATCCAATGCCCAAAGTTATGGGAGGAAAGGTATATTTAGCTCACAGTTTGTAGAGGTTTTGGTCCGTAATCAGCTGGCTCCGAGGCAGGATGGTATGGCAGAAGAGAACAGTTTATGGCAGGCAGACTATAGTAAAGCAAAAAGGGGCTTTACCAGCATCTTTTTGGCCTGTCTATTTTAGCTAGACTTCTTAGAGTGGGTAGCACTCACACTCTTAATCCTAGTGCCCTTAAGTCCAGCATTGTACCATGAATTAGTTCTAGAATCACTCACTCTAGATCCAGACATCTTTGAAAAAGCCCCACCTAAGACCACATGAGGCTTTGGGGAGACAACTAGATATAAGCCGTAACATTTTTTAATGCAAACATAACAAGTAAAAGCCTTGAGTGGAGTATTTACTGATGAGTTCTTATCAGTTCTGTAGGTGGTAAAGTAAATATTTTAGGATCCATAATTTCATAGTAGTATAAGTGGAAAATAAAGAGTGTTTGCCAGACTATGTGGTCTTATTTCATCTGAAATAAGAATGTGGTAACTGGACTGATGAATCTTATTCTGAATTTTATTTATTTGTAAGTACTTTTAAGGTTGATAACCATGAAATTTAGTGTACTTAATGGAGACTTGGACCAATATAACAGTTTTAGAGGTATTCTCTGAGAGATGATGCGAGTATATAAAACTAAATATGAATGTCATTTAGGAGATATCTTTCTTGATTTAAAAGTTAGTACCTAGAAAAGAAAAGGGTGCCAGTTATTTATTAAATAACTATCACAATTTAATGGTATATGGTAACAATATTATGACTCTATTTTTTCATAAAGAAAATCTCAAATTGAGGCTGTTTATTAAATACTTAAAAATAAAATTTTTACTCAAGATTCTCAATCAAACTCCTGGAAAAAATACATTTTCTAAAAATAAACTCATGATTATTTCAGATATATAATCTGATTTTCATGAATTTGTGTGTTATTTTCTTCCTAACTTTACATTTAAAATTATTTTATAGCTGGGGAATGAAATGGATTCATTTTACATCTGTGCACAAAAACACTTACTGGTAGCATAACCAAGAATGTAAAGTATGTGATCATTTATTTTCTTTTAAGATGCCATATTTTTCTACATTAATGTAAGAGAAGTTACAGTAATGATTGGAAAAATGCTACAAAGGTGATATTTTAAGATACTTTTTATGTCTCAGTTATATAGAGATATGACTATATTTTTTCCTCTAACATGCTCAGAGAAGGATAATAATTTTAAATAAAAACATAATATGCTATTGTACATTTTCTCCCTTTCTTTTTTTTTATTTTATTTTAAAAGTAAAAGGAAAACATAAACAGACAACATTTTACAAAATAGCAAAGGAACAGTACAGACAGTACGGAGTTACAAACAAAGTGGTAGGGAATTAGCAATGCTTGTTGTATTACATATTGATATCTTCAGAGTGGTTTCTCATGAAAACAGATATAGACATTCAATGCTGATCAACCAAGGACTCATTGACAGTTTCTTTCAGCAAAGAAATACAAAACAGTAGAACAGCCATGTTGACTATCCTGCATATACATACTTACAAACTTTCTCCTTCTTTCCCTTCTCTTTTCCCACATCCCAGTTGCCCTTTACCTTTGAGTGCTTTCCTATCAATTCACAATGTCTATCTTATCTCCTAGTTTAAACTAACTCTTTCAGGTCTTACACTAGTGAAAGAATGCGGTGCTTGCACCTGTATGTTTGATTTATTTCACTTATGAGTATGGTCTCTAGTTGTGACCATTTACCTATAAAAGCCTCTCTGAAAAAAGAGATCGAAGAAGATTTCAATGAATGGAAAACTATTTCTTGCTCATGGATAGGAAGAACCAACATTGTGAAAATGGCCATACTTCCAAAACTGCTCTACAGATTCAATGCAATTCCCATTCAACCACCATTAGCATACCTCACAGATCTTGAGAAAATATGCCTTAAATTCATCTGGAACCAGAAGAGACCCAGAATAGCAAAAGCAATCCTGGGCAACAAGGACAAGTCAGGTGAAATCACAATCCCTGACCGGAAATTATACTACATAAACCAAATGGTATTTGTGGTCATAAGACAATGGAATTTGATCCTTATTTCATGTAAAAATGAAACGGTATTACTAAGTAGATAGATTGGTGGCTTTCACATGAGTCTTTTCAGACAGCCATGTGCTGGTTTCAGGTGTTGGTGTTGCTAAAACAGTGCTCTTGGGTGGGCACGTTTTTATCACATGTTTATCACAGTGTTTTAGATAGTAAAAAGTTAAGTGTATATTTAAAACGTTTTATAATTATAGGTTTGTGTTTTTTTAACAAAAATGAATTCTAATATGTTTGTTTTTATTTTTTAAGTTACATAGATTCCTTGCTGTTCCTTATCTGTGCTTATCAGAATAACAAAGAGCTCTTGTCCAAGGGCCCATACAGAGGACATGATGAAGAGTTGATATCACATTACAGAAGAGAATGTTTACTAGTAAGTTGAACGTACACAGTATGTGTTTGTCTTTGGGCAGGCTTTTCAGACTTAGGCTAAAGATTGACTCTGTTAACTTTGCTAGGGTAGGAATTAGAGTGATATTTATACACTAGATTTGTTCCCTTAAGATTCAAAGTGTACTGAATTCCATCTTCTTCTTTATCCTATGTAGTATTTATTGATAAATCAAAAGTGTTCTTAAATTGAAATCAGATATTTTGTTATATATTTAGAGTTCATCATACTGCAGTACCCATTTCGGTGGGTAAGGAATGGCTACATAGATCATGATGAAATATTATTACTGCAGAAAACAAAGACTTAACTTTATGAATGTTGTATAGTTGATGTGCCACAGTGTTCTTTTTTTTTTTTTTTTTTTTTTTGAGACAGGGTCTCTCTGTGTAGTTCACGCTGGCTTTGGGCTTACTGTGTAGCTCAGGCTGGCCTCGGACTCACAGAGGTCCACCTATCTCTGCATCCTGAGTACTGTTTGCCACCACACCCAGCTTAAACAAGGTCCATTTTTGTACCTAGTGGTTGGTTGTTTCTTTCTCAACTATATGTTTTCGCTATATGTTGAAATGTTGCTCTTATTACAGACTTTTAAAAGTTACTTTATAAACAGTTTGCTTTAGTTCGTGTAACTCTGATATCTGAGTACATTGTTGATGTTCCTTGTATCAGCTAGCCTTCATGTCGTTATCTCATAGACCCCACTTAAAAATACTTTGGATTTCACTTTCAGTTAACTACTGACATCAGTTCTATGTCGTGAACTGCTAAGTTGTCATTTATTTCCTGTTAAAAAGTAAGGACAAATATGTTCACAGTACAGTACTGTATATATTTTTTGAATTTGTATAGGTTTATTATATGGATAAAGTATACTTTAAAATAGATCTAAGTAGATCCACTAGTGAAATGTACTTTCAGTAGAAATTACCAGTTTTAAACTAACTTTAGTGTACAGCTCTTTAACATTTTTGATTGGAAATAGTAAAATATTAGGATCTTACTGTTTTTCTCACTGCTGATTTTGTTGCATTTCAGTGCATTTTTAAACATAAATTGTTTGCTGTTTTATATCCATTGAGGGTTGTATTATATTTTTATTGTGGTTCTGGAGATCAAACCTAGAACCTCACCCATGCTAGGCACATACTGTACCACAGAGGTACATCCCCAGCCCCAGTAGTGGCTTTGTTATTTTGACCAGTTTCAGAAGCTAAAAATGCTCCCTATAAAGCAACATTTAAGTCATGTATTTCACGTTTTTAAAAATGCAGTTTTATTTAAGGATATAGCAATAAACATTGAATATGTTAAAAATTTTAACTTGAATACAAATAACTCTTGGGCTATGGAAACACTGTAGTGAAGCTGATTTTAAATATAAGTGCAATTTGGTGATTCCCCTGAAACGTTAGAAAAATGGAACTTTTTTTTTCATTTGTTGATAATAAAACAGCCACACTTAGTTATTTTACATGGGAAATTAGATAAAACTTCCTAAAGATTACTTTAGTGTTTCTTCGTGGAGTTTTTTTTCCATATTATGTTTTTATAGAATATCAGATTTTGAGGGAAACACAGCAAGACATGTTTATAAGATTTGTTTAAGACATGTTTATACAAGAAGCTCATCTTGTAAGAGACATATAAAATCCTTTTTATATTCTAGAGTAAGAACCAGTATCAGAAATACACAAAGTGGTATGTCTAGAATTGTTGGGAGATTCTTAAGGGAGAAGCACAGAACTGAATCTTGATCGTTACGTAGGAGTTTTGTACGTGGTAGAAAAAGGAGAACAGTCTAGTGAAAAGGACACCGTGTACAGTGATGGTGAACCTTCTAGAACTTTGAGTGATAACAAACAGCTGGCTGTGTCACGCATGCCATAGATTCAACACCACTGGCCTAGAATGTATACAACAGAAAATGAAGATAAATTTATTGTGGGTTAGATACAAAGTAGTGGGATTGGGAGGAAGAGAAGCCTGATGTCTGATGACAAAGAAGCTTATATTGCACCAGTGTAAGTTCAGTTACACTTTAGCATAATCAGTTTTTCCTCCCACTAGAAAATAATCCTGGCAGTGATTTACTGTAGAGAAATACAGATTGAGGTGAGGATCTCCAGAAGGGAAGACAGGCAGGACGTGAAAGCCTCCAGTAAGGCAGCAGCAGGGTGACTGTGCAGAAGACAGAGAAGCTGTTGAAGGCAGTGAAATTCAGGGACGTGGTAAGAGTTGAATGAGTAAAAGCAGAAATGGGAAAGTCAAAGGTGCCACACTTTAGTTTGAGGCTTAGCATGGGGAGTCAAGAGGAGAGTAAGAGTGGCTTTGAACATATTTCAGATGCTAGGCCATTGTTTGCTTCAGTGAACTGAACATTAAAATTTAACAGTAATCTTCAGAACAATAATTAACATGTATTAAATTATTTTTATAAAGAGAAAACTACTCTAGTTTTCTTCATTTAATCTTTTTAAGCAGTATATGAGGAAAATAATAGTGTCTAATTTTTCACATAAAGTAACAGAAGCTAAGAGATTTAATAATTTGTTCAAGATCAATTAATGGTAAGTTGGACTTTTAGTATAGTCCTCTTTGCACAGTAAAAATCAGTTCAATAAAAGTTACATAATAAAAAGACGTAATTTTTCTGTTTTAAATTCAGCTTTACCATTCATTATGATTCATTATGATTTCAAATTTAAACTCTTAAATATCATAGTTTTTGTGTATCAGTACTCTGTGTCTTATGTCTGTCTGATTTCATGGATTTCCCTGTT
Organism: Chinchilla lanigera; assembly: GCF_000276665.1. NCBI lineage: Eukaryota > Metazoa > Chordata > Mammalia > Rodentia > Chinchillidae > Chinchilla > Chinchilla lanigera. The sequence continues at coordinate 17,568,760 of NW_004955407.1, forward strand.
CTGAATTGGTGGTCAGCACTCCAGTCTACCGTCCTTTTTTATGAAGTTTTATTGAAATATAGCAATGACTGTTGATTTATATGTTATATATGATTTCCTTTGTCTAGTAATGGCAACATTGAGTAGCCAGCGCAAAAGCCCTAAAATAGTCCAGCCGAAATTTGCTGATGCCTACACCAAATTATAAGCTCCGTAAGAGTTTTTTGTTTGTAACTCTTTGAATCTGGAGAAGATCAAGAAGTAAACAATGGTTTGATTATTATGAATGAGTTTATTGTTCCATTTTTGCCCCTGTAGAAAACCTGGTAGCATGTAGTGTGTATTCAATAAAAATTTGTTGTAGAAAAAAGTGAATTACTTTTATCACCTTAACCTTCTTTATATTAAGGAATATAATAGTATGTATTCACTTGATGTTTATGAAGGAGATGAGTTTTTCAACATTAACATGGAACCTGAATTACTTTATTTTAAAGTTTGTTTTGAATGCTTATAAAATTTTCATACTGAGACAAGTTAATCTCTGGAGACTTTTAAGTGACCCCTCCAGTGAGGCTTGAAGTAATAAGGCTGAACATAAACTTTAAAAACACAGTGATCTCTTCTACACTGTATTTTGCTCCTGATTTGTTCTCTTGTTCTATGCATAGCTTTTTCTAAGAGACTATGTTGTAAAAGAGGCTGAGGTTATTTTTCCTGACTGTTATTTTTCAGTAGTCTTTATGAACATAAGTATTATTTTATCTTCAGTATTAACATTTACAGGTATTTTTACTTAATTAAAAAGTAAACAAAATATGTTCTTTTTTTCTCATTGCACAAAGAAATTAAATGAACAAGCTGCAGAACTCTTTGAATCTGGAGAAGATCAAGAAGTAAACAATGGTTTGATTATTATGAATGAGTTTATTGTTCCATTTTTGCCCCTGTTACTGGCGGATGAGATGGAAGAGAAAGATATACTTGCTGTAGAAGACATGAGGAATCGATGGTGCTCCTACTTAGGACAAGAAATGGAATGTGAGTTTAACCATTTGCTAGGAGGCACCTGATATGTTGGGGTTGGAAGCAATTAGAATACAGTGCTTTATATTTTGGGCATTTAAAAATATTCTGTAATATTTTCATATTCATATCAGTATGGTTTCTTTTCCTCATACTTACAAACTAAGTTGTATGTATTACTTTTGTCATTTGTATTTTATCTCTTGCCCCAGAATGGCAATTATTTTACGTAGTGTTTAGAAATAAAACATCAACTAGCCATTGCAAGCTAATAAATCAGATTGCAGATGATCACCTCATAATTTATCTCTATCTTTAGCTACATCTCCTTGTTTGTATTTGCAGCAAATCTCCAAGAAAAGCTGACAGATTTTCTGCCAAAACTGCTTGACTGTTCTACAGAGATTAAAAGTTTCAATGAGCCGCCAAAGTTACCTTCATATTCCACTCATGAACTCTGTGAACGATTTGCCCGGATCATGTTGTCTCTCAGTCGAACTCCTGCTGATGGAAGATAAACTGCACACACTTCCCCTGACACTGTATAAACCTTTTTAGTTCTTGACCCTTGCCTTCCTGTCACAGGGTTTGCTTGTTGCTGCTATAATTTTTAACTTTTTTTATTTTAATAACTGCAAAAGACAATGACTATACAGACTTTAGCTAGACTTCAAACAATAAAGCTGAGAATCGCATGGCACTCAGACTTTGTTTTAACCAGAACTGATGGATAATTATAAATCGGATTGATTTTATTATGGCAAAATTATGCTTTTGCCACCTTGCTGTTACAGTGTTACTTTGCTTTTATCTTTCCTTTATCAGCCGCTTTCCATTCCGTCTGGTCTCTTCCATGACTGCAGCCTTTAAGTGTTCGGCACTGTGTATTATACATATTTGGTAGCTTGTAAATGAAATTAAAGAATAAAGTTTATTTATGGCTACCTGTGTGTTTGTAAGCAGGTATATTGTATATTAATATTATCTTTTTAGTTAATATTCTCATGAATTTTGTCTTGGGATAAAGATTGGGTAATAAGTAGATAAATACGTTCTTTTATTCCTGTAATGGAAGCATATGCTAAGTTTACTAAGTGTTTAACATTTAAATATAACTATATTTTTTACTAAGTTCAACTTTGTGTGGCATCTAAACCTGTTTTGAACTCAGTTAGATTTTCACTGAAGTGACTGATTTTTAACTCAAGTGACATTGAAACTTTTAACTTTTCTTATATTAAGCTTTAGTGTTTTTGTTTTTTCTTTTTGTGTGTATTCCCAGTAATATAGCAAGGTGATTATTTCAAGTGAAACCTACAGAAGTACTTGACTAAGGGCTGTTTGTGACACTTAAACTATGTACCCATACAGAAATTCTTCTTAAAGGAGGACACTGTTTTACATTATATAATCATTCTATTTTTGTAAATTGTATACCATTTTAATTGAAAATGTTCTCTACTAATCAGTGCTGTGAAATGAAGTTGATATTGTTTAACTAGAAATTATGAGTATATTAACTGCTTTTATTTACATTAATTTTTCAAAAGGGAGAAATCTAAACATTTTATAGATGGAACTGCTGTTTATGATTAATGAAATAATATTGTGAATGAAAATCGAAATTGATGCTTTACAGGTACTCATGTTATAAAAACCTATTTTTGAATTTATAAAAATTTCTTTATAAATAATACTTTGTTAGCATAGTAAAATATATCATTATATTATGTGTATGTTTGTTATAGCGTCGTGCAAACTAGTGTTTTTAAAGTGCCTCTCACCAAAGATGCTGAGTGGAGGAAGAAGAAAAAATGTTTATCATATGAGTCTCTTTCTAAAAGTTTCATTGTATTGCTGTTACTGAGAAGGCATTCATACTTGTAAAGTTAAATTTTGCATATTGTAGATATCAAAGTGTATTTGGCTTTTAGATTTTAAGTTTCCTGCTGAACAGAAGTCCAGTATGGTTTTCAGGTATTGTTAAAAAATTAGTATCTTCATATGTATCATCACAGGTTTTGTAAAGTATCTGATATTTTATGATACTCTATTCTAATGGTAAAGTTGTTTGCATTTATATGTGTAATTGACTGCTGAGATACAGAAGTACTCAAATACTATATGGAAATTGTTCCTTCAAAAGGCATGTCCAAAGAATCTTATGTGGCTGTTTTGCTGAAGGTAAGTATTATTGTATTTACTTTGTACTTAAAAAAATAAGATTACTCATTCCTAGTAATGAGTCTGAAAAAACTTACTTAAAGCTCACCTTTGTACTCTTGTGTCATCTAGTCTTAAGATTTAGGTCAGTGAAATTTGTTTAATTTACTAGCATAAATAAAACTCACAGCTTAAGAAATAGAACCTCACAGAACTCTTGTCCAAGGGAAGTTTGACTTCAAATCAGATGACTCTTGTTTTGGTTACTGGTACTCTCTTCCCCCTCTCCCCCACCCCAGTTATATTTTGAAGTAATTTAGAGTAGTTGTCAAAGTGATAGAATTTAAAACCTGTAGTAATTCCTTATAAATGCATGGTTTAAGGAGACAATTACCGGTGAGGGAGCCAACCTTTCTAATTCTTTTCTAACATTCTTTGAAATACAATAATAATTATACACTAAAATTATAGTTTTCAGTGTATAATCTCCAGAACAGCTGCTTCACTACTGTCAGAACTGAAAATGCTTGAGCCCTGCCGCGGAAGTATGGATTTAAAACTCCTTCCTGTGTCTTTTAACCAAATTCTTCACATGATTTTGATGTCCACTAAAGTGTGAAAGCCACTGTACTAGATAAAAATATTTATAGCATTTTGTGCTCCTTAAATTTTTTTTTTTGTTTTTTTTCTGGTACCAGGAATTGAACTCACGACCTCATGCTTGCTAGGCAGGCGCTGTGCCGCTGAGCTAAATCCCCAGCCCCAGTGCTCCTTAAATTTATCGTATTTGTATTTACTCATGGTCCTTTTTTGGAAGCCTTTTCCTATTTCCTTTACTTGCAGTTTAAAGGAAGTGGCTAAAAATTTTTATTTTATTTTTATTTTCTTGCTTTGTTTGTATAGGTTCAGCAAGAAGAAGATGCATTTTCTCTTCTCTGATTTTCCAGAAGTTCATTGTCTTTGTTCAGTGTGTCAGACTTGTTAACTGTCTTAGTCACTTTACTCATCCCAGAGACAAAGTATCTGACGCTCCCAGGGTAAAGGAGGAGAGCTTTACTTTGGCTCTTTTACTATTTTACAAGATTCAGTTCTTGCGTGGTCAGCTGGCTCCAGGCAGAAGAGGCAGGATAGAAAGGTTTGGCAGAGGAAAGCTGCTCACCCTGTAGCAGCTGGGAAGCAGCGAGAGAAGTGGGAGGAGCTTGGGAGAGCGATACATCCTCCAGGCCACGTCGTCATTGACCCTTTTTCCCACCCAGGTCCCTGGTCTCCCCAGTAAGCCAGCCATAGGGCCCAGTGATCTAGTCACCTTCTATAAGCTCTGCCTTTGAACACATGGGGGTTTGTGGGTACATCCAGATAAAAATCATACATGAACTTACCTCTGGGTCCTACTCTTAGCCCCCCCAAAATACAAAATTTGAATGCTTGCTGGGTAATGAGGGAGGGTAGTTTTGTGTGCTTTTACATTAGTTTACTTGTTACTGTTTGTTTTGGCCATGATAATTTCATTCAAAGTATGTGTATTATTAGTATGCTGGGGTATAGCAGTAAACTGCTACACAACTTGGTGCCTTAAATAATAAATTTATTTTCTCAGAGCTCTGGAGCTGGACGTTCAAGATCAAGGTTGACATGTTTGGTTTCTCCTGAGGCATTTCTTCTTGGTTTACAGATGGCCGCCGCCTTATATCTTCACGTGGCCATGGCATGCTCTCTGCGCATGCATCCCTGGTGTATCTACCTTTTAAGGACATCAGGCATAGTGAATAAGGCCCCATCCTGATGACTCCTAAAAGCCTTATGTCCAAACGTAGTCACCTTAGGAGTTAAAGCTACAGCGTATCAATTCTGGTGGGTCATAATTTGAATTACAACATATAACAGCACACTTTTACTTCTTTCCACCAGTAAGAATGGAATTGTTAGCATCGTCTCTTCAGCATCAAGATATAATGCAGATATGTGCAGTATAGTTTTGCTCTTACCTCCATGGTATTTCCTATTACTTTAACTTTACAAATTAATAAAATTACAGCAATCCAAGGTAGAAATTGCCTGCAGTGCATTCATATCATATAATCTGTTCAGTATTTTCATTAAATGCATTTTGCTAAATAAAAATAGTCCATATTGACTTGTGTTTATTTCATCCATTTCACCTAATATTTTACCATGGGCGTATTTCTGTTTTCTTCTGCCTTTATCCTATTTCCCTCTTTTCATTCTTCCCTCTACATGCAACTTAAACATGGACCTTCTGTTCAGTTAAACTTACGCAGCATGCACGTGGTGCTCTTTTCCTGTCTTTCTTGAGTGGGAGTGGTAGGGAGAGGATCATTACTTTTGTAAAACTGACTATCCATCTGTCTTACACATTGTTTCTCCTTTTCCCAACATCTACTTCCTTTCTCTTTTCCTTTCCCTCCCTGGCCCATTTCCTGATTATCTTTGATACAAGTAACTAATAAGAAAAAATACTGGAATGGATACATTGATACAAAAATAATTAAAAATAAATGAGTCATGCTCCAGATAACTGCACAGTTGAATAGACATGAGCATACATTGCAGAATTTTACATGCCCTTATTTGTTCCATATGCCTTCCTTAGTATTTCACACACACACTACCATCCTCATCCTCTTACTCAGCTAGCTGCTGTAGTACTGAGTTTTCTTTTTCCTTACCAGGGAAAAGGGTGAGATTAGGTATGATCCTTCCATCAACTGTCACCTCCCTAACTAAATTTTTACTTAATTATTAGCCAGGATGTAATAAGGAGTATTATGAAGAAAATATAAATGACAATGTAGAATACGGTGAACTTACCAATTTAACTGAAGATACATCTATTATTTTGAGAATACACTCATCCTGTAGAAGTAACCCACTTTTTTTCACCTTTTAGAAGCCCCAAACCTGTTTTTCCTTTAGCAAATGGTTCTCTTTTTCAATAATCTAGAGCTACATCAAGATTTTCAACCCAGGTTGTACATCAAAATCATTGTAGGAAGAGCTTTTCCTAAGTACTTAGATCCTATGTGTGATGTGTAGGTTTCTTAAATGAAAACTGTTTGTAGGACATTGGGTTAAATAGTTGTTAGTAAATTTTAATTTACTGAAGACTTTTGTGTGGCCCTACCTCAGTTGTGGTTGAGCTTAGCTAAAGTTAGGAGGGTGAACTCGCTTTGTACACGCATACTCTCGCGCACACACACCCCCGTCTCCCACTGTTCTCCCTCCCTGATGTCTTTATTTGCATATAAGGCACTGGTCATACTGGACTAGTACTACCCTTATGACTCCTGAGGGGAGTCCCTCCCTCCCTCCCCTGCCTCTCCAGATCACATCCAGGCTGTTCTGAACTTGAGTGAATCAACTTTTCATGCCTCAGTTTGTAAAATAGAGATTACAGTATAACCTGCCTTTGAGAGGATTCTTTTAAAGATTAAATGTGTTTCTATATGAAAAATATTTTTAAAATATCTGCCACATACATATTCAATACTTGGCTGTTTTTACAACCAGACATGGTTGATTATTCCTCCTGGTTTTCAGGATTTTTGACTTCCTGATATATAGACCTCTTTGGGTTACTCTGCCTCTCCATTGTTTTTTCTTTTTCTATTTCATAAATATAGAAGACATGGTGCTTTCTATTAGTCTTCCCAGTCTGTCTATATAATTCACAAGTCAGTGGTTCTAACCAAAACTCCTTTGTGCTAGACTGATACATATTTGTAATTGTTTGACATGTGTACCTGGGTGTTTTAGAGGTACTTTAAACTTTGCTAGGGCTAGGGATATAGCTCAGTGGCACAAGTGCCTGCCTGGCAAGCGCAACGTCCTGAGTTCGATTTCCAGTACCAAAAAAATAATAAGCTTTGCTCATCTAAGCTGAATTTATCACTCAAATCTGATTTCCTTGGTTAGCGATATAAGAGTTCAGAAATGAATTACTCAAAACTTTACTGTTACTTTCCATCATTCGTATATATTGTCAAAAATTTTAATATGCCTTTACTGTTAACAGCTGATGAAGTTTCAGCTCTTAATTTGGACTATTAGGTTTGTCCCTCTGTACCACCCTGGCTTTACTCTTGCTCCTGTAACCCACGTTCCACACTGTTGGTAGACTAATCTTTCAAAGTTCTGCATGACTCTTTCCCAGTGCTTGGCTGCAGTCTTTTAAATGGGAGATTATGTCTTATTTTGTAGCCTGAGTACCAAACTATCCAGCAACCTAATCTGTGCTCTTGTAGCTGCTCCAGTCCTCTAGTCGCCCTGGATTTGGACTAATACAGTAGTCACTAGTTACTTAAATTTAAATTTTAAAGCAAATGAAATTTACAACTTCTTACGCATGCCACATTTCAGATGCCCAGTAGCAATACGTGACCGTTGACTACCATACTGGACAACAACGTTTTAGAACATTCACATTATCACAGGAGGTTCCATTGAATTAAACTCCCCAGACCCTTGCTGTTGCAGACATCTTTCCCTATTAATATCCTTTTAATGTTTAAACATACTCTGAAGTGCTAAGTGGAAAAAAGTTAGCCATCAGCACGTGTATCTCTATATTGATCCTGCCGTTAGACACTTCAGTATGTATATTCTTCAGATAGCATCTCTAGCAGCGTGTGTCCAATCAGGAAAGCCCATGATGGGTATGGGTTCAGAGACATTACAGTGTAACCCAGAGGTCATGATTGCAGGTTACAGTACCTCATCCTAGGGTAGGGGAACAAGAGAATAGTTGATGTTATCCGAACACTGAAGCTCTAAAAAAATGTCTGCGTGGTGATTTTGGCCCAGACCTCTGAGAAGGTTTACTACTTACCTGCTCTTAGTAATTCTGAAGGATGCAGTTTACAGATAGTTGGAGAAGTTGTAAAAGTCACAGGAGACAGTAATCAACTACCAGTATAATATCAGTACAAGCAAAATCTAGATCATACTTGCTTCTACCTTCCAAATTCCTTCTTGTACTTACTATTAGCAGGATGTGGGCAGTGTAAGAGGCACTAAAACCAACAATATCTTAGCCCCCTTTAAAGATTTTTTTATCCAAAGACATTAACTTTTAAAGCTCTAGATATTTATGGATTTGTGGAGACTATCTTCAGGGCCTCACAATTATATATATACTGGTTCCAATTGAAGTCTGTGGAAAGTATCAAGGAGGTTCTTTAGGTTTTTGTTTTTTTTTCCGGTACCAGGAATCGAACTCACGACCTCGTGCTTGCCAGGCAGGCGCTGTGCCGCTGAGCTAAATCCCCAGCCCTCTCAAATTAGTTGTTCGATGATGCTGTTTAATGTTTTATTTTTTTAAATTGACAACGGAAAGATATACCCCCTTTTTTTCATCATCGTGGGGATTGAACTCAGGACTTTTGCACTAAGCTATATCCCCGTGTTTTTCTGTTTTGTTTTTTTTTTTTCTTTTTTAACTTTTGTTTTTAATATTGGAAGGCAGCTATGCTCACCACTGCTTTTTGTTTTGAAACATGGTCTCACTAAGTTGTCTAGTCTGGGCACTGAATTTTCCAGAGTGCTGTGATTACAAGTATGCACACCGAAATCTGGCTGGAGTATACATTTAACCAGGAATTATGCTACCCATTCATTCATATATTTGAATGCCTGCCATGTGCCATACAATCTGTCAGTAAGTGTTCAAAACAAAATAGAAATGAAACAAACATAATCACTCAAATTCATCGCTCTTTCCAGAGTTGGGCACTTAACATTTTTGTGTTGATGCCTCTAGGCATCTTTCTATGCTTGCTCTGTCTGTCTACTTTGTAATAGAAGTAGACATTTTCAAGAAAATGTGTATATAGGTCCATCTCTCTCAATGCTATGCAGTATTTGGTTATAAGGAGAATATGCTGTCATGTTTACATGCATATAGTATAAGCTCCCATGTGTTTGTAAGGTTTATTTCCTGCTAAATTTCTAAATGTATAGTTTTCATCTGGACCACCAACTACACACATTTAAAATTTTGAATTAGTGTCATACTACTGGCACCACGTTCCATTGTACACTGACACCTGTAGTGCAGGACCCATTTCTTCATACAGTCAAACACAGACTGTTGATTATTTTTTAATGAAAGCCACGTTTTCATTACATTTTTTGATGAGTACATTTTAATATGTTAATAGGCTATTTGCATTTCTTGTGTAGTTAACTACCTGTTTATACTTTTTCTTTCAGGTGTGTAGGTCTGTAAGTTTGCAGTGCCTCATTTTAGGAATAAGTCATTTTTATAGATATTACAAATATTTTTCTGCTGTCATTCACTTCCAGGTTGTGGTTTTTCACATAGTCAAATCAGTTGACTGCATTATAATTTCTGTCTTTGGTCTAATGTTTAAAATGAATTTTCCCTGACCAAATTTAAGACTACTTGATTTCTCTGGATATTTTTATAATTGTAATTTGATGTTAAATTTTTTCCTTGGGATTGGGTATTGAACCCAAGGCCTTTCCAGTGAGCAACGTCCTAAGCCCTTTTTATTTTTTTGAGATGGTCTTGCTATGTGACTAAATTGCCCAGGGTGGGCTCCAATTTTGATCCTCCTAAGCATCTCGGAGTACTGAGATTACAGGCATTCACTGTCTTGCCAGGCTGTTTATCAGCCTTTAATGCAGTTTACTGTTTTATTAGTTCAAGCGGTGTGACGAAGATTGGTCATCCTCCAGCGTTACCCAGTTGTCGTAGTACCATTTATAAAATAACCTCCCCTCACTGAGCTAAAGTACATGCTGTCACATCATAGTTTTTGTACTTGAGACTTAAAAGCACTGCTCACTTCCATTTCTTTTGTCTATTCAGCTATCACTGAGTTAATCACCATTGCTTCATTTTTTTAACATTGATTTAAAAATTGTCTTATAACCAGTCTACTTTCATATATAAATCACAGGCATAACTCCAACATGTGTACATGCCTGCTCCTCATTTTCTTTCAGAATTTCTGTAGCACCTTACAAGTAAATTTTAGAGTGATTTAATCTTCCTTCAAGTAAAAATCTGTTGGCATTCTAATTGTAATTGTATAGACTACAGAGATAGGGCATAGAATAGAATATATACAAAAACTGATGCTTTTACAATACTGACTATTCCTCTCCCCTAATACTGTTTTTCTGTTAGAATTCTATGTCCCTCAGTAGAGTTTCCAAATTATTTTCATTTCTCTTTAGATAAACCTAAGTATCTTAATGATGTCTTTTAATGTTTTTGCAGTGTTTGGGACTGAGCTCAGAAAAAAAATTTCTGAGCATTTCCCTAGCATACACAGGGCTCTGAATTTGATCTTCTGACATTACCAGAAAAAAAGAATTATTTCGGTATTGAATTATTTGAAAAAAAATTTCAAAAGTTTTGGTCTCAGAAGCTTTTACCTCTAAACTTATTAAGAACCTCAAAGAAGTTTTGTTTAGGCAAGCTTTATCTTGATATTTAATTTTTTCTTTTCTCCTTTTCTTTCTTATTTATATTTGAAAATTGTGTGTTTAAATCCAAGGCTGGTGCTTGTGAGGATATGAAATCCTAATTATTACTGTCACCACTCCTTACACAAAAACTTAAAAGTTATGCTGTGACAGAACCAGATTAACCCATAGAATCAGACTTTGGACTAGAAGAACTAAAGCATTAATCACTGAAAATTTTGAAATCATTTGTCATAATAAATTTTAGAAATTTATATAATTTATTAAAAATAAAATTGGTATAAATTTTGAACATCATATTCCTTTGAAATTTCACCCGGTAAGAACTGTGTTTTGCGTTGCAGTTCCCTTACCCCTGTTTTGATAATGTCTCCTGGAAGCAGTCTGACCTTCCGTGCTTCCCTGCTCTCAGGCATTTCAGTCCTGCACTATCTGTTGACCAAACACTGAAAAGAGTTGCTTCTTCATACTTTTATTTAGCTTTGTGGTTATTTATGACAGGGAAGTTACTCAGACATTCGCTGTTTCATGATGCTTAAGTCACAGAAATCTGTAAATCTTCTCAAATATAGCATGGAAGTATCATTAACATCCTGGAATAACAATTTCTTCACACAAAAATAGTAAACATGAAGGAAAATTTTAATAAATTTAGCACACTGAAAAAATGCCCTGAAGAGTATGAATACACAAACCAGGTAGTGGACAAAGATATTTGCATTGTACAACATGACTGCATTAATAAATTTTATACACATGGATAAGACGATTAGGATACACTTTCTGAAGTGTCCCTGGTTTCATAAAAAGCAAATAGTCTACTGAAAAGTTCATACACCTCATGGTTAACAAAATTGAGGCATTTTCATAAGCCTTAAAATACAAATTACTGGCAACTATGGTAATTTTGAAATCCTGGCAGGATTAGCAAGTTAAAGAGGTAAAGAAAAAAAATCACAAAATGAAAAAGTGCACATTTAAATCAATACAAACATTAGGTCACACAAAAATGCCTGATAATCCAATAAAAAATGAATTTGAACACAGAAGAATATCCAGATGATTGGTAAGCATGAAAAGGTGCTCAACAAAACCATAAAGAGATATCACCAAACATACAAGCTTTGGCAAAATTTCAACTTTTGTTATGCAATGTTGGTTAGGATGTATAACCTCCAAACTAAGGCAAGACGAGGATTGCCATGTAGGTAATTGGGCTAGGGGTTACTTTGGGGAGGAGACATTTGAAAGGGACATCTGGGAGTCCTCTGGACTTACTTCTAACTTTATGTGACTCCCTGTTGTAATTTTGTCCATGTAAATTTGCAACAAATGCAACTAGAGACCATACTCATAAGTGAAACAAATCAGACTCACGTGTATAAACACTGTATTGTCTTTTTATGTGAGAAACAGTAAATAAGGTCCAAAATGCATAATAGATATTATGAAATAGGAAGAAATTGTTCAAAAGGGGAAAGGAACTAGGATGAGGGAAAGGGGAAAGAAGGGAAGGAAAAGAAAAAATACAAAATAGGTATACTACCAGTTTCTCCTAGTTTATTGAAAAGAAAGGTTTGTGCTAATTTCGTTTGGAGAATTTTTTATGCCCGTATCTTGTACTCTGATTAACTACTTTAAAGATAACAACATGCCGTATAAGGCTGAGGATTTAGCTTGGTGGCGCAGTGCCTGCCTGGCAAGCCGAAGGTCCTGAGTTTGATTTCTGGCTCCCCCCACAAACCAATGTATTAGCTATTGTTATTCTCCTATTATTTTGTTATAAAATTTTGTTTTACTTTTTTCCATAAAATAAAAAATAATGGCAACAGAATTATAAATTTGGAGTTTAGAATTGTGTGCTAGTGATACAAATTTGAAAACCATCAGCTCTGAAATGCATTTGTAGCTAAAGGAATTCACCCCATCAAGCTATAGGGTGTTGTACAGGTAGGAACGGAGGCAGGACTTCGGAGGATCATAAACGGGCCTGTTTGTGGAGGCAAACCCACATTGATAAGAATAGAGAAAGGACTAGGCGCGTCTAGTGTCTCTTAGTTTAAGAGAATTTTCTGACATTGGGAAGTGCTCACTTACGTGAAATACGGTACTTCTGAGTAAAATGAGGGTAGGCCGTGCTGACCGTGGTTGTCGCAGGGGGTGGGGACGAAGGCATGGTGGAGATGCGTGAAGAGTTGAACGGGTTTTTTTTCCAGCATCCTGGCTAACAGTGCAGCTACAAAATACTCCCGTTAACGAGATTCTTAAAGAATTGGATAAAATATTAGCACAGTTCTAATGAATCCCTTAGGCTGGGAAGAAAGTAAACAATATTCTCAATGGCCGAGAATCAAGAAAGCCTGAGTCAGCTGGCCATGGTGTAACCACCTGGGCTAGGTCGCCAGTGCCTGCAGCGCCTTCTTTCTGGGATACCATAGCAGCAATATTGCAAATCTGAGTCCAAGCTCCTATCTCAAAATAAAAAATAGGCTGGGAATATAGCAAAGGCCCTGAGTTCAATCCTCACTACTGAAGGAAAAAAAAGCCTGAATTTATTTTGATAAATTATGGTAAAATAAAGATTAAATTACTTTTGTAGCCTCCCCACAGAAAGTATTAGAAAATTCTTGACATATGATGGGGTACAGCTAAAATGTAAGAAACTTAGGTTTCTTGATAATAATAATGATATTTTTTGCTGTCTGTAATATTTTTGTGATTTCAATACTTAGTCCAAGTAATATTAACTTTCTTACATAATTTTTCCACTTAACATTTTTTCCCCACTGTAAATTGCATTTTTGCACCCATAAAATTGATATCACAAAAATAAGCATGGGGAAAAAAGTCTAAGGCCTGGCAAAATCATCAGGAAAAAAGAGGAAAGCCACCCTCACAAGGACGGTGATAAACACAAAACTCGTCTCTTTTCCCGGTTTACTGAGGAGAACAATTCACCACCATAAGCCAACTACCTGGATATGTGACTTGAGGCAGAGCTGACACTGCGTACATGATCTGAAATCTCAAGATGAGAACTTCAGCACGTTTTTTCTTAACTTTAAGTGGTGCCAGGTCTGTAATGATAGTAAGAATCTGACAGTAGCAAATTCATATCATTTATGGGTCAAGCCTCTTACACCCAGAAAGGTTAAAAAGAGCAGTGTTGAGGAATCTATAGGGTCTTTTTTTTTTTACTTTTACAATTTTTTTTATTTTTTAAAAAAATATGTTACTCTGTTTTTTTTTTTTTTATATTAGCCATAACCAAGATATAAATGTTTGTGGAAAATGCCATAAAGAATTCTTTTGGATATGAATTTGCCTCAATTTTGGTGGTAGTTATACACAATGAAAAAGGAATTTTTAAATTGAAATGATGTAGTAAACATGTTCATATTTATCAGATTGGTCTTCCAAGAAATATGGCCTTCAATGAACTTTAGCTGCTCTCTGTGATCCCCTGCTGGCACGAGAAGTACCTCACAGAGCCTGTGAGGGGAGCACTAGAAGCATCTTGTTTAGGGGCTGCTTCAGGTCACTCGAGGCTCTGCCCCTATTTCGATCCTTCACATCCAGGCTCTCATAGATGTGTGAAGTAAAAGTCAACCGTCTTGGCTCTGTAGGGCCCTTACGCCCCAGAGTTCTCAGCTGGGTTGGCTGAAGCTTTGATCGTCACAGTTGTTTACTCCGTACCCAAACCTAGCTTTCTTTATTCCTTCATAGGTGTGATCCAGCTCTGCTTCTGTAGAACCTAACTTCCGCCCCATGTTAACGCAAGATACTCTTCTGCGACCAAGTTTCTCCAGTATACTGATTAAAAAGTAGAAGGAAATTCATCTTGCGAGCAATTGTTTCTTATAATAGTAAATACTTATTTGGTTGAATAAACATGTCTGTTATCAGTTTCATTAATCCGAACCAGTTCATCTGTGTATGATCACTACTGGCTAGTAGTATGCCCAAAATAACGATGATAAGTAGTTGAAGTAGACGCTTTCCTAAGATGAAAGCTGACTAATTTTTAAAAATGAGTAAATTTTTACTATGCCGTCACCAGTGTGCCCATTCTTTTAATCACTTTATTGGTAATTTTTTAAATGTTCATTGTTGAAGAAAGATAGTTGACTGTTGTCTTCTAAATTCCCAGTAGGTGGTGTCATAATACTGTATTTGGGGAATAGTTTTTTTTTAATTGAGAAAGAAAAACCTACTATATTTGTTCAAATACTGCAGAAGGGCTCTCATTTTAAAACTGCTTTCCTTTGTATTCTAAGATGACACTGCTATAAACCTCTTAATTTTATATATTCCTTCAATTTACATTTCAAGCAGAAATTATGTGCTGAGTGACAGCACAGTACTTTGTTCTTTTATTCTCTAGGGTTATGCAATATAATTAGAAGAACAAAACAACCAAAAGACCAAAAGATTCACAGAAAAAAAATTCCATGTTTTTTCTTTTTTATTCTCATATACTAGATACATAAAAATGTATTTATTTTGCAAATCAAACAGGATGTAAGACCTGTCAGTTTAACTATTGTAATCTTTATTTTGTACTGGAAATATTTTCTACTGATGGCTATTATTTTCACCTACCTATGTCTTCAGTGATTAACCTTGCTGTAATTCAGCGATTTCACATTGAATTTAATGTAGTATTAATTTTCCTAGGCTATGTTTTTGGAATCCTTTTACATTTGCTTTGGCAGTGCAACACACACACACACACACACACACACACACACACACACACACACGCACTCAGATGGTCACACTCATTGCCTCTGGCAAGGATGACTCCCAAGATGGTATGATATGTTCTATGCTTTCAGTATCTCTCCAGCTGGATTATAGATGCAACCTGTGGGTTAGTATGTACTTTTTGTTCATCTTTGTGATCACCGAAATGCTTGTTTTCAACTAGGAAAATACTGTAAACATAGATTATCATCACATCCGTGTTAAATAAATGTGATATTATTTAAGTCTAAACAGTGAACTTCTTACATTCCAGAAATAATGAGTCCGCATTGTGAAATCTTTTACAGTATTTTGATAATTAGATGCTTGAATCAGAGATATGTTCTCCATGGATTTTTCTTTAATGGAATGATGTAAGTTCTTTTGATAAAGTATGAATATTTCACTCATTTTAAAAATCTAAAGAAGTTAAAGCATTTTACTTTGTATTTTCTGACAATGTTAAAGATAATTTTTGAAAAATTCTGAAATATCTCATAAAATTTAAGGAAATGTTGACACTCAGGCCTTTGCAAAGTTAGGAAATGTGGGAATCTCAGAAACCTTAGCAATAAGGTTGATATTCCCTAAGAAAGTTGTCTGTTCATATAATCACTGAATATAGTAGTTTGTGGAGCTATTTTGTTAGGGCCTGTGTTTGACTCTAAATTCTAATGATTTCTACAAATAATGCCACTATTTCTTCTCAATAGCCAGAATCCATTGCCTTTTGTGTTATGGGAAGAATTATGTCCCTCCACCTGCAAAGTTTATCATTTGAAGCCCAAACCTTCAGTGCCTCACAATGTGACAATATTTAGAGATAGTCATTAAAGAAGTACCTAAGTTAAAATGAAGTCATTAGGTAAGGTTGTCCTGTAATATGAGTGGTAACCCTATCAGGAAAAAATTAGGATACAGAGATTTGGACATGGAGAACCAGAGGGAAACACAGGCTGAGATAGCCATCTATAAACCAAGAAAAGAGACCTCATTAAAAACAAAGAGAAAACCACACACCCTGCTGACACCATGCTCTTAGATTTCTAGCCTCCAGAATTGAGAGATAATAAATTTTTGTTAAGCCACCCAGTCTGTAGTACTTTGTTATGACAGCCCTAGCAACTAATAGGAGCCAATACTTGGGTCTTTTTGTTTCCTGCCTTGGTGAAAAGGTTCTGCATCTTTCTTTGCAGCTTTTTAGAATACAGTTCTAGGGCAGTATTGACAGAGACTAGGTCAGTGGGTCTGAGTCAGCACCTTAGCTGTTACATGTTTAGCAAATACACCAGGTGGTTCTAATAATGGTGCTCTTTGGTGGCATTCTCTGTGAATGTCATAAAATCTCAGTTATATACTCTGGTGAAAGTGACTCATGTGCGGTGAAAAAAATTTTTAGAAATTAGATTCAGAAACCCACGATCAAGATTTAAAACTTCAAATGGAGTTTTATTTCTGGAAGTGGTATGACCAAGATCTTCAGAACTGTATTCCCTTGTGAATAGCCACAAAGAAATAAGTGTACAAAATAAAGTGCGTACAACTTTTTGGAAGCATTGGAGAACTACTAAACAGTGAAGACTAAGAGTTACAGACTTATAATCCAGGACAGAATGACAGCCCAGGCAAAACCCCAGTATCAAGTGCCACTTTTCAGTGTGTTTAGTGTCAGAAAGAGGAGGCTCAGAGGCGAGAAATTGGAGCCCTTGCTTCAGGCTGACTCCTGGGACTGAGAGGTTGGGAGGGAACCGAATGGGGAACTCACGACCCAGTTTAGGACTTTGAAAACACCTCTAACTGGCATCTTACTGGGTCACAATCTTAAGAATAAGGGTAAGCAGAAATAGACCAACATCAAAGGGAGTAAGGCCCAGGTTTGAGTCACTTCAGTGACTCATGAGATTACATTAAACAGGATCACTTAGTGCACCTCAGCTAGATGCCTACTGCAGTAAAAAGTAAGCCCTCTCCTAGCAAGGATATGATATCCAGACGTGCAAGTGGCCCCTTCAAACTTTGCACATAATACCCTGCCTTCACACAGATCAAACAAAATAGCATCAGAAGACATGACTTTGATTTAAAATAACAAGGAAGAAACAGATACAGTGAGATCCAAAATATACATCAAGTGTGATAAATAGCTTCAAGAAATTAAATGACATGAGAAAATTTTTGTCAAATCACTGTAAAATAGAAGTAAATAATACTTGAAAAACTAAAAATTGTATTTCAGAACATAGCATAGATTGAACTTCAGATTGGATACAGCTGGACAGAAAGAATACTGATGAATTAAGAGGACAGGTCAGAAATGTTTAGATTGAAGTGCAGAAATGTAAAACTAATTTTTAAAATACAGAGAGGGAATATAAGACATATGGAATTTAATAAAATATACCAACATACGTTTTGTTTGAGAAAAGTGAAAAGGTCTGATGACAGAAGTCCAAGAACATGTTTGAAAGGCACTAGAAACCCTCTGTAAGGTATATGCAAAGAACATCACCTTCAAGCACAACAGACTGCAGAGGAAGACAAAAATTTGAAAGCATTAAAGACCCAGAGAATAAAAACAGTATCTTGAAAGAAGTAAAATGATATCTGACTTCTTATGATAAACTATACAAGGCAGAATGTTATTGTTTTACTTATTCATAATTAACTATTGATATCTAAGATAGCACTTCTTAATAAACCTTTTAAACTTGCTTTAAAATAGACAATGTTGAAAGAAAACTGGAAATTTACCATCTATTCAGCAAATACATTTTTCAAGAATACAATGGCATCAAAGCTATCTTGGCAAAAATATCTGAACAGTTCTATCACTGGTAGATCCAAAGAACTGTTAAAGGATATTCTTCAGACGATAGTGATCTTAAATGACATATAGAAATGCAAGAATGAATGAAGACCAAATGTAAAAAGTAAACACAGGGGAGAAGAATATTAGGATGGTAAAATAAGGACCTTTGACAATCTGATCTATAAAACAATGAGGATACTGGAAAAAATGATCAAAACCATTTTTTTTAAACTGTGGACAGCCAGGCATGGATGTGCACCCCTGTAATCCCAGCACTCGGGAGGCTGAGGCAGGAGGATCATTGCAAATTTGAGACCAGCCTGGGCTAGAAAGTGAGGTCAAGGCCAGCCTGAATTGCACAGTGGGACCCTATCTCAAAAATAATAAATAAATAAACAAACTGTAGGCGTTAACAAAATATTTGTCATAATCTGAGGAGTGTTCATTCAATAAATGAATGAACTTCCATAAGAAGAGAAATCTTTGTGCATTTTAATTTTTCCTGTTTCCAGTCTCTGTCAATTCTTTGGTAGTCTCAAAAAGCCAGCTGTCGAAAAGATTCTCAAGGACATAAAATAGGTTTGATAATCCCCAAAGCACTCCATCTCCAATGAAGTATTACTATTTGACCTGTTCTACAGTTCCCAGGAAAAGCCCGAGTAAACAGTTTTTGTTTGCTTGTTTGTTTGTTTGTTTTTAATTTGGACTCTCTAAAACCTGAAGGCATTTGTGATAAATAACCAATGACAATTATTTAACATCCAATGGATTCCCTGAGATTGGTGGGAGAAACAAGAGTCTAACATGAAAGACTAATCTTTGACCAACATCAGAGAAAAACGTCTAGGTTCTATAGGTTTTCTTGAAAAGCTCTGACATATTCCTGGGACATATGTGAAAGCCACATGTGGACGTGGATATGGCATGCCCCAGAAAATACAAAGAGCCCTTGATCTCTCATAGAATAACACAAATAGAGCACAGCGATCTCACTCAGCAGAGGACAGATTAGAGCACAGAGGCTGAGGCGGCAGGAATTTGTGCAGAATACTAGAGAAGGAGTCATTTTTCAGGGGCTAAAAAGTTAGAGATGTGAACATGGAGTTCTTTCTTTGGCTCTTTCCCTTCCAGGGCATTGTTTCATATTCCAGTGCTATTTTCTTAGCATCAGGTTTTTGGTTTCCTCATCCAGAAACATTGATTTTTCACAGTTGTCTTCCAGTAGTCCCCCCAACACTCTGTGTTATCTCTCCATACTTTAAGATTTTCTATTGCCTTCTAGCTTCCCTTGTTACTGTTAAAATTCTATGACCAATTTATTTATAATAAATCTATCATTATGATACCTTTATAGGTAGTCTTCACTATCTAGTGATTTTAATTAATCAATTTGGTGTTCTTTTTAACTACAATATTTCTAAGTGTGTTTCTTTGTATTTATCCTATTTAGGACATAATGGCAGATAGTTTTCCCTCACATAATCCTTGAAGACACTAAGGCTCAATGATTTTCTTGTCATAGTCTTTGTTCAACTATTGGATGGGAAAAGAGATTACAGTATTGGAGAGGAATCTTGGCTTCTTAAAGTCTTTGAACAGTGTTACAAATCATTCTCACTTTTCACTGGACAAACAGTAGTCTCATGGCTTCATTTAGATGTTTGTAGGGCTAGAGACATGTACTCCATCGTGAGGGAACGGCTTCATAGTTAATCCTCTTTTTTAGGCATAGAATAATACATTTTACCTCTCTCTAAGGGAAATAACGAAAAGCTTCACTTAGCTATTATACCCAGAAAAATCCAAGCTTTCTGGATGATGCTCAGCATAGTAAATTGAATGATGCACTCAAATCAAATCCTAATCCCTGAGACATATAAATGTTACCTTATAAGAAACAAGGTTGCTACCAGTGTGATTAAATTTAGGTTCATGATATTGGAAATTGCAGAGATTATCACAGCAGAGGTAGGATAGCAGTCACCGAAAGCTCAAGAGACAAGGAATGGACATTCCCCTAAGGCCTCTGGAGGATCCATCACCTTGGCTTCAGTCCATTGAAACTGATAGTGAACTTCTACCTTTTTATTTTATTTTTCTGATACAGAAAATCACAGTGTTCTGTACTCTTCTAAGCAAGAAATGTGCATATGACCTGAGCTAGAGAAATCAGGCTTATCCTCCAAGGACTTTGCATTGGAGGTGAGAGACCTAAGAAGAGTGTTTGGAGCTCATTATTTCCTGCTGTGCTTGACGGGATGATCAAGCAGTGCTTGCCATCTAGAACTCTAAGGAAGCTCGGTTCATGTCTTTCATAAGCCTGGTTCTTTTTTCACAGTCCCTGTCAGTTTTATAATTTCTCCAGTAGCATGAAAATAAATTTCATATTTGCTTAAGTTAGATATTATAGTGTCTGTTGTTTGCAATTAAATAACTTTAAATATATAACAAGATATGAAAGTAAGTTCTGACATCTTGAGGGAATTTTGAACCTGGTAGAATGGGGGTATGTATCACATCTGAATTGGAAAGAAATGAAATAGAATATTAACTTATAGATTTATTTGGGTAAGGGCAGTAGTGCTCCTTAACATTTCTACATATTATCTCAAATCCTTTAATGCATGCAACTTGAAAGTGGTAGGAAGTGGCTTTCCATCCTGATAAATTCACAGGTACTTCAAAGTATGTAATCTGACATGTACAGAAATCCTCTATTTAAAAATACACAGTTTATCTCTTTTCATTTGGGACATTTATCAATATCTTTGTGTTCCTTCAAGCAGTAGTTTTACAAAGGGAAATTTCCTTTCAAACAGCAGATACAAACACACCAGTTGTGTTGGTTTGGGGTTTATTTTGCAAGGGGAGCAATGTAATACAGGACACATACTTTATATGATTATTTATAATAGCCACCCAAAGAACAGTATACAAATGAGTGCAGGAAATCTGTCCACACACTAAGA
>NW_004955407.1:17590599-17604538 GCF_000276665.1 Chinchilla lanigera
TATAAGTTCACCACCAGTTATCAATCCACTACACCAGTTTAACCATATGCATTCTATTGATATATTAACTTTGCTAGCAATAGAATACTTAAAAATATTTTATACTTAAAAATGAGACTATATTTTATCTGTTTTTTCCTGTAAGTCAACTTTAATTCATACATAAAACATTAAAAGTATATATATATATATAGTGACATGATAACTCAATCCATGCATATATTGTGAAATATTTAAATCAGGTTCAACATATTTATTACCTTTAACATTTATCATTTCTTTATGATGCAAACTTTCAATTTATTCTCTTCTACCATTTTGAGATGCACAGCTCCCTATTGTCATCTCTGGTCATCTTACTGTGCTGTACACAGCAGAAATTTGGGTTTATCCACCTTTCTTCCCCTGCCTTTCCCAGACTCAGTAACCTCCTTTGCACTCTCAACTTCTAGAGGAAGGGACCACATATTAAGGTAATATCTTAGATTTCCCACATTACTGATTATATCTTTGGAGCAAATTTTTACTTTTAGTTATTTAATATAGTTTGAAGTTGTATCTTATTCAATGGTCAGTCAGGAGACAGAAACCGCATTAGAGTTTCAACAGATAACCTACTTACATTACCTACCAAGAGCAAAAAAGGACCGTACCTGTCCTTATACCTAGCCTGAGGCAGAACATCCAAAGAAGAAACCATATGAAAGAGGCACATTCCTTCCTGGCAAAAGAGAGGATGTGGTCATGGCCATGACCTATGGGAGGGTGGAGAAGTTCTCTGTGAGAGAAATGGTTAGGAAGCCACTTTCTGGGACTCTTGGGAAACTGTCCATAAAGCAGTGTTTCTTGATTGCATTTGTCTGAGGGGATGATGTGCGAGGAAACTATCATCTGAATTGCCAGGTGTTATGGTTTGTGTCTGGGTGTCCCCCCAAAGCCTCATGCGGCCATGGGGCAGGCTTTTAGAGTTTGATTGATTATGGATGTGAAAGCTACACCCGCCCTGGGGTGGATAGTTTGCATATGTAAGGGAGAGGAAGAGGTTGCTTGTGGCCATTCCTCCCTTTTTGTGTTTGTTGCTTCTGCTGTGTTCTACCGCCCTGAGCTGTAGCCCTCTGCCATGTGCCACTCTGCCTTGTAACCTGCCAAGTATGGACTGAAACCTCCACAAAGTGTAAGCAAAATAAACCTGTCCTTCCTTAATTTTGGGTGTCAAGTACTTTGTCCCAGGAATGAGAGAAAAGTAACCAAGACACCAGGGAAGCTGCTCATGAGACAACTGTGGCATGCAGCAGAACTCACTGGAGGGGCCTCTCGCTAGGCATTCTTTGCACTCCACGGTGTTGTTCATTACAGGAGCCTGCCCAGAAAACACACTGGAAACAATGCCCTTTTCCTTGCATTGTTCTCCACTGCCAACGGCTGACAACTCCTAACGCTGTGCCGTCTAACAAAGGACAAATACTTTGAAGATTGATTTTCAGTATCACAAGCAGGAATGGAGTGTGGATTAGAGCTGAGAGGTGATAAATGTGTAATTAGCACAACATCAGTGGGATTATTTTCTTTTTCCTATGTGAATGAAAGGGATATTGCAAAACTTGGGATCCACTGATTTATCCAACAGGGAAACCAGTCTGTGGGAGGAATTTTACCCATGACTTAATACAGTTATTTAATCTGTATAAACAAGAGAATAAATGATTCACTTTTGGAATATGCCTTTTAAATATTTAGGGACATTTATTTAGAGAAAATGTCAAAATTCTCAAGTTTTAGCTTATGAAAATGTTATTGGAGAATGATTTTCTTACAAAAGAAACTGCCTGGTCACATATACTCTATTCTCTAAGGGGGAAAAATATCTGTGGTTTCTTAAAATTTGGGTTTAGATTATATGTGCAAAGCCAAATTGACTTCGTATATTGCTGAATCATCTAAGACAGGGAATTGTATTCCATCCAATATGATTGCAAAGTAATACATAGGCCTTTGGTTGAAGTTGCATGTGTGACACATTTTCAGGTGTGAAGTGGTATGGGAAAGCTGTCCCTAGCAGTACTTCTGTTTTTACTCTTCCTTTTCTAATATCACTAACTTGCATAAAAATTTTTTTCATTTTGTTTGGAAAAATTATTCTTGAGGCTGGTGACATCACAGAGCTCATCAGGTAGATTAATCTGCTCTTTGTAATTCTGTGACTATAGGGGTTCACTATAAAATAACAGCTTCTAGGTATCATATGGAGGGAAAATAACTCCTCTCCAAGTAAGTCTCAACATTATTAGAACTTCAGACACCTGTTACCCCTTAGGCATTTCCGTAAACATCCTAGCTTTGCATACTACCGTTGTAATAGTTTGAATCTTTATTGTCTAGGGATTGTTTTTCATTGTCTGCAGAATTAGTTAGAAAGAATTAAACTGAAGCAACAGCTTGCTGTTTTCCACTGTATTTAAACAGAAACATGCCAAATCCTAAAAGTTAGAATATTTTATAAAATTAAACATTTCTATGCTAGGATTTCTAGTGTTAATGTACTAATGTAAGGTTTATCCATAGCTTTAATTTTAAAAGACTGAGTTTCCAAATATCGTTACCGAGTTTTCCAATCACATATAATCAATTTGTAATTTAATCAGAAGGAATGGTGTAGAGTAGAACATAGGATATTTAGAACTTAGTATTTTTAAAAGTCTCTATAATAGAGTTATCTTATTGATACAAATCCCAAACAAAAACTCATCTCCTAATTATCATAAATCATTTCACTTCTCTTGTATGTAATTTTCTGGTTCCTACTATTTTGTGGTTTACTAATTTGGAAAGAATTGTGATCTGTGTTTTCTACCTCAGTACTACAGAGTCCAGAGTAGAAAAGCTCCATTTTCTGTGTTTTGAGTGATCTTTAAGAACTCTTTCACATCACAGGCAGATGGTATTGCTTTATAAGGCAATTCTGTGCAAGTCCATGGCATGTTAGAGCAGCCTTGTAAAACAAAAACACCCTTCCTTCCTCCCTCGCAAGTCCATGGCATGTTAGAGCAGCCTTGTAAAACAAAAACACCCTTCCTTCCTCCCTCCTTCCCTTCCTTCCTTCTTTCTTTCTTTCCTTTTTCATGTGTTTTTTTTTCCTTTTATTTTAAAACTAAAATTGAAAACTCCTTTTTTTTTCCTAAAAAGACTCATCCCTGAGAAACTCACATCTTCAAATAAAACCAATAAAATTGTAAAGGAAAAATTTATCTTTTTGCATTTACTTAAATGGAAAAATTAGTCATTCATAATTCTCTTGGGAATAAAAATGAAATAAAAAATATCATGTTAAGACAAGTGACCATTAAATTGAACGTATTGAATGTTTTTGAAACTTTACTGGTTCTGCCAATTCTTGCTTTTAAGAGTAAAGAGGTTTACAAGAACCTTTACAGTCCTGTCTCAGAGGGGAAAAGTCTACAAAAAGACTTGTATTACTTTTGAATCACGCCATTACCTCACAAATAAAGACTCAATAAAAACTGACTTAAAAAGACACAGATGAAACAACATTTGTAGTGAAATGGTATCTTAAATATTATCAAATTCAATAAAATAAATTTGGGCTTGTTTTTTAATGAAGTAGATATTGAGAATTTTTTAAGGAAGGAAAGTAGCTCATAGAAAATAAAAAAATAACTATTTAACCTAAAATTTGATAGACAACTTGTCTTCACTATCTGGGTTCCATAATCATAAATAATATTCATAATTGTTTGGAAATATTCTAAACAATATAGTAATTCTAATTTATAGTAATTCTAGTAATTCTAATTTATAGGAAATTAATATGCACTTATGAATGATTATGAGGTGTATCCTCGGGGACTGAAGAAAAGTATAAAATAAATATTTATGGAAAAATGAATCCTAATCCATAACTCAAGTGATGATAACCTACATAGATGAGGGGAACACAGATATTTTAACACTTTAATTCTAAATTTTTTAACCTATATTCTAGTCTTATTTTATAAAATGTCATTAGCTGCTGGCATTAACTTCTTTATTATTGTTGAATCAAGGCAATAATTTTCTAAGTATATTTGATCATGTAGGAATTATAATTTATTAGGTCTACTGTTTTAACCGAGCTACCTCACTTTGCTGAGAAGCCAACATGTATAGTAAGTCTGCTAAGTAAGAATATTAAATTCAATGTCAGATAAGTCAACATTTGTGCCATTTTGATACTTGGCATCTATTGATTGTCTTTTTTTTCAAGTTGAGATTTTTCTATTTCTTGATATGAATGATTTATAATTGCATCTTGGGCATCTTGAGTATGTGATTATGAGACTGGATATTGGTTATTTATTTTAGGTATCTATTTTAGCAGCTTCCTCTGATTATGGAGTGGCTCTTGCCATCACCTCTCCATTACTGTCAGGCAAGAATGAAAATTCAAGTTCATCACTAGGCCTCTGTTGACCATGGCAGGGGTAAGGGTGTTGAGGAAGGAGATACTCTTTACTTCTGGGTGGAGGTTAGAATTTAGGTCTCCTTCCTCACTTCACTGATACCCCCCCACCCCCCAGCTGAAATGCTGCCTTTTTGCTTTGTCATGGTTTTCACTAACACGTAGTACAGGCAGGGATGAGGGATGGCCTCAGACTGTGCTCATGCTTGACTGTTCTGACTGTCCAATAGGCTACCTCTGACACCACTGAAGCATTGAGAGGAAAGGTGGCTTTGATACCTCAATAAGACAGTACAAATCCAGTCTGCAGTCTCCATGCAAAGTGGTGTAGGATTGATTAACAGTGAGTGGAAATTAATTTCACAACTCCCTACACAGCCATCTCTGATAGCCCCAGGTAGGGATGCCTCTACAGCTACGCTAGGGTGAAAATTCCTGTTCAGCATTTGCTGACATATGAGGGCATGGGGCGACGGTTTTTTCTGTGCTATTTGTTTGGATTTGAGTTATTGTTTAGGATGTTCTTTTGGGTATTGATAAAACAGGATTTTGTTAAAATATTGCCATGACCTGTAGCATTTTCTTATTCTGACTTCCTTAGTTTGAGTCTGGTATATCAAAGACAGAAGTAAAACCTAGGAATCTTACCAGAAAAATCATGCTTTGGCTCCATAGTCTTTAGCCAATCTTTCTTCTCTCCAGTCTTTACAGTATTCTTGCTTTGTTTTATATTCATTGTATAAAACATTCAGCCATGCTTGGTAGGGAAAACTACCTCTTCTTCATGTCTCTAAACTAAGAATGATTTTCTGTTGATCAGTAGTAAACGTATTAAAGGAGAATAAAGCTTGGGGGTTGGAAGGAAGTTTTCAAGAAAGGCAAAAACAAAAACAAAACAAAGTAATAAAACCAGATGGGGCAGGCAGATAAGGATTAATGTGACCGAATAAGGTCAAACTACATTGGCAGTTATAACCAGTATGTTCCCACAACAGATTTTTCCAGCTATTACGGCACTGTCCACAAATATGTAGACTTACCCCACTCCCCTCCCCCATGATGAGGGGGTACAAATGTCCAATCTTTGGAGAGAAGCTGGCTACAGCAACAATAGAGGCCTGTTGAACTTTTCTCCAGAAAAAGGGTAGAACTGGGTAGAACTGTAACTGCCTATGTGTGTTGTTATGAGACAAACAAATAGTATTTGTCTATTTGCTCTTTACGCATTTGCAAACTTGACATCTCTCATTATGGTTTCAGGTACAAAATTTTGTGTTAGCAGAAATTCCATTTAAGACAGAACTTTGTGGTTTAACTAGACTTGCGAGCCCTGAGCTCTTATTTTAACCCACAGTTTATAACCTCAAAATATCCCAATCTGTGCAAAGCAAGTTGTTTTTGGAGGAAGAAAATTCTGAAGAAATCTTGAAATGTCCGATACTGCAGTCCTGCAGTGTTCTAGCGCTGAAGTATGATTCCCATGTTTATTACATAAGAGTCATATCTGATTTTAATTTCTCTCTCAGGTCATCCAGCTGGGTGAGACTTGGTACGATATAGATTGATATTTAAAGTCAAGCTAGAATTATGACTAAGAAAGCAGTAAAAAATTCTTTCAGGAAACTTAACACCCAACATATCATCTGGGATTAGTGTTGAAATTTACTCTGCATACTTAATCAGGAAGCTTTAGTTTTTCCAAGTGTGTGCTAAGTCTACAGTTGGAATATGTGGTCTTTTGCTCCACTTAAAGGAATGAGACAGGCCCTGGGAGAATTTGAGGCAACTGGCATTTTCTCTAGCATGCTGCATCTCAGAGCCTTGTAAAGACTCAGAAGAGGGCAGTGGGGTAAAGAAGAGTCTAAATTCAAGACCAGGACTTGAAAGGCCCAGGGTCTAATTGCTTTCTAGGAGCATAGCAAAGGGAACTACTGTCTATTCATCTTTCCGCAGATCAGCAGGGATGCACCAGCCACTTCACGGGCACATCTGTTTGAGAGTGGCAGAAACTTGCGATGGTCTCTCTCAAGCTCTGCCTTCTTTGTATGGTTCATGCTTGAAGAAGGGGCAGATCTCCATTGAATATTTGCATTGTTGGAGAAAATAGAGATTATTAGTGTTTCATTACATTTCTATACCTGGACTGGAAGCTGATACAAGGTAGGTATTCAGTTAACATTTGTGAGCCAGGGGCTGGGGATCTAGCTCAGTGGCACAGCGCCTGCCTGGCAAGCGCAAGGTCGTGAGTTCGATTCCTGGTACAGGAAGAAAAACAAAAGAACAACAACAAAAAAATAAATTTAACATTTGTGAGCTAGCTGCTGTGGCACATGTCTGTAATTTCAGTGAACCAGGAGGCTGAGGCTGGAAGATTGTGAGTTTAAGCCCCACCTGGGCAATTCGTGAGGCCCTCTCTCAAAATGAAGAAAGGAACAAACAAAAAAACCTACTATTTCCATGAACATATCTAGATTGGCTATATAACTCACTATCCAAAAGCAATCATCATTTTCAAGTACCACAGTTTCCCAAACTCTGTGTAGGACTCATCCTGATTATCAAGCCCTAAGAGTAATATAGTTCTTGGTTCTGTGGTTCATTTGACCAAGAACTAAAAATGACATGAGGTAATATTTTGAAATGTTAATAGAGATTTCCCCTTTGATTTTCTTTGTACCTTTTGCTCTTTCACCAGTGAAACAGAGCATTGTTTACTTGTTTCCAAAAGACTCAGTTAATAGTATTTTAATCTCTTCAACAGTTTTTTAAAAGAGAATCTTATAACTACTTCATCACTTCCTGCCTGCGGAACAAAATAATAAATATTCCTGGAGCTGGGAGAGAGAAAAGAATATAGCAGTGATGCAATACATGAATAATTGGTAGCAGTCCCTTGGAAAAAGGGAGACTGCCTCTCTCTTGGATCCACTAAGGGAGCTATTCAGACCTTTTAGATAAATTCACAGAATTAGAATGCAAGGGATACCAGTGCATCCTTGCCCACATACAGCCATGAGTTTTGTAGACTGGAAACCATTGTTTAACATACTTTGTCAGGTCTAAATAAGACGGTGGTAGCAAAGAGATCTATTCCAGTACTGACTAGATAATGCTATCCCTGGTGGGTAGTCCAGATGGTGACTTTCTACTCTTACCGTTCAGCAAGGTACTTCCAGTTTCTACAGTTATATCATAGCAACCTCTGGGGTTTCCTTTGCGTACAACATGACAACAGAAGGGGCATAACGCTGAAGCATATATGAGAGGTTTGGTGGCTAGGCCTGGAAGTGTGGTATGTTATTTTTGCTTGGATCTCCCTGAGATACATGATGAAATCTCTCAACACAGTCCAAGAAAAAGACAAAGTGGATTTAGGTAGGAAACCATCTCTGTTCAATTTATAGTGACACAAATCTTCCCCAGCCCATGAAACTAAGAGGAGCAAGGGAGTAATGAGAAGTCATAGGGGTCTCCTCGTCCAGGTAATGATGAGAAACAGAAGAAGGCTTGGAGAAGGACCCCACAGAAGTTAACCGAGGGGGAGCACACCTGAAAGTGTATTCTGACGGGAGAGGGAGATGCCTTAGTAATGACCTGTCTGGACAGGAAATGATGGACCAAAATAGATTAATGATTTTTTTTTAGCAGATCTCAGAACATGCAAACGTGTAGGTTACAAGGCCAAGTGCCTCGTTCTCACTACCTAACCTTTGAAGCCCAGTGATAAGGATATTTAGTAGACATTTAATACATATTTAATTTTTATGATCTGACTTCTTAGAAGCTGGTAATAGAAAAGAAACTGAGTAAGAGAAAAAGGAAATTGTATCATGTGCATATCTGAATTTTTATACTAGGTTTTGTGTCTACTACACATATCTACTTAATTTTTAAACTGATATTGCAAAAAAAAAAGGAGCTTTTAAGATTTCCTTCCTTGGATATATTGGTCTTCCAAATGTCTTCTTTGGTTTCTAAAAAGCTTAACTGCCATAAACAAGCTTGAAAATTATATAAGGCAGCCAATCGTTTTAATCTGCAGGCATTCCTTACTGAGTAATGGAGAAGAGTATAAGCCTTCAAGCTCTATTTAGGTTCCACCCATACTTATGCTTCATGGTTGCTCTGCGTTTTGAGGGAAGTCCCAATATCTTTCATTACTTCAGTTTCCTTACCTGTTAAAAAATGGCAATATTGAAAAACCTAATGTTTTGATTATTATGAGAATTAGGTAAAGAAATACATTAATGACAGCAAAGTGCCCAGTAGAGAATGTATACACTATAATTATTTATACTTCTGGAGACATATGTAGACTCTGATAACTTCATTACCACCTCTCTCCCATCCTAAACTGTCTTTCCACTGAAATTGTTCCTATTCCTCCATTCTGTATGTAAGTGGTACACGTTCCACAGATCATCTTTTCAAAATGACAATAACTATTCTCTTGTATCTCCCCATAAACCATTTTCTACCTATTTTATTGGGAATCATAATACTGAGGATATAAGAATAGTAACTATTTTTGTTTCTCTCTGTTTTTAAAACTATATTATAAATCCTCAAACTCCCCAGGAATCTTGCAAAGTATATTTTGTTTGCATTTTATGGATAAGAAACCGAACATCTGAGAAGGTAAGAAGCGCAACTGCATTGCATGGCTAGTAAGCAATGGATGTAGAATACAAACATGGTTTATTTGGTTTCTGTTTATCACATTGCTTTGCTTTTGATTCTTACCTGTATGTCTCCTTCACTGCACCGTGATCCCCATGATATCAGGATGCAGATTGTTCATCTTTGAATCTGTGCCTCAGTCAGGAAAGATTCAGGGTAGCCATGAAAATAATTTATGTAATATCTATTATCTAAAACAATTTAATGTCAATTATGTATGCATGCATATGCATGTGGATATATGTAAATCCTGGAGGCGAAAATGTACTAGATAGACTGATATTTAGTTCCTACTAGCTTTATTAGTTATTTTAAAACCAAAACCTTTAGTTCATTTTCTTTGTCTGTAAAAGAGGATCTTAAAATTGCCGAAAGTTGTAACTACTACTCAACATCTGTGGCTCAAAAGCCAAAATTATAGCTGCTAAGGGAGAGCTATGTGTTTAGTCTTGTAAAGCAAAGCAAATTGACAGGCATGGAAAAGACCGTTTTGGGTTGTGCTGATTGTAGATTTGGACATAGGCTGAAAGTATGTTAGATGCATGTTTCATGTAGCTAATAAAAGCTGACATATAGTGACTTCATTCCTGTATCTTGTTTTGTGTTGGTTGTTGTTATATATTCAGTGAAGCAATTATTTCTTATTGATTAGATTTAAAACAGATTTAATATTCACTTATTACATTGCTGCATAGCTGTCAGTGACACATCAGACAGGCTTAAATCCAGGGATATTTGTTATTTGTTCCCATGACTATAAAATAAATATTAATTCTTTGGTTATTAGGGGACTTTCTACTCTCAAACTCTCTTTGTCCCTGAGGCAAAGCTTCAGTAGGAACTGCTGACCAATAGAGGCCAGTGCATCTCCACCCCTATTGTTTTTGTCTTTAATGTGGGACATAAAAACATTAAAGACTCTAGAAAACGTGAAAAAATAAAACTAATGATTTTATATGAGAAGAACAGAAGGTACTCTGAAACTATGAAATAATTTTCCAAATTTGACTATGAAAACAAATGACAAAGACTTTTTAGATTTACCTTGATTGGTTTTTTAAAAAACAATAAATTTTATCAATGAATAATTTCTCTACAGTAAATTACACTTATATTAAGTGTACATATTTTATCAGTTTTGGCAGGAATCTATATCTGAGAGAAAACCAATATAATCAAGGTGTGTATAGAGTACTTTCATTATCCAAACCAATTGCCTCCTTATCCAAAATAATTCCTTCCAATCCCTCTTGTCACTACCCACCACTAATACCAGGTAATCACTGACCTGCTTTCTGCCAGCTACAGCTCAATTTTGCCTATTTCAGAACTTTATGTGAATGGAATCATACAATATGTACACTTTTGTGCTTGTACCTGGCTTCTTTTCAGAGCATAATAATTTTGAGATTGGATTCATCTGTGTCATTTGTGTATCAGTAATCTATTTTTTTAAATTTCTAAATTCTATACCATTATTTGTTTGCCCATTCAACAGTTGTTGAGCATTGGATTGTTTCAGTGCTTCATTTTGAATTAAACCATTATAAACATTCATTTAGGAAAAAAAAATTCATTTAGTAGTCTTTTTGAACACCTTTTAAAAAAATTTATTATTGAGTAACATGGTACTATAATTTGAATATCTCTCCTAAAATTTCAGGTGTTATTTGATCAGTCTTGGCATACCTATATCTGGTCATCTGAGCAGCTACTTTGAAGATAACAGTATGTAACATAACCACCATTGTTAATTTCCTATAACCTTGTTTTGAAATTCTGTATTGTTTTGATTGTTTTTTGTTTTTTGTTTTGTTTTTGCCTTTGTTTTTTTTCTCTTTAAAATAAAAATTTTTAAAAATCTCATGTGTTGAAACTTAATCCCCAAATTGATCTCAGTAATATTTGGAGGTGGGACCCTTGAGAAGTAATTAGGATTGGATGAGGTCATAAGGGTATGAGCCATGATGGCATCTGTGATTTTCGAAGAGGAGAGAGACCTCCTATGATTTAGCATTAGTGCGTTCATGTTTCTTCTCTCTGCAAGTGACGCTTTCTACTCTTCTGCCATGTTCTGATGCAGCACTAAGCCCACACCAGAAGCCGAGTACATGCCAGTGCCATGCTTTTGGATTTCTAAGCCTCTAGAACTATGAGACAAAATAAACTTTTATTCTTTATAAACTACCTGGTCTCAATATTTCGTTATACCACTAGGGCATGTGGTATGGACACATTTTCCTTTATAAGAAATTTCTAGTTCTCTACAAATTATTGTATAATTGTACTGGCAATTCCTGAGGCCTCCATTGTCTTTCCTAATTGTCAACACTTGGTATTACCTTAGGCCATGCAAGCTGCTGTAACAAAATACCATGGACGGAATTTTTTCTCATGTTGCTGGCGGCTGGAAGTCATAGATCAAGAAACTGGCAGATTTGGTGTCTGATGGGGGCTCAATTTCTGGTTCATATACATGCTTTCCCCTGTGTTCTGAAATGATGAATGGAAGCCCAGGTGTCAAATGGTTTATCTATTATAACACTGGTGAGTTCAAATTTCATTTTGTAAATCAGTGTGGATATATCCCATAAGGGGTGATTCCTTGCAGACAGCTCCTTTAGTACAGTTCCTAATTGTCTGAACTATGGACAAGTTATGCGAGTCAAGCACACCAGACATTGTGGTAGGACAGGTATAAAATAATTACTACAAGCCCTCTTGTTCTGAAAGGGAAACTGCTCAGAGGGAAGTAACTGGGATGAGCTAAAGGAGAAAAGAAAGAAGGAAGGGAAAAAAATATATATGTATATACACAGAAGACCTGTGACAATGGTACTGCTGATTTCTACTGGTCTATTGAAAGGAACAGTTAATGCTTAAATTTTTTTCTTCTTTTAAGTGTTTTGACCAATTTTGCACGCTTATATCTGGTAATCTGAACAACTAATTTGAAGACAACAATATGCAATGTAACAACCATTGTTGAATTCCTACCATCTTGTTTAGTGAAATTCTGTATCATTTCTAATTTTTTTTATTTTTTTTTAATTCTCTTTAAAGAGATTTCAAGCTGAAAAAAAAGGAGAGGGGATAAAGTAGATTTCAAATAGGAGTTTCCAGTTGTATAAATGCAGTGTAGTGGTAACTATTAGTTGATTAAAACACAAGTCTTGAGAATAATATGTCATGTGTTTTGACTTTCTTTTCAATGAGATATAGTTTTCTCTGCTTTCTTTCTGCTTTCTAGTTTTAGAAGTTTGGGGGTCTTATTTTCATTGGTATTATTATTAACTCTTTTAGTACACATTGACAGTATTTATGCTAATCACATTACCCTGAAAACTTTGTGATTCTCTTTTAAAAGGTACTGGGTTCCACTCTTTTAGCTCAGAGCCTTACTCAGAAATTGCTTTGAGATAAGCCATTCTCTATCAGCAGCTTCTACTGAATAGGCTGAAGGATAATGCCTTTAAGCTTCTTAGATATCCTATTGTCTGACCAAATGGTTCTTGAAGTCATAATCTTTGGTCCTTTTAAGATCTTACTAGAAATTTTTACACTTACATTTTTTGCTTTGTCTTTTGATCATACTTTACTGAGGATGTTCCACATTTTATCTTTGCCTAAAAGCCATTTCTTCTTATATCATAATATTTCCTCTCGATTTTCATATGTAAAAATTGCTGGATTTTTTTTTTTTTTTGGTAAAACAATTCTCTTTAGATTATCTCTCCTTGTTCATATTTTAATTTGAACACTAAGCATAAAGCAGGTGACACTTCCGGAGAAACTCAATGAGATCTCAGGAATATCAGGAATAAGGTCATACCAAATGTCAATATAAGTACCTAAATTTGTTGCTTGGTTAAGGCAGAGGCAGAATGCTCAAGTGTAGTCTCCATGAAAAAAAATCTATTACACTTACATAGAGACTTTTGGAAGGTGTGCTTTCGGTTGTATTGATTATAAATGCAGAAGTGAGTTTTCTTTAGCCTGAGAATCTTACTTATTGCTGGTTAGGAGACAGTTCACCAAATGTCTTTCCAGTCACTGATTAAACAAATATTCCAAAATACCATACTATCACGGCTTATAACTGAATGCCTCCCTAAAGCCTCATGAGTGCAAAGTCAGGGCTTGTAGAAGATGACTGCATCATGGACCACTATAGCTGGTGTGGCGTAGGACGTGAGGTCTGTGAGAAGCTATGGCCACTGGGTCCATGGTCTGTGGTCTGCAAGGGCATCTCCTTCCCCAGCTCCTCCCTTTTCTCTCTGCTTCCTGGTCATTGTGAGGTGAGCAGGTATCCTCTGCACATGCCCTTCCACCATGCCTACTGCCTTGGAATCAGCCATGCAGGGATGAAGCTTTTGAAACATGAGCCAAAACGAACCCCTTCTCTCTTTTTTTTTTTTTTTTGGTTTTTCTGGTTTTTCTCCGGTACCGGGAACCGAACTCACGACCTTGCGCTTGCCAAGCAGGCGCTTTTGCCGCTGAGCTAAATCCCCAGCCCCGAACCCCTTCTCTTTAAGTTGTTGGTGTTGGGCATTTTACCACAGCAGTGAAGTAAATAACTACAACACATTCATTTTCTTTTTAAATTACATAAATTCTAAAGCATTTTCAAATAAATAACCACATTAATTCTAAATCCCTTATTGTTTAAATCTCTACTTAAATACCTTTATCGTCTTACATTGTAAAAAAATACCGGGGATAGAGCTTAGTGGCATAAGCATCTGCCTGCCAAGTACAAGGTCCTGAGTTCAATCCCCAGTACCACAAATATATATATATATA
>NW_004955407.1:17604665-17609003 GCF_000276665.1 Chinchilla lanigera
TGCTGTGAGATCAAGGCCAGTCTGGGCTACATAGGGAGTTCAAGGCCAGTCTGAACGTGACCCTGTCTCAAAAATAAATAAATAAATAAACTATGCTTATCCACTTTTTTTTGTAACACCCCCCGATCATTAATTGTATTACATAAATTTGACTATGGTAAGAAATGCTCAGCAGATTAGCAAAGCTGATGACTTGCCGTGAACGTGGATGACTGGTATGTAGACCAGCAAACTGATGGGGAAAGATGCACCCCTGCTGTGTCTGGCACCAACCAATAGGCTTCTAGCCCAGATGGAATAAAAATAAAGAAGAAGGAAGTATGCTTCTTTTTGAAGCGCTCTAGTTTTCTTGAGCTGGTGCATCTGTTTCTGCCTTTCCCTTTGGATACTGATCTCTAGTTTTTTTCAACCTTCCCTACACATGATGATTCTGGCAAAACTACCACCTGTGGACTTCCAGAAAGCTTCATCCACCACCGCGAGATCCCACACATCAGGGTATTCCACACGTCATGTCATCCCACACGTGTTGGTATTCCACACAGCAAGAAATGCACTACACGGCCAAGAAGGCAGCAATGAGCTCACGCTCATGGAATCCACTGGTCTTACCAAGTTCCCCACCATCCAGACACAACTGGATTGATGAATGACAGAATGGCCTTTTGAAGATACTGTTATAGCACCAATTAGATACCATTCCTTACAGGGTTGTGGGAAAGTTCTCTAGAAGGCTGCACATGCTTTGAATGAGGATCCAATATGTGGCACTGTTTTCCCCATGGCCAGACTTCGTACATCCAGTGATCAAGGGGTATAAGTGAAAATGATTCCATTCATTATTTTCCTTTATGATCCACTAGCAATTTTTTGCTTCCTGTTCTTCAGAACTGCTCTGCTGGCCTAGAAGTCTTAGTTACAGACGAAAGAAGGCTTCTACTACGATGGAGAATAATAATTTCATTAAATGGGATGCTGAGATTTACCCCATTCTCCATTTTGGAATTCTCACACCTGTGTGTCAACAAGCTAAAAAAAGGAATTAGAGAGTTGGTGAGGGTGATTGATCCAGACTACCAAAGTCAAATTGGACTGCAACTCCACAACAGAGGTAACGAAGACTATATTTGGAGTATAGGAAAAACATTAGGGCGTCTTTCGGCATTATCATGTTCTGTTATCAAAGTTTAATGGGAAACTACAACAAACTTTCACCCTTCCAGGTGAAAAGCCAAGAAGACCCACTGAGGTACTTCCTGAAAGCCGACAATATACACAATGATTGTATTATAGGTTAATCACTTCCAATTGAAATTTATATGAAAACCCCTTACCTGCATAACCAAATATTGTTGGAAACACCTAAATTCCCTTTTCACTGGCATTAAAATTTGAAAAAAATTCCTGGGAGTGTTGCATGTTGTGCTTGAAAATTGTAAAAAAATGACTGTTATCAAGTCTACAACGAAAGGGTAATTTTCAAAGCATTTAATATTTTATAATAGTGATTGAGAGTGGTGGTTCTCATTCAGAAAAAATTCTATTTTTACTTCAAAAATTTACAGAAGAACTTTGTCACTTTGACATTGTCAGATGGGTGTGTGGTAGGAAAATCAGAATATTCAGTTTCTGCTTATGGCAAAAAATTCAGAGAACTGAGGATTGTTATGAGAGCAAATGAATTCATAATTTAAACTGCTGGGACAGTATGCTAAAAACTATTTAGAATGTATTTCCAAGATAAATAAATTCTTTCAGAGCCTTTCTGTCTTTTCAGGAAACTGATTTCATATGGTATATTTTGATAACATTTGCCTCTCTCTTTAGGTGAATACATAAATTCTTATATTGCTCTTGTCAGCCTGGTAGCTAATTAGGTAGTATCATTACAGCTTCCATCTAAAGAAACGCAGGCATTGAAAGCAGAGGGCAATCTTGTTGGCTGTATAATGAATGAATGACTTTAAATCATTGTCAATTTGATAGTAAAACAATAGGCTAAACAAGAAAAAAGTTGTCAAGAATTCACGGAGCCTTTGTTGTTGAAAAACTGACAACAATGGCAGCAATGGTAATAACAGAGTAATACAAATTGTATAGCTCATCACTTCCCAAAATAATTATCCATATGACACAGTCTCTCCTTGCACTGAGGTTATATTGATATAAACCAATTCTTGGTGTATCATCGATTGACTTTTATTGAGGTAGTGTGGCTTATATTTTGGAAATGCTTATCAAATTTGGAAAAAATACATAAAAATAATACAACTTTTTACTTCCCTTTTCATCACACTTTCTGAGCATTTTTGCTACAAATTTTTCTTGAATTAAATTAATTTGCATTACTGCCCTGTCATTTACTTAGGAAAATTGCTTACATGTTTGTGTTTCCTCATTTATAAAATAAAAATATCTTGATTCATATTAATGTTAGAAAACTAATATTTAAAAAATATTAGTGTAATAAGAAAACATGTTAAAATCTCTGTAACTTAGCAGATGCCAAAAATATTAATTTGCTTTCTTCTTGACACCAATGAGTATAAAATAAAAATTATAAAAATGATGCCTTACCTAATTTTGGTTGTAACCTAATTTTAGTTAAGTAATAGAAAAGATGTTTATTAGTTAGGAGCAACCATACATGTATGAGTGAATTTTAAAGTTTTATATGTACTTTGTAATTTACCAGCATAATAAAAATCTTTAAAATGTCATCTTTTTGATATCCCACATTTTAATATTATAACAAACATTTCTCAGGTACCATTTAACTCACTCAGCTGAGGAAAATTGCATGACTAGGAAGACTTTCATTTTGCTTACATGGAGTTAGCACTGATTGGAAATAAGGCTTCAGAGAAATACAGATGATAAAGTGTAAGGTAGAATTATAATCACTTAACCATGGCACAAATTCAATTATAATTGTGTCTTTCATTATATGATATAATTAGGCAAAAATTAGATTATAATTTCAGTTTATACAATTACTATGATGAAAGCTGTATTATAATGTTTAAGTGTTGAGTTTGTTCCCACCCCCAGCCCTGGTTTTTTGTATTTTGACTGTCTGTTATAGTTTCTGCTACCCATAATTTTTTTCTATCATACCTTCCCCTTTTAACATTGTAGAACACATTTTCCATGCAATTTCCACAGAATTTCATTTTCCATGAAAGAGAATACAGCTCAGCTAAGAAAGAATAATTAGAGTCTTTGCCTTTAGATAGACGAGCAAAGCTAAGAAACAGTTCTCTTTGAGTGCAGCTTTGTCTTCATGTCCCTTAAACTCTTCCAAAAAACAGTTTTTGATCATATACTGGTATTATGTGAGCACTGTCCAAATTAAAGTTGTAAAAGCTTCATTTTTTCCTTAAGTATTTATAAGAATATAGTAACCTAATGTTTATAGTTTTACTATTAATAGTATTATGAAGGAATAACCAATAAGTATATTTTATAATCCTTGGTCAAGAAAGGAGGAAAATAAGTTGAAAATATTTGTGTTATATTTCCAAGTGTTCTCAGATATTGTTCTCAGCTATTAGCGTTAAGTGTTATATTTGCAGTTGCAGGCACATAGAAGAATATTTTTCCCTTGATAACCTGAAGAGTTATTAAAAAAAACCCTTCTGTCTGAAAATAACTAAGGAAATGATGTAATGTTAACTAATATTTTAGGGTTAAAAATATTGCACTAAATGGCATCTTTTAAAATTCCACTTTCAACACATGACTACAAACTTTAAATGCACATGTCAGAAACACAGCATGAAATATGCTCTATGTTTATCTTTCTCAAAGTTCTACTAATAATTGGGTAAACCATTCAGAGTCCAACTGGCTCAGTTCACATTCATTTTAATGTGTTTTCACAACCCTGTTGTTAAAGATCATTTGATTGTCCTGGTGGTCTTTTTGAGAAAAACCATAAAACTTCTTGAACTAAAGGTAACTTTCTTGCCTTAAGACTAAAAAAGTTATTTGGTCCTTATTCAAATGTAGAGAAATAAATTAGGAAGTTAGTCATCATTATGTTATTTGGTAGTTATAATAATACATCAAATTAATTCAGGCTTCATTTAGATTTTAAAGTAATTTTGGGCATATTCTTTTTCAAAAGTTATGCACATTTGCTTTCCCCCTCCAATCTATGTATTTATATTTATATTTTAGCTTAGTTTCTTTTAGTCAATAGGGCCATTTTGTTGCAAAGAAATAAAAGGATCACTTTCTCATACTCACATAAGGCTGTTTTAGTGGAAGACAGTGTCAGAGTCTTCTCAGTTACTCCTTTTGGGCTGGAGATATAGCTCAGTGGCACAAACACCT
>NW_004955407.1:17609103-17797787 GCF_000276665.1 Chinchilla lanigera
GAGTATCAACTCACTCACTCCTTTTCATAAGACTTTACAGCCAAGTCCAACCTGCTCTTGCTTTTGATATGTGCTCTTTTGTCTGCATAACCAAGAGAAACACGCTTTTTGTGATCTTCAGTGTAGGCAAGTGATGTAAAGGCGGCGCGCAGGTCTAGACCACAGTGGAACTCTTCTTTGTGCTCTCCTTGCTGGGTTGCTGATTATTGCTTTTCGCCCGGCTACTTTTGTACACACTAAGACTAGGTAAGTGTTTAGTGGTTACCCTATTTTCTGATGTCTGAACTATTGATAGAAATACCTTCTTCAGAAATACAATGCAAAAGTATATTGAAGTTTCTCTACAATCATGTTTAGTCCCAAAACAATGTTATCACAAAAATGTTTTTATGAAATTAATTAAATTACTAGAGCTTGGGCCAGGGGCTTAGCACCTTCCTGGCAAGTGCAAGGTGCTGAGTTCAATTTCTGCTTAAAAAAATTATGACCTGTTTAGGGAGAATGCTACAAAAACGCGCAAAATAAATGTGTATTGTTCCGAAACTAAACTTATGGCAAAATATAAATTGAGAGTTGTCAAAATGAAACAAAAATTATTTTCTCATCCAAATATGAGTCACTCCCCATAACCATGTCATTGAATTTTAGAACTGAACAATCTCTCTTCTTTGGGTAGCAACTTGGAAAGTAACACTTTTATCTCAACAGATTCCCTTTCTAGAAACATATCATTAAAATGTAATTTGCCTAATAAAACTCCAGCTGATAGGGTTGAAATATATCAGATAATTATAGTAATTGATAAAATTATGCTTTATATACATATTAGCAAATTTTAATTACTAAAGACTCATGTTTAATGGCCTGTGCAATTGAAGTCATAATTTTGAACTTATTCATATTATTTAAGAGAATTCTAGCGAAAAGCATTGCTTTTATTAAAAAAAATCTTTAAATATATTAATGTCCTTTGCAATTTATTTTTTCCATAGGTTATATTTTATTGGCTGAACTGTCTGAATACTTTTGTGGGAAACATAAATTTTGTGAAATTCACGGTACAATTGAAGATAACATTCACTTCCTTTTTTCTCGACTCTCCCATCTGCATATTTTTATCCAAATCATTCAAGTAAAAAATACACAGGCTGAACTACTGTTAAAAACTAAATAAAGAATCGGTATGGTCAACAACAAGCAGCCTCTGTGGCTTCATCATTCCTCTAATTCAGCTTCTTGAAGAAAAAGTTTATTTAGATAAATGTCTGGAAGTACAGTTGTTGAATCCTATAGTAGTTACATGTTTAATCTCATAAGACTGTGAAACTGTTTAGACGGACTGTATCACCTTACGTTCCCTTGGCAATGTACGAGGGATCCTGTTTCAACAAATCCTCCTCAGTGTGTGATGTTGTTGCTATTTTTTTTAGCCACTTTGAAGAGTATATTCTGATACCTAATTTGGGGTTTAATTTTCATTTATCTAATGCCTAGGAATGTTGAACACTTTTTCATGTGCTTATTTGCTGTCTATACATGCTTTCCTATAAACTGTCTTTTCATGTCTTTTTGTCTATTTTCTAATTGTATTGTTTCATTGCTGATGTAATATATATATGTAATAACATACATTAATAATATATATAAGCAATATATATTACTAATACATATTAGTAATGTATATATATGTATTAATATATATAATATATATACTAATTCTTTGCTATTTATATAAGCATATTTTTTGGTGTTTTTTATTATTATTATTTTTTTTGGTCTTTTTGAGATAGGGTCTCGCTATGCAGTTCAGATCAGCCTTGAGCTCACTTTGTGTTCCAGGCTGGTCTTGAATTCGCAACAATCCTCCTGTCTCAACCCCCTGAGTGCTGGGATTAGAGGCAAGTGCCACTATGCCCGACTTCTATATGCATGTATGTACATGTTTTAATGGGCGTCAGAACAGGGTAAGCATTCTACCTCTGTGATACCCTCTAATACCCCCCCCTTTTTTTTTTTCTTAAAAACTTCAAAATGTTTGTTTATGGTCAATTTTGACTTAATTTTTATTTAAGGTGTGACGTTTAGGTTGAGCTTCATTTTTTTCCTTTGGATTTCCAGTGGTCCAGTACCATTTTTTGGAACGATTTCTTCCACTGAACTGTTTTTACGAATTTGCAAAGTGTTGGTTTCACTTATTTGTGTGAGTTCCTTTCTGAGTTCTCTTTTTGTTCCTCTGAGTCTATCAATACCACACTGTCTTCATTATCATATTAGTATAGTGGGCCTTCAGTATGAGGTAGGATCATTCATTTTGCTTAATTATTTCCTTACAGGAAATATTTTAGCTATTATACATTGTGCTTTTTCATATAAATTTTAGAGCTGTACCCAACTGGATCTATTGGTATTTTTATTACTTTTTAAACAATTTTAATGGAGTGTAATCTATATAACATAGAATTGCTTCTTTGAAATATACACTTAAACAGTTTTTTAAAAGTTGTATAATCTTACTAAAATCTATTTTAGAGCACTTCATCACCCCAATGAAATCCTGTGCTCACACAGTCATTGTCCGTTTCCACCACCTGATCCCCATAGACCCAGGTGATCACTAACACATTCTTTGTCTTTAGATTGTTTATGGTAGAAGTTTCATGGGAATAGATTACAGCAGTATGTGGTCCTTGCTGCTAGCTTCTTTTGCTCATCACAGTGCTTTCAAGATTCATTTATGTTGTAGTATGTATCAGCAGTATAGCCCTTTTAGTGGCTGAATAATATTCCATTCTGTGGATATACTACATTTATTTATGCAGTTTTTATTCATTTTTCAGAAAATTGTTATAACTATTTTAATTGTTTACACATGTTGGTCCCTATATTAAATTCTGGCATGGTAGACATTTTTGTGGATATATGCTTTCTTTGATTTTGGATATGTGTCTAGGGATAGAATTACTGGGTCATATGGTATCTTTGTTGTATTCAGCTTTCAGATGCTGCAACAAAAATACCCAGCATCTGCAACTTAAAGTAGAAGAGGTTTTATTTTGGCTTGTGGTTTCGGAGGTTTCAGGTAATGGTTGGCAGGGGCAAAAATGTCATAGCAGAAGAATGAGGCAGTAGAAAGCTACCCACACTATGGGATCCAGGAAAGTA
Organism: Chinchilla lanigera; assembly: GCF_000276665.1. NCBI lineage: Eukaryota > Metazoa > Chordata > Mammalia > Rodentia > Chinchillidae > Chinchilla > Chinchilla lanigera. The sequence goes on from NW_004955407.1 coordinate 17,612,266, forward strand.
GAAAACCCCAGAATAAGGAGAAGAGCCCCAGAGAAAGGAACCAAGGACCAGATATAGTGCCTGTGTTCATGTCCTATGACCTGCTTCCTTCAATTAGGCCTCAGTGGGTTAACCCATTCATGAGATTAGTGCCCTCACAATCCAACCACCTGTCTGGGAATCTCTTATCTAGTCAGGTTGGCAATTAAGATTAACTGGCATGAGAGAAGATTTGGGATTAAAAGGATTCTTCTAAAACTTGATTGTGGTGATGGCTGTACATCTGTATAAACTTACTAAAATTAAACTTCAATAAAGCAGCAAAAAAAGAAATATTAATCACATTAACTTATGACCTAGAAATTTCAAGTAAGCTTTTTACTTGATATTCAGTTGGAAAGCATGACTGCTAAGTTTTATTTTCCTCAGTAAGCATATTTTCTTACTTTCTGTTTTATTAACATGTCAGAATAATATGGGGCTAGATCTTTTAATGAAAATTCCTTGAGAATTCAGTTTGCAGCTTGTGTGCAAATTTCAGTGAACAGACCTTCCTTTTGGATTTCTCTTTATTTTATCTCTGGGCTTTGATAGCACCAGGAAAGTGCAATTGTGGGTCTTGATTTTTTATCTGTTTTCTCTTATGGATGCTTCATTATCATTTAGTATACTTTAATCAAAAAGAGGGCCAATTCCTTTATATACCTGCTGTTAGATTATCTCATTATTCTGTGTTTTGTCATTTATTGTTCTTCAAATTATCTCCCATCTCTTGAATGACTGTTTCATGCTCAGGAGCCCTTTTAACACAGGTTAGTTTAATATTAATGTTTAAGAACATTCAGCACAGCTGTGTTAAAGCCTTTCTAATAAACATATTTCATTCTTCTCCCATTTTTGTAGTTAAGGGCATAGTTTGAGAGGTAAGTGTGGTGTGTATGTTCAGATCACATTCAAAATGCCAATTTTCATAGGTGATCTTTATGTTTTAGATTGTAGCTATAGCTCTTCTCCAAATACCTGTCCCTGTAGTCACTAACCACGTGCCCATCACCTTGGAATATGCCTCCTGGGCACATATTTTGCTGAAAGCTTTGATTTAAAATATGGCTCAATAAAATATTTTTATGGCTTCAGAACATTCACTTCTGTTGGCAGTGTTTTTTTTCTTTTTTTTTTTTTTCAACCTGTTATGGTTTGCGTTTGACTGAGTTTCAGTGAATCTCTACACTTTTTTTCCTCTCTAGCTATAGTTATCCATTTTTATTTTTAGTGCAAGAAGTGATGTTTATCCTACTGCCAAGTTTCTTGGAGAGATTCTGGGCCTTCACACTGAACTACCTCCCCATCCCTCTTTAATTTTTATTTTTATTTTGAAACAGGGTCTTAGTAACTCAATAAGTTACCCAGGCAGGGCTTGAACTTGCAATCCTCCCATCTCAGTCTCCTAGGGTGCTAGGATTACAGGCAGGCACCATCATACCCAGCTCTGCTAGCATTTAAATATGTGTATTTCCACGTTTGTTTTCAGATGATCAGCTTTTTATTGATATGATAATGCTCAAGGATACTAAAATAAGATCACAGAGGAAGAGGTTACAATATGACCTTTTCCTTTTTTTTTTTTTTTTCCGGTAGCGGGAATCGAACTCACAACGTTGCGCTGGCCAGGCAGGCGCTGTGCCACTGAGTTAAATCCCCAGCCCCAGACCTTTTTCTTTTCAATAAGCAATAAAATGCATATAAAATATATGTTTTCATTGTTTTTCTGGATTCTTATACTTTAAAATAAATATAATAAATAATTTAAAATCTTAGTTGTCATTTCACTGTCATTTTATGCCTTTAGTTTTGGAAATTATTTCTTAAAAATGCTAACTTCACATGATAGGATGCTGCCATAGATTTAAGGCAAAAGCAAGATTCCAAATGGTGGAGTTTATTTGCTATAACTTGCACTGTTACTGGGTTAGTGATCTTGTCTAGGTTCTTGACGGCCTAAACAAAGAATTAAGCATGACACCCTAGAGTTTCACTAAGAACAAAGATTTATTTGTAAGAAAAAAGACAAAGTACACTCCACAGATTGAGAATGGGGCAGGTGAAAGAGCTCATGGCAAAGAGAAGTTTCATGTTGAGGGTTTTAAGCGTCAAGGTTTGAGGTGGGATTGAGGATTTGCTTTGCCAATGACCAGCTGACTCAGCCCCTCCATTGGCTGGTGGAGTTCTGACCTTTTATGTCTCTTTCAGGAACTGTCCTGGCATCTAAAGCACACAAATGTGATTGGTGGTGTCAAATCTGCATAGCCAATGACATGGTAATTAGGGTAGGGTTTGGTGAAGGGTTTCAGAAGACCAGTGGGTTCATGGCTGGGACTTACTGTGCATATGTCATTACCCTTTTCCCAGTGTTTTTAGATTTGAGCATTCTGATCCTCAGCTAATGTTCAACTCAGAAGGTAGATCTAGTCTTAGAAATCAGATCCAAGGTAGGCCCTCCTTTTTTTCCCATTGCTTTCTAGGTTACCTTGTGTTGATCTAGCCCAGAAGGCAGGCTCCACTGAGTCCGAGGAGAGGACCTTCCATTTCAGAGTACACCCAACAAAAGTGAGAGGAGCAAATTTAGTAATTATCATGTTATGTTATGATGCTGGTAAATGATAATTGGATTGTCGGCCCACTCAGGGGACCCAAGGGAGATTTTCACAGGTGAAGTCCAAAGGTTAAAGAACGCAACGTGGACAAGACATCAGCATCAACAGCAGGCAACAAGGAGTACAGCAGAGAGCAAGAGCGAGAGCCGCCTGCATCTTTATTGTATAATTATTATACAGGTTGTTATTTCATATTTACATTCTTGTATAGTGCCCTAATCAGCATGCATGTTTGCCAGAGCTAAGTCATGGTTACACTGTACACCTGCACTGGACAAGCAAGGTCACACCCTCGGGTGTCCTCAGACAGCCCTGAGCTTTGAAGCGGTCTGGGTGGTTCCCCACATGGTTCTTCTCATTCTGCCACTGAACACTCAACCTGGGTCCAACGGTCTTGAAGATTGTTACTGCTGGTGGTACTGTCATTCAATATGTTACTGTTATTTCTCCTTTAAAATATACATTGAGTTCTGAATAGTGCAAAAATGTCAATGTTTGCTTAATAAAAAGTTAAAATGAATTATAATGTTCATGATACAGGATTTCTTGTATGTAATTTTTACATGTAAGAAGTTGTCAAATACTCCCAACACTTGTTAATAATCATTTCTTAAAATACATTGTTGTTTACTGAGATCAAAATTATAACATATTAAATTTAAAATATGGAGATGGATTGTAGTGGAGTATATTAGGATACTCTATTTTGTTTTAAAAATGGATTAACTGAATATAGCCATGGATTTCCTATTTAAACAAGTTGTTCCTAGCTAAACCAATTGTTCTCAAACCATCCTGCACTGCTCTCTTGATAGTGAGTGTGCTGGCCAGAGGTGGTAAGGCTAGGATTTGCATCAGTAGAACCAAAGAGCTTGAGTCCTTAACCCTTACCCAAAGAAGGTTCATGGTTTTATTCTGGAGTTCAGTTCAAATTTTCTAAAAACTGTTCTCAGTTGCTTTCCACAGCTCTCTGCTATAACCTTTGTAGAATTACCCACATTCTCCTGTCAGACTGTATTCCTGATGGTAAGGATTATTGAATTGCTGTTTAATACTATAAATCAGTGTGTGTTAAGAAGAATTCTAGGAGATACTGTTTATCAGGAGATTTGGAAAACATTTTTCTCACAATTGTTTTTAATCTGCTTTTTGTTTGTAGAGATCACCTTATAGGCCTGAGTGGACTGTCGAGTTACCTGTGTCCCATTTCAAAAACTTCTGCGTTTATCAGCCTGGAATAGAGCTTGAGGATCACAGGTAATTCTAATCCTCAATGTTGACACCCAGTATCTTAAATGAGACAAAATCAGATAATTCTGTAGTCCCAGTAGTAGTTCTCCTGAAGGTATCCTTTGAAACATTAATTCAGGATATCAAGGTTACCTTTAAAATTGAAATTTTGGGGGCTGAGCATCTTTTAACAGGAATGTTTTTCATAGTTTTTTTTTAAAAAAATTCCTGTCTCCCTTATCAATTATTCCTAAACATGTTGCATTCCAAACTCTCTTCATATATCTGCTTTGCCTTTAGTTTTAAACGAAAATTGGTTCATTTACTTGTCTTTCAACACGTGAAACTATGTAATTAGATCCATGTTAGGAATTTTGGGAAGAAAACATGCCTGAAATAGCTGTTATTTAGGTTGCAGCAACAGGCATAACTTAAAACATGCAAAGCCACAGTGAGGTGATTTGAGGACTGCTTTTTCCAATTGCTCTTGCAGGGATCCAGTCAAAATTTGTCAGTCATTGAATGAGCCTTCTGGATGTATTTGCTCTGGCATTGCTGTCCAAACTAAGTCTACCGCGCTGGGCAAGAAGCTCACTACATTTATTCTTAATGGTTGACAGTTTTATTTGTGGTCCCTATTTAAAATGGAGAAATTGAGCCCAACCCTTAAACCTTTGGCTTCGGCAAACTGCTTTGGACAAGGTACAGAAGGCTAAAGAAGGAGAGGCTGAATTTTTTCCTTAATAAACCTTTCCTTTGTAAATTTGGCAAGTTCTTGTGGGCAAGTTCAAGTAAGTTTTTCAATGCCAGCATGACCTAGAATTTCAGTACCAGTAAGCACACTAGGTCCTTGTCACAGTGCTCGTTCTTTTCAGCCAGATAGCTCAGAAAAATGCCCTTAAACTTGTGAAGTATTACAAGCACCAGTTTGTGGCCTTTGTTTATGTATAGGTTTATGTGTGGACTTGTAGGTGCTTGGTATTTGTTTGCAAAATTTTTTCTTCTTGGTACAGCTTGGAACAATGAGTAAGCAAATATAAAGTATTAAAGAATTATCTCAAAATGAACACTTGTATTTGTAACAATGAAAACATTTTCTCTAACTTTTGTTACTTTTAGTGCTATATTCCTAACATATGAACAACAAGTTCACAACGGTTTTAAAAGAAAAAGACAAGGAAAAATATTAGGCTCTGAATGAAGGTTTTGTCATGGAATATGACAGCCAATAGGAATGGTACAAGAAGAGAAAAAATATTGCTTTCAATTAACCATTATTTTATATCTTTTTGGAAACATAAAGGAAGAGTTGGAAAAAATTTATGAATGAGAGTCATAAATTATATTACTTTCATTAGACAGATATTCATTTTTGGTAGCATTTTATGTATGCAAGTTGAGCCTCATTTCACCAATACCTATTTATTAATGATTCCCGAATTTCTAACAAATTATAGAAGTTTGGATATATTTGACACTGGGTAATTGCGAAAGTTCTTGGTCCACTTCCTGAACTGAGCACGGTGACTTGTGGACCTATTAATTTTCCACTTTTCATGGATACAATTGGGCTCTATTAAATGTAATGCTATAAAATATTTATTAAAAATGTAGTCGTGATAAGATTCATTCAATGCTCTACTGATATTATATAAAGGGTTTACTTCCCCTGAGTAGGGCACTAGTTTAGATGCTGAAGCTCACTAAATAAAGTGAATAAATGTCACTTTCTTGTAGAAATAATCTTTTTTCTAGAGGTAGAGAGGTATAATAATAAATATAATGTTCCTAACAAGTACAATAAATTAGTCTTGTAGTATATTAGAAGTTGGCAAGTGTTGTAGCATAGAAATTTTTCAGAAATAAGGGTGATTCTGTGTAAGTACCACGCGCTAGGCAATTGCACCACTGCAGCTCCTTGAGGGTGATTCTGAATATGATTATGGTGGTTCACAGTGTCCAATAGAGCGGTCAGGGTCTTTTGAAGAACTAAGAGTGAGGGAGGGTGAGTAGGGGAGTCATGTGGATCTCTGGGGAAGCCGTTTGGAGCCACAGGGAAAGGCAGACTTTGAGATATGCAACTGTAAACTCCAAGTTTCATCAGTATAAAAGGAAATAAAAGGTTTAAAAACAGCCGATTTCAGGTCTGGCTGGATCAGATCATAGGGTGCAAATGGAGAATGGTAGGCAGAAGCCAGATGAACGAAAGCCATGTATGCCCTGTTAAATCGTTGAGATTTTTCCTGTAGAGGCCGGTTCATCTTCTGTGCAGGGTTGAATCAATGTGCAGGGCCCCTTTGTATCTGCCGGATGATCTTTGGGGGTAAGCGATGTTCAAAATAATATCAAAGGGGTGAAGATGTGCTTCATTACAAACAGCTTCTCACAGTAAAGTGGGAGCAGGAATTTTTAAAAATGTAAACTTCTCCGTTTATAAAAAGTGCCAGTAAAAAGAATATTGATGTTCATCACAGATATCTTTTACTGAGAAATTTCTTTGTCTTTTTCACAAAATACTGCATGAATGAATCATTCCTGTAGTAGTTTCGTATTGCCATAACACATTACCACAAAATTAATGACTAAAAACACAATGAATTTATAATCTCACAGTTCTATAGGCCACAAATCCAGAGTTTTTAAATTGGTTTCTTGGTTTTACATCATTCAAGGCTGAAATCAAGGTCTGGACTCTCCATGGTCTGGACTCTTCTTCTGAGGTTCCTAGACAGAAACATCTTCTCAAATCTATCAAGTTATTGATAAAAATCTAGTGCTGTACGGTTCCAGGATCAAGGTCCCCATTTGTTGCTGGGTGTCAACTGGGACTTGCGCTGAGCCGTAGGGGCCTCTCTCAGGTCTCTGCATGTGGGTCCTATATACCAGAGCCTCAGCAACAGGAAATCCAGTCTTTTTCTTGATCAAAATTTCTCTCCCTTTCTCTTCTTTTTCTGTTTCATCTTCCTACTCTCTGACTAATTCTCCTGTCTGTCTCTTCTGCTTTATATGACCATAGGATTGCACTGAGCCCACCCAAATAATCTAGGACAAGCTCTCCATTTCTGATTGGTAACTGTGATGTTGTGGAATATATATTTGATATTCATCCCTGGTTTTTGACCTAATTCCTAACACTCTTGAAATTTCTAGTGATATCTTTCATATGTTAATGAGATGACATAATGAGGATCCCTAGATAGCTGCAAGATAGGGACTAGTAATCAGGTATTTAAAAAATAAATGTAAGTAGTCCTTTAAATTCTGTGAGCTACTCTAGCAAATTAATAGAACCCAAGGGAGGTCATGGGAGCTCCAATGTATAGCCAGTCGGTCAAGCACAGGTGAAATGACCTGGAACTTGAGATTGGCATCTGATGTGAGTAGCACTCTTGTGGGACTGAGTGTTCAATATTGGGATCTGATGCCGTCTCCAGGTATATGCTACCAGAACTGAGTTAGAGGACACCGAGCTGGTGTCTGCTAACTATGCATCTGCAGAATTCTTGGTGTGTGTGGAAGGAACCCACAGACAGTTAGAAATGTTGGCTGAGGGGTGAATATAGGATAAACACTAGTTTTTTCCACATCCTTATGCTAACCTTAATTGTATCTGATAACAGTGTCAAGATTGGTGTTTGAGTAGCCAGAGGATGGATGTCTTGTGGGGATATCATTAGAATTCTGCCTACCGCAATGTCATGTTTTGGAGTAACTCCCACTCTAACATGGATCATCTTTTAGAGAAAGATAGAGCAGAAGGGAGTAATGTGATTGCACACTGACATAGAAGAGGTGACTCAGTTATACTTACTAGTGGCAAAGGGGTGATAAATTGGAGTGCTCAGGATTTGAAGAGTGTTACAATTTAAGTTGTAATACACAAAAACGTCACTTCTCAGGCGGGCCGGTGATGACTAACCTAGAAACAGGGAATAGGGAATGCCAAGTGAACAGATGGCCATCAAGTGTAGACTGACCTATCTGTAGGCAGAGGTGACCTCTGCTGGGTAAGGTTCAGAACAGCGCTTTGGTACCGAGTGGTAAAAGACTACAGGAATGAGTACGGGGCACTAGACAAGGGACAAGTTCAAACTAAATTAGAGCGTTAGTAACAGAACAAGATAGAGAAACAGGTGTAATCACGGTGATTTATGGACAAGGAATCAAGTGTGTGTAACTCTTGATGGCACCAGTTGATAGCTGTTATTTAATGTCAGTTATTTGCCTGAAAAAGTCTAGTGGTTCCACAATGGTTCTGTGTGAACATAAAGATATCATCTGAATCTTTGTCTTTAGGAAATGCCCCATTTCCCCCTTGTGAAAGCAATGATAGTGTTCATTTAATACAATGGCTTAATACATTACGTTTCAGAGGCAGAGGAAGTCAGCATTCTTCAGCCAGCTTTTGTTACATTGACTTTAAACACTATCTTACGCTTATTGATTTACTTTCAGCATGTACTAAAAGAATTTTAGAAGTGGGAGACAAATTATAAATGCAAGTATTTACAAAGATAGAATAAAATTTATTTCCCTTCATACTTGCAAATGTTTTAAAACGTTTATTCTTTGGTCTGAACAGGAGGATATTTCTTGCTAAACTGGAAGGACAGGAGGATCTGAGAAGGGACTCTTAATTGTTTCTTTGGTGAACACATCACTGATAAACTTAGGCAAGCAGAGCAAAGCTTTTAGTGTCTGCTCTTACAGCTCTTTCCTGGTGACATTTCCTGGACTCTTGTTTGTCTTGTGGCCAAAGACTTTTACGGAAGATATCCATTTGCTCTTCAGTGTGTGTCTTTGAGGGAGAGGCTTGGAGGTGCGAAGGTGGTAATTACTGAACAGTATTACTCCATTCCTAGTTCCTGCACACCTTTACAATGAGCAAGGTTCTGCTTCATATTTTTTCCAGCTAGCTGCTTTGGAAAAAACTTAATCTAGCAAATGATTGAGCATGACCTTCGCCAACACTATGTTGCCTCCAGCTTCCTATCTTGGGCCTCGTCTCCTGGGTTATTGTTTTTCAAGTCTGGCTCTTTTCCAGCTGGCTCATTGTTACAAAGATGGCTTTCACTGTGACATGGACAGGCAATGTAAGTGAAGTTTTGGGAACATCAGAAATCCTTCTTCATCCAATTACTCATGGCTTCTGCAAGTTACACAAACATCTGCATAGGAATCAATATGTTGGTACCAGGAAAAGAAAAAATAAGTACCCTACTTATTGTTAACAAATCTTTTACACCAACATGCATATACAAATACAGTGTGTTTTGCTTCAGATTATTGATGTTTTGATACAGATTGTTGACATTTTGGGGTAAGACAAATATAGATTAGTATAGCAATAGTTATCATTAGTATAGCGGTTTGGCAAGTAGAATAAAAATAATAGGAAAAAAATGATGATTTAATTTTTAAAATCCATATGGGGCCAAGAAGGGATATTATCTCATTAATATTTTCTCAGCATTCCCTAGGGATCCAGCCAAATGAAGCTGCGTTACTGAGGATCCTCTGTATTGAACATGCAGTGAGTTGGCAACAGGGACTAAATAGGCTAGAGGCTTATGTACCCATAACCGACCATAGATTATACTTATTCCTCAAGTTGGGTTTCACTGAATTCAGTTTATTCCTGAAGAATATGTGGTATATGATAACCAGGTATCTGGATGAGGTTGCTTTTGCTAATTTTCTTCTTATTGTTTCATTCTATACAGCTTTGAATACAGACCAGTTTAATCTGTCATTAAAAGATCTCAGGTATTCTCTTTGGGGAAAGGTAGAGGATAATATAAAAAGGTTGTGTAGAGGAGAGGTGTCTCCTTCTTGGTCAACTATCATCATCATCATCGTTGTCATCATTACCAAAGTCATAGAGTGTGTACGCCTGTAGTTTGAAGAATCGCAAGATCAGTCCTCCACTCTTTCTTCTCCAAATGTATAGAGTTCTTGTGTACAGATAGCATGGATTACTTGGATAAAAGCAGGCTTTACAGTTACAGATTATTTCATAGATAAAATGGTATGCTCAGGGGAGAGCTAGGGTTCAGTTAAGGTAAGAAGAAAGAGTTTTACAAACTACAAATTTTATTGCAGGAGTGAAAGGCAAGGAAATACAATTACAAAAGCATATATCCGTGATGATAAGCACCAGATAGGGGAAAACTTGGACAGAATGGATCTGGGCACAAGATTAGTGTAAAAAGTAGATGTAGTTGAAGATAGTTGTCTTCTATTATATTATGCAGAGCTCGAAGATAAATATCATATTTTGGATGACTTTAGCATTATCCAAAATATGTTTAGTGTCGAATATTTTATCCAACAGCTTTCACATTGTAAAGTAAATGCAGCCATATATAATAGCTTGGCTGTTAACAGAAGGAAAGCATTAAGTTTAGTATAATATTTAAACAGGTTCAACTTTGGAGCAAGTGACTTATAGCTATGCTTTTAAGAGTTCTTAATTTTGAAAAAGTTAAGGCACTGTGTGCTGTAATTTGGATCTGGAATATTTTCCAAAGGCCTTTATATTAAAAGCTCGTTCCCCAGGTTGTGACACTAGTGAGAGATGGAACTTTAGGAGATGGTGCCTAGCAGAAGGGGCAGGTCGCAGCTGCATGCCCGTGAGGCGGCACTGGGACCCCCACTCTCCCTCCTGGCTGCCTGGAGGTGAGCAGCTTCCTCTGTCACATCCTTTGGCCACTATGTCCGTGTCACCGCAGGCCCCAAAGCATAGGGACTTTGGCTATTCACTGGAGACATGAAATGGAATTAATAATTAATATCTCAAGAGAGTATTGGTTTAGTATAAGCACATCCCAGCTCTAAAAATTTCTATTTTCTCCCAGATGAACCTGTAACTATTAGCACTATTTTGATTTTGATTTACTTGTGTGTATAAACATTTGTCTAAATTTCTAAAATTTCCCTCTCCCTTTCTCCCCACCTCTCTATACATTTTTTCTCTCTATGTGTGTGTGTGTGTGTGTGTATTCATGAAACATACATATGCTCATAAATACAATGTGATGTTAGTTGTTTTTATGTTAATATTTATAATCAGCATGGTATAGTAGATATAAAAATATGCAGCATTTGGCTGAGTCAGCTTGCCATATATGCATACCCTGAACTGTGTTTTCAGTTGTGTTTCTCTTACTAACTTAGATGAACTTCCTTTTTTTCATCAATAAAGGATAGAATGTATGATTTCTTCATCTGTGAGCAATATACCTCATTCACTGAAGCAAAGGCTGATTTGGCTGGCCTTTTTTAGTCATAAAATTATGGTTTTCATTGTTTTAGTCAATGTCCTTTGACATTTTTTCAGCATTCAAGCATATTACTGTTAGCTGGGGTAATGGCCTCAGTTGAACTTTATCAACCCTAAAAGCATCAAATTAAAAGAGGTGTAAATCATCATGTTGTAAAATTTTAGGGCCTTCTCTGTGTGAGAACTCAGGTTCCTTTTTGGAAAGTACAGGCAGTGCCTGCATTTTTCTCTTCCTTGTCTTCTGGCATTGCTGTGATTCTGATGCTTCACATTGCCAGATTTCTGGGTTCTGCGCGGACATGTGTACTCTCACTATCCGGAAAACTGAGCTGCTTAAAGCGAAACCTTTTTAATAAGGCAAAAGTTAGTTTCTAAGAAACCAATTCCCTCACTTGGTAGTTTCAATAAAAAAGTGGAAAATTCATATGACACATTAGAAAACACTTTGCCAATATTTCTAGGAGGTTTCATCTTCATTTTTACATTTGGAATGGTAATTTGAATGCTTTTTTTCTTTGCCTATGTTATTCTGTAATGTTGTTATTGTTGTTAGTCTTTTCCCAAATGGAAACAAACTACGGATTAACTTCGAAGTTTACTTAACATACACATCTGGAAAAACCCCAGCATAGCTAAGGGTGCATGAAGGAATATGTCAGTTAAACAAAGACCCCACATTTTGTGTTTCTTTTTTAACACTATGCAGCCTCAGAGGAAAGCACATAAAAAATCTACTTCAGCATACAGAGTTGTAACTTTTTTCTTTGGGTTTTTCTCCGGTACCGGGAACCGAACTCACGACCTTGCGCTTGCCAGGCAGGTGCTTTTGCCGCTGAGCTAAATCCCCAGCCCCCCAGAGTTGTAACTTAATAGGAATTATTTATCCTCAAATTCTAGATCCTCAAATTCTAGTCTCCCACCCAACCTCTGGGGCAGCACTATGCATATGGTTTCTAAAGTTTTGGGTTACTTTAACTTTAAAGTAGACTCCACAGTGTGGATGTAAGAGTGTTACCCTCAAGTATAATGTCAGCAGAGTACTGACATGACATTCTTGTTTTGGGATACCTTCTTTCTATAATTCAAATCTCTTTTCTACAGGGAGATGCTGTTCCACTGTCATTCTGTGTGTACTGTGGAAATACATGTCACTTAGAAGTCTTAAAATACCGAGAGTGGAATTTACTCTCTCGTATGTCCACGGTCCCTTTCATGATTTACAGTTCTCCAGAGGCTGGGATCTGAACAGCTCACGATTTTTCTGGAGGATTCTTATTTGATTAGAAATACTGGCGTGTATCTCCTTCAGACACCCCATCACCTAGCAGATTTCAGTCATCACCTTAACCTTTCTACAAACATTTCAGTTCTATCCATTGATATGATATTTTCATTTATTTCCTATTACAGAGTGGTGTCAGTTTATTTCAACGACAGCAGCAACAATACCATAATTATCAATCATAATAAGAATTGTAAAAAGTGCCATAATCACTTGCGTAACTATGATTATTAAATAGGGATACATTGGACTTTTAATAGCTCATTATTATCCAATGCATTGCTAACATTTTCCATATAGTTTTCTCTCACATTTTAACTATTAAAAGACGTTAGTTTGGAACAGAACAATAATTAACAGAGAATTACATTTTTAAATGAGTAAATTCTTTTCTGTGATATTCTTATGTGGAGAAAAATAGTATAAATCAATTCCATTACTAGACACAAACTGTCAAATCACAAAATCCAAAAGTCCCCTTTTACAGGTGGAAGAAGTTAGGTAACTTTGCTCCTCATTTATTAATGAAACTTTGAATAAAAAATGCAATTTCAGAGGCAAGAACTGGTTGAATATACAAGACTTTTTTCTAGGTGAATCCTTACAAATAATTGGATGGAAAGTATTTTTACTCACTGAAATTTTGTAAAGATTGAGAGGGTAAACTTTCTAAGCCTTTCAGGAGAATTTTTTTTTTTTTTTTTGGTTTTTCTCTGGTACCAGGAACCGAACTCACGACCTTGCACTTGCCAGGCAGGCGCTTTGCCGCTGAGCTAAATCCCCAGCCCCCTTTTCAGGAGAATTTTTAATAAACTAAGGGCTATAAGCATTTACCTAATGCATACTGCACAGGGCTCACTGGCCTACCTGTTACTTCTGGGATTGCTACAGAAGGGGGAATGTTCTGGAAAGTGGGAGACAGAACACAGGATTTAGAATTAGGCTGCTGGACTTCCTGTTCTACATCCATGCCTTATGCAATAAAAGTGATTAAACAGAGAGATGGGCAAAAAGTAATATGCTTTGTTATTGTTATTTTTAAATTCTAAGGAGGACACGCTATCTTTATTAAAAATGATATCCACTAAATGAAAAGTTCCTACTTCTATTATGGTGAAAGGTAAAAACTGTTCTGTAGAAAAATTAGACTGAATTAGATTAAATTTTTCAGAAATTAGCTTCTGTGGTAGAATTTAAGTTAAATGTGAAAAATCCAAATGTTTAATTTATTGTTGCATATGCTGACAAAATAAATTAGAGACCCTACCAAACCCTTGTGCAAATGTGATTTTAAACAACAATTTGTAGGTTTAAAATGCTTTAGGACAGTTCCTTTGAGATCATATTAAGAAAATAAAAGGATTGGCCCTTTGGAGAACACTGTATTCTGCAGTTCTTTTGGTGATCATGCTGGTACTTGTTAAATAAAAGCTTATAATAAAATGATTTATTAAAAAATAAAAAAATTTTAAAAATAAAATGATTACTTCTAAAATTACCATTCCTTTCTTCACTCCTTCTTTAATGAAATATTTATTGGATGATGGGATACTCAAGTACACTTTATGTACTAGGAGATAAAAAATGGTAATAGCTCGGTTTTTCCCTCCATATCTTACTGCATCATCAGAGCAGGTCAAGTACACACTTATGAGACAGTCTAAGTGCGGTAGTGAGGAACAGTACCACAACAGGGAGTCTGAGAAATGGGAATGAGGCAGAATAAAAAATAATCCCCTCTTTCTAAATAACCAAGTGTAGTCATGACATTGTACTAATAAATGCGAAGATCTTATTCACCCATTGCTATGTTCCTGTGTCCCTGTTAATGCACAAACTCTTTACAGAATAGGAACTTGTCTTTTTTCTATAGCACGTAGCATAGTGTTTTGTGCAAAGTAGATTTATGCATGAAACAATGATGCACATAAATTATTTTCCCCTAAGTGATGCATGGAAGGTGCTGAATAGCATTTCAGCTTTTTGTCATTTAAGAAATGGTATATTAATTGTAGTTTGGGTACATTTCATGTTTTCATATGATTTTATTCCTATTCATGAGGAATTCTTTGTATTTGCTGGAAATTAAGACCTAACTCTTTGGTTTAAAAATATTGATAATGTACTGAGGTTTGACTGTGACTGAGTACAAAAACAAAATGCTTTTAATATAAAATTAAAATTGTATAATCCTTGGAAAAATAATAATTGTATAACATAAACAGTGTCTAAACTTGCAATATCCTCTTTGACTTGTGAATTAATCTAGCCTTTTATACCAGGATATACTAAGAAAATATGTCCACCTGTGAAAAGCTAAATAATATGCTTTTTATTTTTAAAACTGCCTGTAATACTATCATCTCTAGACAGTCATCTTAGAAGTCATATTCTCTGCATTACACTTCCAGAATTCACTGGTTCTTTTATTCTTGCATTATTTACCATATTTGAATTATTTTTACATACTTTTGTACACATCATAATGAGGTTGCAATTTTTTTCAAAACCAAGGATATGTCTGACTCACCTTGTGTCTCCAGTACAGCCCATTTCAGCACCTGGCATGTTGGAGGTCTTCATCAAAGTTATGGACTAAACTGTGAGAAATTATGAACTTTCCTTGGTAAACTTCTGTGTATGGTAAGTAGGTAAAGGTTACTTTGAAAAGACTAAAGTGTTTAGAAAGCTTTTTCCAGACCTTTGCTTTAAGAATTATGTTCCCTTAACCTGAGTTAATCTTATTGTCGTACTTCCAAGTCTTGAGTTTGAAGCCTCAAATTCACGGTCTCAGCTGACTTCATATGAGAAGATTTTTCTCCCCTTCCAGGTTTGTAGACAAATGATGGACTTACCGTACTGATCTGTACAGAACGACGTTCTCTCTTAGTGTGGAGGAGCTTAGGCTCCAGGTAGTAATCAGGACTGGGTAAGGAGAAAGGAATAGACTCTTCCAGTCATCACAACTCTCATTTTTAATGTTTATATTTTAGCATAGACGAAAATGTGAGTTAATATGATGTAAGCCACCTTCTGCCCTTTCCAATCTGCTAGGTTTATCCAGTATCTTTCTCATTTCAAAGATCCCTATTTTTACTCCTAGGTATAGAATTTGATTGTTTTATATTTTCTGATTCTCTTGAGATTCACCCGCTATTCATTATGCCCTTTTCTTCCTTGTCTTTGCACATATTTATAATAGATATTTTAAAATTCTTCTCCCCTAATGAGAAAATTCAGGTTATTCTGGTGAGGCATTGGTCTATTGTCCACTTTTTCCTCTAAGTGGCTCTGAGTTTTGAAGTCTTGTTTTTTTTTTTTTTTTATGTGTTGATTTTTTGTTCTAGCAGGCACTGAACTAGACTACTTATCCTCCAAACTCTCTCTGAAGTGATTGGCAGCTATAGAAAGTTTCAATTCTTTCAGCAGTCTCAGCTTTGAGCTTGACACAAAATGTTCAAATTTTTCCCTACTTCCCACCCTGCACATACCCTGACATCAGCCAAGGTTTTTTTTTTGGTAGAGTTTAGATGTATATTTGGGCACTTTTACTTTTGTAGTCTATGGTCTTTATTTCCCTCTCAATTTTCAGCCTGCTAGCATCCTACAGTTCACTCTTTGAATTTCTGAGGTGCTGTTCAACCCCCTTCCCCAAATGATGCTTTGTGGCTGGTAGACATCCCGGAGAAAATCTATGGGAACATAGGCTACTGATGCAACTGTTTCTTTTGGTGAAGATTAAAATGCTTTCCAGTTTCTTCCTGTCCTTGATGATTATCTGATGTCTCCTCAGAGTTACTTTTTATATTTTATCTAGAATGCTGGGTAGTTATTTGGCTGGATTAGATCAATATAAACTTCTCCATCATTCTGATAGAATAAATTTAATTATGAGAACTCATATTCTACTTGATCTTTGAAAACTAATTCTGACACAAAAAGTGCAAAAGACCTTAAACTTTTCAATGGCTTTATTGTTAAAGGAGAGTATTTCCCTAGTAAAAATACTTTACTTTCTCTGAGGCAAATTTAGTTTTAGTGTAGATTGGCATATAATTATGCCAATTTGATCAGTTTTATTAGCATAATCAAAAAATAATTGCATGTTTGAAGATAAGTTAGGAAGACATCATTGGTCAGTTTAAGTATTTATTGAACACATGGTTGGTCTTTAAAGAAGTCATATCATAGGATCTGAAGAAGTCCATGCAAAGAAGAGATATGGTTCTCAGTTCACCCCCTCCATGGAATAGGGTGATAGACTTTGATCACAGAAAAGCATTTCATAACTCATCAGTGAGAGACATAGGCACATTTATTAAAAAATCAAACAAATGCACACCCAAGGGGTGAGGCACATTATAGTATGGGCTGAATGTATTTGTGTGATCTCAAAGGTGATCTCAAGAATGAAGATCTAGAATGTATCTTCGAGGTGTCTATCAAGCTACCTGTGCATAGGCCAGGTACGATGCAAACATGGTTGCACTGATGAAGTTCAGACATGTGTTCAGTTAATAGCGCTGTTTCCTTCAAGGTGGAAATGTGTGGAATTTGTGGGTCTATAGGGCAGGAAAAAAAGCACAAGCTCAGTTTACAGGAGAAATGTGTCAGCCTAATTTACAGGCTTATTACTTTTTTTAATACTCAGGAATTTAAGAATGAGTAGCCCGGAGGGGGAAAATAAGAAAGGGGGATTAAAAAAGCATAGCAACCTTGGGTAACTTCATCCTGAGTCTGCGGTTTTTCTTAAAGGTACAATTTTAAAATTACAGTGTTCTCATATCCTTTCTACCTACCATACCTTAGCTTTGCAAACCTTATTTCTTCTATCCTACCTCAAAGGAAGCATTCTTCTTCTTTCCAAGTCTTCTTCATCATTGAGTTAAAAAAATCAAGCTGAGATTTGAGGAAGCAGGTGGTAATAAGTTACATTTGAATGCTTCCTGTTTCAAAAAATACAGGGAGAGAAAACCAGAGATAAAGCGTGGCAGTCTATGAACAGCATCAAAGTTGGAAGTGGTTTCGTCCAGAGACAGGATCTACAGAGATTCTCAAAGCTGAAATAAGGAACCTAACTCACCTTACTCTTAGAAAAGTTTGTAGATTCGGTGGCTCCCATCTTGGAAAAAGAATTTTCAGGATGCACCAGTAAGGGGTATGAAGGGATGCATTAAGCAGGAATTTATAGTACACATCAAAGAAATAAAGTATGAGTCCTCAAGAGACAGAGAGATGCATCATTTCTTGGAACAGGGAACATATATGCTTCTCTTGAGGAAGCAGAAACCCTGAGGTAAGGTGGCCCACCCACCAGGAGGGTATTAGCCCATTTTACAAGGATGGGTTCTGTTTTGGAAAAAAAAAATAGGGTAATTTAGACACTCTGGATTTTTCTCAACCTGTTCCTTTAATTTAGGATCATGTTCTTTACTTTCTCAACAGAATCAGTTTACAGACTTCAAATATTCCTGAGGAATTTGGGGGCGACAGGTCTGGAGGGGAAGGAACGGTGGGATATGCTGTTATGGATCACTTTTACCTCTGATGGAGGCCCGAGATTTGCAGTCTTCTTAAAAGTACCATTTTTAGTTGTGAGTTTCCTTTCCTCCTTCCTATGACCTTTATTTATTTATTTTATCCTACTTCTGTTTCTCAGGACCTAATTTGCCAGAATGTGCACAAGGAACACGGTAAGGCCTAGAGTGTAGACCCTAAGAACTGTCATATTCAAACATATTCTGCCAGGTCAAAGCCTTGAACTGGAGGAAAACAATCTGTAGGCAAAAAATCCAAACTGAGAAGAACAGCAAAAGCAAGTTCAAAGGGAAATGTTAGTCAAAACTCAGGCGGTGAGAAACATTTTCTATAAAGAGCCATCCCTTAGCTTTGCAAACTTTACTTGAAAGCACAGGTGGTCTCCTTTAAGGTTCCCTCCTTTCTCCTTTTTCTCCTTCTTCTTCTTCTTTTTTTTTTTTTTTAAAGAAACAACACTTTATAAGAGTAAAACACATTTCTAGATTCAGGACAGCTCAAAAACAGGCCCAAGATTTGGATTTGTTCTGTAGGCTCTGGATTTGTTCTAGTTTGCTTCCCTGGATCCAAGTCAAGTTGAGGAGGGGAAGCAGAGCAACTCAGAAAGTAGGACTCTAGGACTCCCTTTTACTGCATTTTAATTACTTCCTGAAAGCAACAACAGAGGGTGCTCTAGAGCCACAAAGCTGGAAAAGCTAGCACTCATTACTTTTTCATAAAAGGACAACACACCTTGTTTTACTTAAAAGTGAATGATAGAAAAATAAAACCTGAACTGAACCTAATACTAATTTTCTAAACTTTAAAAAATTTAATAAAATATCTATAAATAATTTGAGGTGTCATAAGATAATTCAATACATTTATACAATGTGCAGCCATCAAATCAGGGCAACTGGTATTTTTATCCCCTCAAGCATTTAGCATTTGTATGTCATAGAAACTTCAAACTCCTCTTTTGTAGTTAGTTTGAAATATAACTTGTTTTCTTCTTTTTGTCTTTTTGAGACAGGGTTTCACTATGAGTTCAGGCTGGCCTTGAACTCACTTTGTAGCCCAGCCTCGCCTTGAACTCACCTCAATCCTCCTGCTCCAGCTTCCCAAGTGCTGAGATTAAAGGCATGCACCACCACACCTGGCTCTGAAATATAACTTCTCATGGACAAGTAATATGAATTTAATATAAGAAAACAAAATAAGATGAGCCAGAACATCCTTATAGATAAGGAACATGCTCCAGAAACATGCTGTCATGGAAATGAAAGACATAACCTAATATTCCAAAACAAAGTGCATTAAGAATATAATGACAATTATTAGCAAATAATATTAGCTTACAGTATAAAAACCCAAAAAAGAACTGAAGAAAATTGTTTTCCAATCTGTTCAAGACTGTCCAACTCTGAAGAAAATTGTTAGTGTGTGTATATATATATAGTGTAATAATGTGAGCACAAGAAAATAACCCTCCTTTTTTATTCTCATATCTCAGAGATACTCTCTAGGTTTTGTAAAGGATATAAACGGATACTATCTTAATTTCTGTCCCTTCTCTTAGTAGGTATTTTGTCTAAGGAAGACTTTTCTGATGGTTGAAATGTCCAATGATTAGAGTACATACTAAAATGATGATGATTAATTTTGTGAAGTATTTATTGAATCAATGCATGACAATAGAAAGATTATTTATAATTTCAAAGGCTAGCATAAATTAATCCTGTTTTTAATAAGCAAATTATAAGTATGAGAGGCTTTCTTATGTCCATTTCTTCCTCTTGTTGTTTTCATCAAATCTCAAGGGATGATTAAATCTTGTGAAGTTCATCAAATTTATCATTTATCTGAAAGATGACCTTTTCTGAGCTATATAGTGCACTTAATCCATTATAGGAATGTATACCGTTCTGGGAGGGGAGGATTTCCATTTTTCTAATATTACCCTTCTTGCAATCAATGCCCTTCTCATGAGGATTTTTGTTTCATGCACTGGATGTTCTTTGTAAATTCTCAACATGACCTAATATAAAAATCAATGCATGTTTAGGTAAGTTCATTTCTATTATTAGATCTGGCTGAAGCTTCATGCTAACGTGTTTTGAAATACAAGCAGCGCCTTGCACAGGGCATGGCTTTTTCCTGGTAATGCATTAAATTTCATTATGGTAAAAACCATTACAATAACATTACAATGCACCATAGCTTTTAAAAAAGTCTCTTAGCCTCAGCCAATCATGAACAATGTTTGTGCTTTAATGTTCTTGGTGCATTATTAGTCCTAACTTAAACATGCTTTTGTCCACGTTCTATCTCTGTTAGTGATCTCTCCCACAGTAACGGAACCCCAGGTTTCTGGCTTAGCAAGGACCAAATGAAGCACTGTGCCGCGTCAGCTGCGTGAGGAGGGGTAAATTGTTGCCTGAGCAAAAAGCTCAGGGCAAAACGCTCAGAGCAAAAATGAAAGCGGTAGATTAGTGTGAGCATTTTGCTTCATATAGTAAAAAAAGTGATGATTAATTCTACATTTGGCATATTCATGAAGGAACCTGTCCAAACAGAAGAAGGTGTGCCAAAGAGAGTGTTAGGTCATTTGAGGTCTGCTTTATTTTATTGCCATTCTGACCAAGGAGGTGATTAATTATCCTGCAACTTGGCTTTTCTCCCCATTGTAATTAAAATATTCCAGCATATGGAAAGAGTTTAGAGACTCTTTCAAGTGATTATAGAAGAATTTCCCTTGACTTGTAATTTTTCTAGAACCTAGAGTATGCAGAACGCTCTGCATACTCTAAATGCAGTGACTGAATTTTCTGTTGATTTGCTGCCCCACCAGAGTCCCACTTTTCATAATTCTCATGTGTACATGAATATGTGTGGCTTTTTGTTGTTCATCCACATTTTCATTATCCATTTTCTCACTTCCATATCAGCATAGTGACAAGAGACTCACTTTTGAAGTAAAACCATCATTATACATAATTAAGGAAAATGTGAGCCAGGAAAGTGGCAGGAATTCTTTGGGCATGACCACAATAGCAGTCTTTAGAGGTGCTCTGAAGTTAAGTTGGAAAGTGGTGTACAGGCAGATATGGTACACAGTGAAGAAAATCAGCCTTCAAAGCTTTGTGGTAAAATTTCAATGTTTAGAATTTTTTATAACAGCAAACATGTTCAAGATTATATATTAAAAAATTTTTAAAGAGCAAATAAATAGGATGGGGGATTTAGCTTACTGGTAGATCACTTGCTTAGCAAGTGTGAGGTCCTGGATTCAGCTCAATGTTTTTTTTTTTTTATTATTTGTTACTATCTTTGATTGTTTGATAAATCTTACATTCTTACATCTAGTGGACTGAGCAATTTGGTTGAAGATATTATGTAATGTAGCAACCATTGTTAATTCCCATCATTTTGTTTTGAAGTCATGTATTGTTTTTGTTTTTGTGTTGTTTTGTTTTTGTCTTCATTGTTGCTTTGTTAGCTTTTTTTCTCTTTAAAATAAAAAAAAAAACTAAGAAAAAAAGCCAAACAAAACCAAATAATTCTTGGATTTTTCCACTGATATATCAAAGAATTCATGTATCCTTTGACTGTCACTCATTGCAGTTTCATCCCACTGTTCAGTGTAGCATATTTTTCTTATTTTTGTGTCCCATCTTCCAAATTTTGTATTATTAACTTGAATTTTAAAAAGCATAAGTATGTAAATTTTATCTTAAAATTCCATCGTTGTGTGCACTGAGCAGTTTTTTAAAAAAAATTCATATTCTATGTTGTTTAAGGAAGAAATAATTATTCTAATTTTTATTACCCATAGAGACCTGGTGCAGTATTTTTATTTGTCCACTCGGCTGCTCAAAGCGAAAAGGAAAACTTGAATGACCATTACAGGATGATTAACACTCTCCTTGTGGATAAGTGCTGTGAAAGTGAGAAATGCTCATCTAATAACCTAAAGATTTCCTTGCTATAAGGCCTGTTTTTCTTAGGAGTAGGCCAGATTACAGTGAGTATTCCTTCTTGTACATTTCCCCAGCTTTGTATTATCATTGCATAGCAAATGTTTCATTAGTGTTTTAGACTTGATTTTCATGAATCAATAACTGGTTAAGTACAAAAGAGTATTGAAATCTATTCCACAAACATAGAGCAGGCAAGCCTAAGGATTATAGCCGACCCAATAAGAGACTTAAATGTTCTACTGCTGACAGAAGCCATCTATTTGAGAACTTTTTATTCAGTGGAAAGAAGAGAGGAGTGGACTTCAGGGGCTCAGTCTTTTAAATCCTAGTCTGTCACTTACTAGTGACATGACCTTGGGGAAGATTCTCAACCTTCCAGGATCTCCACTTCATAAAAAGCAAACACAGGCATTTCTCAGGTGGTGTTCTCATTGTACCATTCCACAAGTGGCCTTTCTTTCCTACATTGTTAAGAGAGTTGCAAATTTTAGTTTACAAGAAGACACCACATTTTTGTTTTTGCCTAAGGGAGTTTATAAAAGAATGAAGATACAACCTAAATAGTTCTAGAGACGCCATTTGTCAGTGTCTCTTCTGGATTCTTTATAGATTTATTTTTGAGATTGAAAAGAGAGAAGAAGGAGACTAACGCAGTGTTATTCAATTACATGTCTTTCATTGTCAAAGCATTATTTAACCTTTTGAACACGTTTCCCACCAAGATTCTTGACTAGTCAGAAAATGTTATTAAATTCAACATTTTTCTGGAAAAAGAACGAATTTTGTACTAATCAATGTTGTTTGTTCAATTCTTCGACAAAAATCTTGGCTCTTCAATAGCAGGTTTTTCTAATTCTGTTTCATAATTGCAGTGAGACATCTTGGAGGATTTATCTCTCGTGATGCATGCCAGCAGTATGTGGCCTTTTCTTGAACCCGTCAGAACTGTGACTTTTCTTTGAACTCTTGTCTGCTTGGTGCTACTGACCTTGTTGCTCATTTATAACTTGGGTGCCGTTTATCACTTGCAGACCTACAGAGACTGTTGTTGAAACAGACTGAATGCAATCATTCACGCCACTGCCTTTTTCAAGCAAGGCCTCGCAGCTTCCTTCCGTACAGGATAACTGATAGAAAGAGATTAGTGACAAAGCTGTAATTCTATTGAGGGATTGTGATGTAACTGTATCATAAACCATGAAGTCAGGCTCGGGAGATTTGAGATCACCAGAATGCTGAGATTAAGTTACAGCGGCTACAGTCAATCTCTATCAATATGTGTTTTGTGATGGTTTGTAATCTGCCTGTAAAATATTAGCTACCTGGAGAAAATACTGCTTTTTACAGTATTGACTTTAATACGGTGCCTGCAATTCTAAGAGCTTAAAAGAATATTGATTTTTATTTTTACAAATAGATGTTTTAGAGACCAGTTATGCATCTTAGTTCTGTGAAACACTGTGTTGATTTATTGCCTATAATTTGATAATTTCTAATATTTTGAAAGTGATTCTTTTAGTGAAAGTGAATTTGTTGATGAGAAATTCACTTAAAATGAGCTATTTGAAAGAAAATATTTAACAACACCTGTAACCATCACCATAACCTATTTCCAAAGCACTTCTATTATCCTAAGGTGAAACTATACCCATGCAGCTATTTCTCTCAACTTCTCTTTCCCCCTCATCCTATGTGTGAAGTTTTTGAGGTAAAAATAAATTAATTGAATCAATATTTTATTTATTTAGCTCATAGAAGGAAATAAAACCATTATATTTTTGTCATCTATGTCATTTCAGTAAGCTTAGGCCTTTCCTAACATTTTCAATATGCAATTTTAGGGATAGGACTTGTTTGGGTAACACAAGTTTTTGTATATATTCTTATTATTTAAATTAAATGTACCAAAGAAGGTCTGGATAAGCTAGTATAAACAAATCTTCTTATCATAAGATTTTTTCAAAACCCTTTTTATTAATTAACTCTGCTTCTCTTTGTTAAAAGCTATGCAATATAGCATTTTCAAATTCTTTGCCTAAATTTTCTTATAGCTTAAGTCTACTCTTGAGACCTATTCTATGGCATGCAATCTTATTGACAGATGGTACTTAAAAGGAGGTTTTTCCTAAAAGTAATTTTAAAAATGTAAGTGACACTTCAAGCTCACACTGACATCACAGTCTGTTAACAAGAGCCTGACTCAGAGTTTCTGAGATCTCTCTTGGGACGTTGAAAGAATGCCTTACATTTTTAAAAGCATTTTTGTACATTATCTGCATTTCTGACAATTGTCTTGAAGGCTTGGTGTCCCATTTTGGCAGATAGAAAAACTGACATTTACAAAAATATTAGTTAACTCTAGTTATGTCAAAATATCTTCCTTTGTGGTTAAGTGCTTTGTCAGTACCTTACAGTTATAAATGGTGGATTAGAGTTTGAATGCAGGTGTTTGGACTTTCAAATTTTGCAATCTTTCTTTTTATTCTACAGTATTGCTGTGTAAGCATAACTCTGTACTCTAGTTCTCGGGGCCTCAGTTTTCATTTAGATACACTCTATACAAGTTCTGTCTGTATCTGAGAGACCCTCGTGCCTAAGGCAAGCTACATATTTATATTGGCTTTAAGTATATTTATGAAAACACCACAGAGGTCCTCTTTTGATTCTCTAACTCTCTCTGAATTGTGGGGGCTTATATAAAGGTCAGCTGTCATAACTGTTCATTTACTTGGGAATGTAGTTTAGAATTTTTATTGAGATCTTGAAACTCCTGATATATAGCTTTTGCTTTTACTAAAACGTTTAAACAGCCTAGGAAATAGTGCAGGATTTTTACAACAGAATTTAAAAGCTGGAAGAGATCTTGGAGATCATCTAGCATCTTTATTTTTTATAAATGAAAACTAAGGCCCAGAGATGGCAAATATACTGGTTTCTCAGTGTTATAATTTTTTTCAATTTTCACCCTTTTTTGGATTGTTTATTTCATTTTATATGATTTTTTCCATTAAAAAATAAATGTCCCAATCAAGATTTTCCCATTTCTTACTTGATCTATCAAAATATTTAAAAAAGCATATTCACAATGCAGCTAAAATGACTTCTCCCCAATTTTTGCCAAAAATGCTCTAGTGGGGAGTGATGGTGCACGCCTATACTCTTAGCACACTGAGAGGCTGACGCAGAAGAATCACAAGGTCAAGCCCTGACTACACAACTTAGCAGCATAGCAAGACCCTGTCTTATGATACAAAGAAAAAGGCCTAAGAGACTTGGCTCAGGGAGATGGCCCTGGGTTCAAACTCCGGTACCGCTCATGTACTGAAGCAATTGTGCTTGTTGCAGTTCAAGAAAAAATAAAATAATACATTTGATACACAAAATATTAGGTGAAAATAGAATAAAGATTTTGGGCTACAAAGGTAACAGCATAAGAAGAATACAGTTGTAGAATATGCAAATGTGAAAGATATCTTCATCTTCAAGTCCACCATGAACCAGAAGGACAACACAGCCTGGGAACTTGAAGAAACCAAATCTGAGGAAATGATTACATACTCTTGTTCATTGGTTTCATCATCACGAAGTGACTGAAAGGTAGAAGAGACAAACTGTAAGTTTCAAGGAAGCTTTATGTGGCATCATGGGTGAAAGACCCTTAGCAAAAGAAAAGTATTCTTTACAGCTGCCATCTCCACTCTGGGTGATGAAGGTCCAAAAAAGGCACATGCTCTCCACACAGGCAGGCTCATCGGAGCCTGGAGCTCCTGCACGGAGAGCTGTTAGGGTCCCCACCTGACTCTGATGTTCTTAGCTTTTCAAGCATCTTTCAAATCTCTTTGAAATTAAATACCAACAGTTAATCCTGAGGTCAGAAATAAATGTATACCACCTACATATTTTCCCTTCTCAAGGGTAGCATGGCTAATTTCCCTTTGACATGTATCTATCATACTCTCTTCTGGGTTTGTCTGTGAGGGTGTATTGGAAGAGATTAACATTTTCTTTAGTAAACGGAATAAAGCAGATTGACCCAAGTGTGAGTGGGCTTCATCTAGCAAGAAGGAATACAAAAAGCAAAAGGGAAACTTTCTTGTGAGTAAGAAGACACTCTCACCTGACTGCTTCACCAGGAACACTAGTCTTTTCTTGCCTGAGGACTCAGAGTGAAACACTGACTCTTCCTGGGTCTTCAGCTTGCTGGCTTTTGGGCTGAAAATACCACCAGCACTCCTGGGTCTCCAGCTGCAAGGCCGTAGGTCTTGAGACTTCTCAGCCTCAGTAATCATTTCAGCCAAACCCTTACAATCAATTATACACACACACACACACACACACACACACACACACACACACACACACACCATGATCAAAATATATGGTGAATATTTAAAGTTTTTTGGAAAATGTAGTACAGTAAAAGACATATCGCCATTAATCTCCCTTACCAGGCCCCCCTGAAGACACACTTACACTAGCATTCTTGCCACGTTCTGATGCAGTTCTGGAAGTTCTCTCCTGTGTTCTTGTGAGATGATCAAAAGGATGACCAATGCTGCTGCTAACTGCCATCCAACAGCAGATAAGGTCCTTCAAAACATTACAGCGTATCCTCATCCACCTTCTTCACCAGGTCTGGATGGTGCAACTTCTGGTTCCTCCCGGTGTCAAAATGACCATGAGAGGTAAATGTTTTGAATTCATTTGGGACAAATCTGGCAATGCAGCCAGAACAGTGCAATTGGAAACACTCACGAAAAAAGATTCCCAAAACTACTTCACAAAGTGGCAAGAATAATTGGATGTGTATTTGGAATACAGGGAAACATTTTGGTAAGGATTAATGGCAATGTGTCTTTGACTTTTTAAAATGTAGACATTCACTGTGTATTTCAATTATATCTTATGTGTGTATAATGTGCATAGGGCATACATATATACCTATAAATATATGCATATGTGTGTATACATATGTATATACTGTTGGTTCTGTTTTTCTGGATCACTCTGAGTGATACAGCTAGGTACACAAACAAGATATAGATCTCTACTATGAAGAGAATGTCAAAATAATATTTTTGCCTTTGCCTGGTCATCCTCGTTCATGAGATAAAGGAGTCATTTCTGGACCCTTGGCCTGTTTCCAGCAGAGAGGATGGGCACATGTCCAAATGTATCTGTCACCTTTAAAACAGCTCAGTTGTTACTTGAAAAGGGAAAAGATTAAAGTGGATAGATATGTCAAACGTCAAATGACCAAGTGCATTTTATTATTTCCTTCTCTCATCTTGGAAAAATGGAATTTTCATAAGTTTCCCCCTACATCTCTTTCCTCTAAATCTCTCTTTTAATCTCTAGTCATTTACTTGAGTTGATTGTGTCTTCTTCAGTTGTTAACAAGAGTAAGCCAGCTAGATTCTCACTGTAAGTTTCTGTGCCTGTGATGCAAACAGTCCTCCAAAATCACTTCCTCAGGACTCTCAAAATACCATATCTTTTGCAAAATTTCTAATTTCATGTACCATGTAATTGCCACTGTCAGACTTTTATGATTTCTGTCAAGAGACTGACAGATGGTTCCTTTAGGTGGTTGATACGATGGGCAGGAATAGATGTTAGCATTAAGGGGAAAGGAAAGTTTGAGTCCAGCCTAATTTTTAAATCCTAATTTTTTCTTTTTTTTTTTTATTTTTTCTGGTACCGGGAATCGAACTCATGACATCGCGCTTGCCAGGCAAGTGCTGTGCCACTGAGCTAAATCCCCAACCCCTCAAATCCTAATTTTAAAATGAATTTATTCACATTGTCTGGTTTAATGACAATAATAGGTCAGAAAATAGGCATTCATATGTTTGCAACCCCCTTTAAGGCACCAGCCTTGCAGAAAAATTACTAGTCTATGCCTATTACTTTGTTCTTTGTATTGAATATTTTATTCCTAATAGTATCAATTCTATGCTTGGCTATCTCACCACAACCTAGACTAAGCACTTAAGTTCATTGTGAACCTATCCCCATTTATCACTTGCCCATTGCTAAAGAAAGAGGCATCACAAATGAACATACATTTATGGTCACCAATAACTAGTTCTCATAATCTATCCTAGAGCTCATAGCTTCTCTAGCACTTCATATAGGTAATCAAAATGCTGACCTGTCTGTCTATAGTTAGGCAGTCCAGTAATCTGCAATATCTGGAGGTCTATGTGATCCACTTACGGACATGTGGCTTATTACAACACGGTAAATATATCTGTGAAAGGGCTCATGCCATCTGACTGATGCTGCTATGACACTCTCCCCTCTGGTCTTTTCGAAGTAGTGGGGACACTAAATATACTTCCCTTGCTTGTCATTAGAGAATGTTCATGGAAATTATCAGGACTTCTTCCTTTGTCAAAAAGATTGATTTTTCCCATAGGAACACCTATATTTCTGAGCAAGGAAAGAAGAAAACATATAGCAACTATAAAATGTACAATAATTTAAAGTACTAAAATTTTGTTCAAAGCCATAGATTGAAAAAAATTGAACATACTAGTTATGTAAGAAATTTCATATAGATTTGACTTATAAAAGATAGCTAGAGTTGTTAAATACTTACTAAATGACTGTTTTATTTGCCTTCTAAGAAATTAGAATGTATTCTTTGATATTTTTTTCAGCTGGCTTTAAAAGCTGTCCAGGGAAATTTGAATCAATGCCTTATTTTTCTTTCCACACATTTTTCTGTAGCAAGCAGATGTGCTTTGCAAAAGTAATCTAGTTTTTTCCTACCAAACCAATGCATTATTAAATATTGAGTGAGACTTGCAAGTATGTCAAAAATGAATA
This sequence comes from Chinchilla lanigera, assembly GCF_000276665.1. NCBI lineage: Eukaryota > Metazoa > Chordata > Mammalia > Rodentia > Chinchillidae > Chinchilla > Chinchilla lanigera. The sequence goes on from NW_004955407.1 coordinate 17,641,021, forward strand.
GGAGTAGCGGTGAAATTTACCAAAAGTAGTTAGTGGATGGACTGCAAGGACTTTATATAGGAATATTCTGGGAAAGACCCTTGAAGCAAACTGTTGCTCTGTTCAGTAGTGGAAGCACTAATTTGGCATATGTTCTGTTCAGGTCACCAGAGACCTCTCTGGAAATCGGGTATTTAAGGATAATGTATCCCTGTGGGCCTTGACATTTCTCCCCCACACAAACACACCCTCCTGGTAGTTGAGTGCCTTGACATCAGCCTGATATTTTCTGCCTTGCTGTCTCTGGGTGGACCATAGAGATTATGATAAACTCACATTAGCTAGAGAAATTGTGCACATCTTTCATGACCTTCTCTACTGTGTTGCTCTTTAAAGCACTTGCATGCTCCCTGTCAAGGAGAATGACCTGTTTTGTTCAGCCAAGCACACTCATTGCAAAGAAAGCATTGGTGAACAAGAGTGACATAGGGATTATGAGTGAGTGTACACGTTAAATTACTGGAGGACAGAAAGAATCAAATGTGAATTCAGAAGCTTAGTCTGAAGGCTGGAACACTACACTAGAATTCAGGAAAGATATGCTACTGATGCTTTTGTCACTTATACGCTGGATATCCTTGGGAAATTCTTGAACTTTGCTGTGTTTAATATTTTTATATGCAAAGTAACCAATTTTAATATCCAGGATAATATGTTTATAAGATGGGATTTGCCTTATTTTCTTTCTGCTTATCTGAACTAGCAAATGGCAAATATACAAACTAGAGTAAATATATATGAATATTAATTTTGACATTCTCTCCATAATAGAGTTCTATATCTTCTTTGTGTACCTAGTTGTATCAATCAGAGTGATCCAGAAAAACAGAATCAACAGTATATACACATGTATACACATATATGCATATATGCATACATATATATGTATGCCCTATGCACATTATACACACATAAGATATAATTGAAATACACAGTGAATGTTTGCATTTTAAAAAGTCAAAGACACATTGCCATTAATCCTTACCAAAATGTTTCCCTGTATTCCAAATACGCATCGAATTATTCTTGCCACTTTGTGAAGTAGTTTTGGGAATCTTTTTTCATAAGTGTTTCCAATTGCACTGTTCTGGCTGCATTGCCAGATTTATCCCAAATGAATTCAAAACATTTACCTCTCATGGTCATTTTGACACCGGGAGGAACCAGAAGTTGCACCATCCAGACCTGGTGAAGAAGGTGGATGAGGATACGCTGTAATGTTTTGAAGGACCTTATCTGCTGTTGGATGGCAGTTAGCAGCAGCATTGGTCATCCTTTTGATCATCTCACAAGAACACAGGAGAGAACTTCCAGAACTGCATCAGAACGTGGCAAGAATGCTAGTGTAAGTGTGTCTTCAGGGGGGCCTGGTAAGGGAGATTAATGGCGATATGTCTTTTACTGTACTACATTTTCCAAAAAAATTAAATATTCACCATATTTTGATCATGGTGTGTGTGTAATTGATTGTAAGGATTTGGCTGAAATGATTACTGAGGCTGAGAAGTCTCAAGACCTACGGCCTTGCAGCTGGAGACCCAGGAGTGCTGGTGGTATTTTCAGTCCAAAAGCCAGCAGGCTGAAGACCCAGGAAGAGTCAGTGTTTCACTCTGAGTCCTCAGGCAAGAAAAGCCTAGTGTTCCTGCTGAAGCAGTCAGGCGGGAGTGTCTTCTTACTCACAAGAAAGTTTCCCTTTTGCTCTTTGTATTCCTTCTTGCTAGATGAAGCCCACTCACACTCGGGTCAGCCTGCTTTATTCCATTTACTAAAGAAAATGTTAATCTCTTCCAATACACCCTCACAGACAAACCCAGGATGGAGTATGATAGATACACGTCAAAGGGAAATTAGCCATGCTACCAGTGAGAAGGGAAAATATGTAGGTGGTATGCATTTGTTTCTGACCTCAGGATTAACTGTTGGTATTTATTTTCAAAGAGATTTGAAAGATGCTTGAAAAGCTAAGAACATCAGAGTCAGGTGGGGACCCTAACAGCTCTCCGTGTAGGAGCTCCGGGCTCCGATGAGCCTGCCTGTGTGGAGAGCACGTGCCTTTCTGGACCTTCATCACCCAGAGTGGAGGTGGCAGCTATAAAGAATACTTTGCTGTTGCTGAGGGTCTTTCTCCCATGATGCCACATAAAGCTTCCTTGAAACTCCCAGTTTGTCTCTTCTACCTTTCAGTCACTTCGTGATGATGAAGCCCATGAACAAGAGTATGAAATCATTTCCTCAGATTTGGTTTCTTCAAGTTCCCAGGCTGTGTTGTCCTTCTGGTTCATGGTGGACTTGAAGATATCTTTCACATTTGCATATTCTACAACTGTATTCTTCTTATGCTGTTACCTTTGTAGCCCAAAATCTTTATTCTATTTTCACCTGATATTTTGTGTATCATTATTTTTTCTTGAATTACAGCAAGCACAATTGCTTCAGTACATGAGCAGTACTGGGGTTTGAACCCAGGGCCATCTCCCTGAGCCAAGTCTCTAAGGCCTTTTTCTTTGTATCATAAGGCAGGGTCTAGCTATGCTGCTAAGTTGCCTAGTCAGGGCTTGACCTTGTGATTCTTCTGCGTCAGCCTCTCAATGTGCTAAGGCTATACGCATACACCATCATGCCCCAGTAGGGCATTTTTGGCAAAAATTGGGGAGAAGTCGTTTTAGCTACATTGTTGTTGTTGTTGTTGTTTTTTTCCGGTACTGGGGATTGAACTCAGGACCTTGTGCTTGGCAGGCAGGCGCTTATGGCACTGAGCCATATCCGCAGCCTGTTTAGCTGCATTGTGAATATGCTTTTTGGAATGTTTTGATGGAACAAGTAAGAAATTGGAAAATCTTGATTGGGGCATTTGCTTTTTAATGGAAAAAATCATATAGAATGGAATAAACAAAAGCAAAAAAAGGGTGAAAATGGAATAAAATTATGACACTGAGAAACAAAATGTTAAAAAAGATGTTCAAATCGTACTTAAAATAGTGACTCATTAAGGGAGGCAGATTTTTTTCCAAGAGTAAGGGGATGAATAGCTATATAATTATAGATAATGAAACTATTGAAAAGTATTAATTACCTGGACATATTGGAAAAAGATAAATTATTGTTATTAGACATGATTACTGACTTTCATGAGGATAGTATAAAACTCAATGATATCAAAGCAATGAAGACATCTTAAATAACTGGTTAAAAGGAGTGCACTTCGAGTATCTGAGACGGTAAATGTATTGGCACATCTACAGCACTTGACGTCTTATTTATATGAAGGAAACTTGGTAAACCTTTCACAAATTGAATAACAATTCTAAATATTTTCACCACTGTCAATAAAAATCATAAAAACGAAAAATTCCTAAACTACCAGCAGTTTAAAAAAACAAACTATGTTAGTGAAAAGATTCAAATAGTGAATTTTGTGATATTCTCAGGTTTTTCAGATTTTTCAATTTCCAATGATTTAATCATTCTACACATTCAAGTACATGCCTAAGTTTATAATCTCTTTCATAAGTAAGGTCCTATAAATTGAATGTTTCAAGAACTATAAAATATGAGTCCTACAGATACCACATATTACATACTTTAACATTTGGTTTAATTTTTTCTTGTGTGCCTGTTAATTCCTTATAAAAGGAAACCAAAACGTGTATCTTTAAAACCTCTATGTTTTGACCAATACTTGATATATTTGTTTGTTTGCTTTTTGTTTTTTTCCAGTACTGGGAATTGAACTCATGACCTTGTGCTAGCTAGGCAGGTGCTGATAAATAGAGCTATATATTACTTTGGAAGTAATTGCAGGTGTGGGTGACTGAGCACGGGCTGGTCTAGGGAGATCTCCAGGAGGTCCTGAGACCTTGATTTCATCAGGAAAGGCACTGAAGAATTCAAATGAAAGCTTTTGAATGGTAGGGCTATGATGTGAATATGGTTTGCAGCCTGTAAAACTCATCTTGAAACTTGATTATGGTGTTGGAAAGAGATGATTAACTCATTTAAGAGGAATTTATGTCTTTCTCCTGGGGGTAAGTTTTCACTCACAGGACTTGATTAATTACCACAAGAATGTGTTGTTATGAAATGACGATAGCCCTCAAATTTTTTTCTTAACCACATGCGACCACCTATCTTTCCACTTTTCTGCCACGTTATGGTGTATACCATGAAAGCTTTTACCAGAAGTTATTACCTTGCGCATGGACCACCCAGCCTCCATAACTGTGAGTCACATAAACTTATTTTTGTAAATTATCTAGTCTTAGGTATTCTGTTACAGCAACAGAAAATGAACTAACATATATAATGATTCATCGTTCTTGAATGTTGGGAAAATATTGCTAGCAGTCATATAGACCATTACTCCTTAAATAAAAGCATAGCTTTGTTTGGCTTAGAGAGACTATTTTTCTAGGACCTGATTTCCAACCTTTCCCAATTGTGACTAAAAACATAAAATTCTATCTCAAAAATAATCATCATTTTGCATGTGAAATTTGTATCAGAAAAAGCCTCAACTTTCTTTAGGCTACATGTGAAAGTTATAAATGAAACACATTCTAATAAGACTTTAATTCATCTGCAAGATATTTCAATGTAACTTTATTAGTGTTGTTGATTTTCTAACTTTTGGACATATCTGAGCATAAAATTAAGATGAATCAGTACTTTCAGTTGTGGGATGTTAAAGAAAAAACATGAAGCAAAGAGAACTCTAACTTTTGCCTGAAAGATGTGAGATATTTCATTTTCAAAGAGGAGAAAAATTTCAGCTTATTTATTTTTTGTACTTTGCAAATAATTCCTAGGAAAGGAATAATGATAAATTTAAGTTAGGTATGTTTGGACTTTATTCTTTTAAAATATTAGTGTACTATAGTTATTAGTGAGTTATTAATTTATATTTTAGATGTATAATTAAATTAAATATGTACATTTTTGCCAACATGTAAATAAAATGATTTTTCTTATGTATTTGCATTGTTTCTTTTTATTTTCTATTACTACTGTGATTTAGAGTATGCAGTTAAAATATTTAGGGCAAGGTTTTTGTTTATTAAAACTTTGAATAAAATATTTAAATGAGAAATTCAGGTGATACCTACTTCTGGAGAATTTTAAGGTTGGTTATCACTTAGCTAAGCAGACCTAGATACACTTTTGTCTTTTAAAATGAGACTTCTAATTTCAGTAAATGGAAAAATATTCCTTGCTCATGGATAGGAAGAACCAACATTGTGAAAATGGCCATACTCCCAAAACTGCTGTGCAGATTCAATGCAATTCCCATTAAACTACCATTAGCATACCTCACAGATCTCGAGAAAACATGCCTTAAATTCATCTGGAATCAGAAGAGACCCAGAATAGCAAAAGCAATCCTGGGCAACAAGGACAAGTCAGGTGAAATCACAATTCTCGACCTGAAATTATACTACAAAGCTACTGTAATAAAATCAATGTGGTACTGGCTAAAAAACAGACCTGAGGATCAATGGAACAGACTGGAAGAAACAGCCACAACCAAAAACACTCTCAGCCACCTAATCTTTGATAAAGGAGCCAAACAAACTCACTGGAAGAACGATAGCCTCTTTAATAAATGGTGCTGGAAAAATTGGCTTGCTACCTCACAAAGACTGAAAATAGACCCAAGCCTATCACCATGCATCAAACTCAAGTCAAAATGGTTCACAGATCTCAATATTAAACCAGAAACACTAAATCTATAGGAAGAGAAAGTAGGTAAAAACATTGAAGACATAGGGGTAGGCAGAATGTTCATGAACAAAAACCAAACTTGGAAGAATCAACAGCTGGGATCTCATCCTTTGGAGAGTATCTGCACATGTAAAGAAATCACCAGCAGAGTAAAAAGAAAACCCACAAACTTGGAGAAAATTTTAGCTGACTGTCTTCAGACAAAGGGCTTCTATCTAGAACATATAAAGAATTAAAAAATATCAGCCCCCAAAATTCAAAGACCCAATCCAAAAATGGGCAGCTGAGATGAATGCACACGTCTCAGATAATGAAATACAAATGGCAAATAAATACACGAGACTAGCATCATTAGTCATTCAAGAAATGCAAATTAAAACAACATTGAGATTCCACCTTACCCCAGTAAGAATGTCTATCATTAAATCAACCAATGACAAATGCTGGCGAGGTTGTCGAGAAGCAGGAACCCTTCTCCACTGCTGGTGGGAATGCAGACTGGTGAAACCACTGTGGAAATCAGTTTGGAGATTCCTCACAAAACTAGGCCTAGAGGTCCCATTCAACCCACCTATTCCCCTTTTGGGTATTTTCCCAGAAGATCTAAAAACTTTGTATCACAGTGCTATATGTGCACCTATGTGCATAGCAGCATAATTTTTAATTGCTAAATTGTGGAAGCAACCCAAATGTCCATCCACCGAGGATTGGATAAGAAAATTGCGGTACTTTTGTATAATGGAATATTACTCATCTACAAAGAAAGATAAACTCAAGGCCTTTATAGGTAAATGGTCACAACTAGAGACCATACTCATAAGTGAAATAAATCAGACATACATGTGCAAGCATCGCATTGTCTCACTAGTGTAAAACCTGAAGGAGTTAATTTAAATTAGGAGGTATGATAGACATGAAGTGATAGGAAAACAGTGAAGGGTAAAGGACAAGTGGGATGTGGGAAAAAAGAAGGGAAAGAAGGAGAAATTTTGTTTGTTAGTTAACATAGTTGTTCTACTGGCCTCTATTTCTTTGCTGAAAGAAACTGTCAATGAGTCCTTGATTGATCAGTATTGCATGTCTCTATCTGTTTTAATGAGAAACCATTTTGAAGATATCAATATGTAACACAACAAGCATTGTTAATTCCCTACCACTTTGTTTGTAACTCTGTATTGTCTGTATTGTTCTTTTGCTATTTTGTAAAAGGTTGTCTGTTAATGTTTTCCTCTTTTTAATTTTAAAATAAAAAAAATGAGACTTCTAATTCCTAACAGTCCATGTCATGATAACTTTTGCATTCCTCTAATGGAAAATATGATAGAGATAAAATGAGTAAGTAGCTTGGATTTCAAGCTTGGGAATAGAGAAAATCTAAAGTGCTTCTCAATAACTTACCATAGAGATAGTGCCCTGTTGCTGACATTCATCAGCTGGATATTTAAACAAAACAAAGGAACAATCTCTCTTTTCCAGCCCAGACACTCTTTGTTTCCCACATTGTTATACATTCAGTAAGCGAATATTTACTGATGAATGCTATGATATCATCTAACATACCGGACACCATGGTATATAATAACAAGGATTTGAAAACACAGATAAAACCACACTTTGTTCCTGATGAACCTCTGGTCTAGTTTGGGGGAAATATTATGGTAAATGCTAAACTTATAAGCAAGAATTTAGTGCTGTGGAATTAGGGAATTAATTTTTGGGCTTGGGTGAATTAGGAAATGTGTCATCAAGCAGATTGAATATAATGTGTAATCATAACAATGCAGTAAATATTTACATTAAAAATTTATTAGAGGAAAGGACAGATTAATTCTCCTCAAAGTACTCCCTTTTGCTTCAAACACACTTATCCCAAGGTTCTTGTTCTTGCCATTTTCTAAAGCAGTTATGGAGGTCTTCTTGTGTGTCTTTAGTCAGACTCTTGTGGCTGCCTTTAACCTTTCAAAATGTTTACCTTTCATGGTAATTTGATTGTGGGGAAAAGCCTGAAATTGCACGGTGCTAGATCCAGTGAGTCAGGTGGGTGAGGACACACTGTAATACATTTACTGACAAAAATTCAACCTATTCAGGACATCAAGGCAGCTACTGGGGCACAACTAAAAACACTCACGAAAGAGGACTTCCAGAACTGCTTCAGAAAGTGATAAGAAGAATCGTGTACTCTAGGTGAGGGGTATTACTTTGTGTGGGGTTAAGGGCAATATGTCTTTTACTGTAATGCCCTTTTTAAATTTAAACATTCACAATATTTTATGATCACACCTTGTATACATTTGTTCATATCAGAGACTTTGCACTTTAGAAATGGAGGAGATTTAGAGATGCTTATCCACAGAGTAGTTTCACATTTAAAAGTAAAATACTAAAGGGGTCAATGTACTCAAACATGAAACTGCTTTGATGTATTCAATAAATTATTGAAATCATTGAAATGCCAGCTATCTGCCTAGTGCTATTTTAAGTTCTGGGTTAAAACTGACAAAAATGACAACAAAAATCCTTGCCCTCCCGGAAATCTTACTCCATCAGCAGTAAGGGCCACACAGAATTAATCAAATGCTATCATTCAGAAGTACAAAGGTGGAGAGAATAGAAAACATGTAGTAAAGGAGATGGTAAAATGACTGAGGGTACAAAGATTTACACTAAGTTCCAGTCTAATAGAAGAAAAAGACTGACTAAGAAGAAAGATCCAGATCCGAGTGAGGTCTGAGTTGTTTAATTTCACAGGGTAATGTACAAATAAACACTTGTTTTCTTTACAGTTCTTTTCATGATGTTGTTTACTGGAACAGTGCATAGAAGAAGGAGGAGGAGGAGGAGGAGAAGGAGGAGAAGGAGAAAGAGAAGGAGAAGGAGAAGGAGAAGGAGAAGGAGAAGGAGAAGAAGAAAAAGTAGAGGATGAAGAGGAAGACAGAATTTCTGAAGAAGTAGTGGGCAAGTAAAACGTTGAATATCTGTGAGGATTTTGTTGCAGTGGTGAAAATAAATGGAAAGACTTTTATTTAGAAGGCTGCTTTGGAAAAAAGGAGAAACAGATCTGTGTTATAAATGGATTCTTTTATGGAAATTTTTTGTAACTCTATACAATTATGAAAATATAATGGTCCTATAATTGGTTGGGGATTAGCTACATTGGCTTGGGAGACTCTGATTTATAAAGTGTTTCTACCATTTATCCCTTTTTGCAGAGGTAGTAAGCTCAGGCTGCAGAACAAAATGTGGCCCTCCGGCTCTGAAGTCTCTGCTCTTTGCACAGTTGTTTAATCTTATGAATTAAGTGCCGTTTGAACAGGTAGGAATTTGTAAGTTATAATGAAAGCGTTGACTTCTCAGAGTTATTAAAGGACCTGGATAGCTTTCCTTAACTTTTAAGATTGGGGAAGAATAAAATCTCTCCATATCACGCACACATTACACACCATAATTTCAAAAACATCACAAGCATACCTTGGCTTTCATCTCACCAGTGGTCTAGATAGTTTTCGCATCTAATGGACGTCATTGTTAATCTGTGAAGTGTTAGTTTTCAGATATCTTGGAACAGAATTTTTCAGATTCTAAATATCAGCTCCACAGTTTTCTAAAATTTCTCTGATGATATTTATTTCAAAAATTCTGTAATTTCTTTTATCATGTTTAGGTATTCTTTTCTCCTTCTGTACTTCTTTTCATTTTTATTCTTTTACAAGGAGAACCTATGTCTCTCTATGTTTTCTGTTGTACACTGAAGTTTAGGATACAGTAGTGAGTTGCAAAATTAATAAACTGGCATCCAAACAAAATTTTAAAAGGTTAATAGAAGATAATATAAATAACAGCATGCACAGCTTATAGTAAGGATAGGTATTGTTTTATGAAACTTTTTATATCTATATATAGCCACGATGTATAGTATATTTTTCCTGGGAGTAACAGTAAAAAGTTAAAAGCCACTGGAGTAATGAGTGTTAAAGACTTGATAAAATTATACAGAATTATTTTGAGTATCCTATTTAAAAAACTCAACCAGGCATGGGCTGTAAACCAGGGTTTATGACTATTTTTCCTTATGGTGATTATTTGTTTTAAAATTTTTGTGGTAGTAGAATTTGGCCCTGTTAAAGTTCACTATAATGTTCATTCATATTAAGTATATTCAGGCTGGAATGAATCCAGTTCACGGAACAATCTGGCCCTCAGTAAAAGAGGGTGAGATGGGGGGAGGTTTTTTTTTTTTATTCATACCTAAAGGTTTGGACAGTTTCCTCATGGGAGTTGAATTCCACCTTCCTGTTCATATACTCTTATACACAAGATTTATTTTAAAGGTTATTTTCCTCATAAAAATTTCCTTACCAATAATTCATGTACCAACTTACTGCTAATAAATGCTTAACATGAACATGACAGATGCAGTTTTGTATTAATAAAAGGATAGTATTCCCAGCTCTTGTTTTGAGATAAAATGTTTCATTTTCTTGCTTTTACCTCTTTTTTTCACTAACTTCTATGGAAGTGAAGGATTCTTTAAATTCTTATTTTATATTTAGAATGTCTAACTCAAAGTTTTGTCTAAAAGTAATTAAAAACTGTATGTGCAAATAATTACTTGGTCAGTTTTAAAGCTATTTTAGAGATTAATGAAAAAGTGACTGAAAAGTTACTATCTGGATGGAAGGATAAGAATATGATATAATCCCACTTTTTGTTCAAACTAAACATTAAAGATCTAGTAGCAGACAATATTGGGTATAGAAATTTATACACATGTATCCTTTATTTGTCCTGGTGCCCTATTCCCACTGCTGTCAATCCTAAAATTTCTCAAACATATGCAAGTCTACTCTTATGCTAGAGGACTAAAAATGTTTTGTTGAGAAGATAGAATCCACTGTGCTCTTTAGGGTCAATCAGTGTCAACAGAAACCACACAGAATGTTAGCCCAAGGGTCTCAAAGATCCCAATGCAAGGTTTTGGACACTCTCTGACTCATAGCTCAGAGATTTATGGTCTTGCACACATGCAGGGACTCAGAGAAGAGTGTTTCTCAAACCCAGCGCTCTGAATCTGGTTGAGGGCTAATTCTTGTAACTGTAGTTTCAGACATTTCCTCCCAAGTAGGTTGTGATCATGTATCCCCAAGATAAGGCCATAGGCAGATGTGGCCAGCCATAAACACAAGCCATATGTGCAGTCACATATATTGCCCAAATGTTCATACAAATGTATGAATTCTACCTGCTCTATCTAAATTGCTTTCAGTTATAAATGATTAAATAAATCTTATGTGCCCCCTACAATAAGCTGTCGTCTTGCTCCAGCTTGGTGAAATCCCAAACATATCACCACATAGGACCAAAGGTACATGTACAAGCCATCCGGGCAATATGTACAAACTTCTATGTGAAGAAAGATACTGAAGCCAGGTTTGGTAAAACACGCCTGTAATCCCAGTGACTAGAGAGGCTGATGCAGAAGGACTGCACATTCCATGCTAGTCTGGGCAACTTAGCTATACCCTGTCTCAGAGTAACAAGTGTTGTGGGTATAGCTCTGGCCTGGCATGGGTTCAGTTCTTAGCTCCACTGAAGGAAAAAAGCAAGAAAGCAAGAAAGCAAAGAAATGGAAAGAAAGAAGAAAGGAAAGAAAAGACAAAGAAAGAGAAAGAGGGGAATAAAGAAAAGAAAGTGGGTCATCTCTGATCATCACAGGGAGATGTTGAGGCACGTGGAGCATCTAGTGGATGTTAAAGCGCATCTACTCCTGATAACCCGGTAATGTGACGCTCTTCAACCTTGTGCGGTATCTTGTTACACCAAATTACATTTAAACTGGTACAGTCTACTTTTTAAAGTGTATTTGGTTCATGTATCATTGCCTGCCTACGGTTACTTGCTTTGTTTCTATTCTTTTGATTTCAGGGACCCCAGGTATATTTGTATGACTCATGGACTCGCTAATAATCTGTACTTTGGATGAATCCATCCATCACAGGAGATGCCCTTTCAAGATTGTATTGACTTGCACTTCTCAGTGCTAAGCTTTGTTTGTAAGTCATCACTAATGTTTTCAATAAGTTTTAATTTTTATGAACTATTTTTAGTGTCCAACTAGGATTTCAAATAATGCAGTAAGAACAAATAACTTATGATGTGATTTTCAGAAAGTAGAAATAAAACAGATGCTTTTTGTAAAGTCCAGTCTAAGGTGTAATCTCAAGCCAAATCATAAAAGCCTGCATCTTTTCAAAATGTGTCTGAAATTTAGTACTCACACAGTGTGCTTTACTTCTCCTATCTTTGCACTCATCATGATTTTGTACTGGCTTGATATTAGACGTCTCTCAGAAATGACTTTACAATCCATGGCCTCAGACCAGGTCTGTGGCGTCATCACTTTATCATGTGCACCTAATACAGGAATGACCATGCCGTGGGATCAAATGAATTTTGTTAAGTTGGTGAGAGACATTTTGACCCTGAGCAAGATTTTACTTGATTTTTTTTTATTGCTATATTGCTTAACAGGCAAGATTAATAGGGTAGCAACACATTTAGTAATTAGAGACACTATTGTAGGGATTTTTTTCAGTTTTATTTCTTGAATTACTTGAAAGATTCTGAAAGTATTTTGTGTCCAAAGGACAAAGTGAACCTCACTGTACAGTGAATAGCTGCTCAGCAGAAGCTGCGAATCAGTGCAAGTTTTCAAAGTCCTTGAGGATGCTCATGGGCCATGCATCAGCATATACACAAAACAGAAACCAATATTTTGTTCAAATTTATTTGTCTAAAAATAAAATATTCTTCACAACTGTTGTCCAAATTATGGTAGGACATCTATGTACTTTACAGATAAGAAGATTACATTGAAGAATTCCTCTACTTTTTAAGCAAAAAAAGTATGTGCTTTAAAAAGTTTTGAATGTCACTATCATACTCTGGTTGCTCTTCAGATCCTATAAATCTTTTGCCTTTTTGAATGTCACTGTGTTAACTACTATTGACATTTATGTACAATACTACCATGGTGTGAAATATTACATGGTGATGAATATATCTTTTCTTCAGTGATACGAGTGCAGATCATGTAAACTGTGCAAGGTAGAACTGCTTATATTATAAACTACCTTTTAGAGATCACAAAGTAGGAAAATTCTACAGGCTATTAGCAACTGACAAATACAGAGTAACCAAGAAAAACTGAGGAAATTATAACATAAGTGGAGTAGATACTCAATAGAAAGGAGATTTCCAAGAAAATGGCAGCAAATTCTCTAATCTGGTAATAATAAGAGCTTGGTTAGAGCAGATTGTTTGGTTATTGGTGAGATAAATTAATAGACAAGAACTACTAAGCTGGCTAGAAAGGCCAGTTGGAGTGGTTTGAAGAGTGGCAAGGAAGTTAGATACAGAAGAATGTTGTCTTCAAGTAGTGAAGAAAAAAAATAGGTACTCTGGAATGTTATCATTGAGCTTTTTAAAAAGAAGGCAAAGTTAAAGATTTTGACAGGCAAATAGAAATGGAGACCACGTTTCACCACCAGACATGCATTAAAGATAAACTGATATAAAATTAAATCTAAGACACAAAAGATGGGTAGGCAAATAACATAAAAGACACCTGTGTAACCCTAAATAAAATAATTAAAACATTTGCTAATAGGGTAAAATCAACAGAAATAAATCAACAGAACAGAAAAAGCACATAAGTTGAGAGATGACTTATTAGATAAAAACATCTGAGTTCTTTTAATTATTCAGGAGCAATGTAAAGAGATTGACTAGCTTTCAAGTACACATGAAATACAATATTAAATTTTCTAAGAAAACAGCTAATAGAAAGAAACAGTATGTTTAAATACTAATGTGTGGAGGGAGAGAACCTTGATTTTAAATGAAGGATTTAATAACTATTTAAACATGCAAAATCATAATGCTGACAGTAGAGGGCAGGATATCCCTGATACTGTGTTGATAATTCCTTGAAATTGCAGAGAACTTCATGTTATCACTGGAATCATATATTTCATGTGCTCAGTCAGATATTAAAGATTTTATGTTTAAAATTCTGATGACAGTTTACTGCTTTTTAAAAAACAGAAGTCCTGATAGGTTCCTGGTACTATAAAGACCTAGCTTCTAGACAAGGAAATGTGTCTCTTATTAGCCTTTGGATTTTGGAAATCTGTGAAGTTTTGCTAATATATTTTGACAGTCATATCTCTTTGTTGCTGTTGTTGATAATAATTTCAAAGTCTCTGGGTTACAAAAAAAGAAAACCATGCTATGAAGCAGGATAGGAAAAACCCTATTTTCTAAATTACCTGTAGATAATTTCTTTGTAATAACCAATGTTATTTTCTGGGTATAATTTATTTACTATCCTATAAATAACTTTTTGTTGTTGTTGTGTTTTTTTTTTTGGTTTTTTTTGTTTTTCTCCGGTACCGGGAACCGAACTCATGACCTTGTGCTTGCCAGGCAGGCGCTTTTGCAGCTGAGCTAAATCCCCAGCCCCTATCCTATAAATAACTTTAAAAATCCTTCTTAGATTCTAACTCCCATACAGTATCTTTGTGCTTACTGCAGACAAAAATGTGGTCTTAAATTTTGTTAAGGTAACTATGTTAGCATATAGGAAGCATTTAAATGTTGTTTTCTTTCTGAATCAAATAGATGATTTATATTGGTTCCTTTTAATGTAATAATTCTAATTAAAGTGTTAAAATGAAGTTTGCAATTAGATTTTAACATTTTATTAATGAGTTGCTAGGCTAGCCTAAGCTGTTTTATGATAGTAAATGATCTAAAATGTTAGTGACTTACAGCAACATTTTACTTCTCATCCTGCTGTGCGGTGGTGTGGGTTGGTATCAGTACCGTTCTGTGCTATCCTCTCTGGGCCCAAGATGGATGGAGCGGCTGTTATCTAGAACATTCTGGTCTCATGGCACAGGAGACAGAAGAACCTGCCAAACTACACTGTGACTTTAATTTTCTGCTTGCCAGTGACGTGTGTCATGTCTCACTTTTCCCAAGTCATAAGACCAAGGTAGACAGCAGTGTGTGGAGACTGCAATCCTAAGAGTCAGGCTACAAGTGCTTGCAAAAACTAATACTGTCCACCACTGTCTCCTTATTAGATTTGTTAGAAACTTTGCCAAAATCTTAATCAATTTGTTAGTAAGCTAACGGGTGCCATGATTACCACTATCTTGCAGAGGACTCAGATTTAGAAAAACTTGGCTCAAGGTACATAACCACATTAAAAAGTCAGTTTGAATTTTATGACTCTTCTTTTTCTTGACCACTCCCAATTATTTTAGGAGTCTTACATAAGTTTTATTTATTGTTTCTTCATGTATCTGACTCTCAAATGAATTCTGATAAGAATACTATTAAAAAATTACCCAATTCATTCTATTAATTATTCTTATTACATTTTGGTGGTAATAGAAACTGATGCCAGGACCACTCATATATTAGGCAAGTGTTTTACTGCTAAGCTACATTCCCAACCCTCATTATCTTTCAACTCTTCAAATACAAGATATATTCAAAATATCTTTTCATACTAATTAGAATTTTAAACAACTTGAAATGCATAGAGCGATCTAGTCCTAAATTATTATATTTATGAGACAGCTGAAATAAGTTTGAAATTAATAAAAAATGTAGATTATAAAATTTGTTAAACTAAATATTTCTGTATTTAAAAAGAGTGCAATGTCATCCCCTTCTGGTTCAATTCCATTTTAAAAGGCCGAGAACTGCCCAAATTTCAGGTCTGCACATCTATCCTAACATAATGTCAATTCCACATTCTGATAGGGGTACTGTACAGTTTGATAATGTTCTCTGGGCATCCAAATCTTTTTGCCCACCAAACCATAATATGTGACAATTCACATTAGTCAGTTTCTTTAAAATCGAACTATATGCAAAGCCAAAGGGAGTAAGTGAACCCATATTTGAAAGAGAACCAAATTTCTTTCCTTTTCCCTTACTGCACGGATTAGTTATTGACAGTTTAGACTGGAGTTGGATCTTGATTTACTTCTCTCTAGGTCAGAGTTAGGCAAACCGTGGCTAGTGAACCCACCACATGTTTTGGCAGTGTAGCTACATTCCTTTGTGTAAGTATTATGTGTAGAAGCTTTGGACCTATGCAGCAACAGAGTTGAATAGCTGTGATTAGACTTTAAGGCCAGTAAATACAAAATATTTACTCAGTGGTCCTTAAAGAAGCTTGCTGACCTCTATTCTAAACACACAATTATGGTCAAACTATTAATGTGTCTTTATCCTACTTTCTAATCATAAAATATGAATAACAGTCTATTACTAGTTTTGTGTGAGAATTAAATGAGTTACTCTAAAAGTTAGCACAGTAATAAATGGCAATAAGAACATATAAAAACAAGTTGCTGATAAACCCATAATCATGTCCAGGAAATATAAAATGGCATGTATTTCCTCCTCACTTAAGGACCTGGTAAAACTCTTGTAAGAGAATCGATCTTTAGTTATGTTTGATGGAGGATCTGGATTCTTTCTGTGTTGTTTCATTTCTGCTGAGCCTTTTCTGTGTCCCACGCAGTTCTCGCCTCATGCGAGCCTGTTTGGAACTGTCACTTTTTGTAGCAGCCCCTTTTTCTGACTATCTGTGGAAAAATCTCCATGTCTGCATCTGGAATTGCTCAAAGGTCACTGTAAGTATTGAGTCTTTATTAATAGCTTGTTCTCCTCCAAAATGTTTTCCAAAATGCCTGCAGCCAGAGACTTATAGCTAGAGAACAGTTTTCCAATCTGTTTTCAGAGACCTCACAGCTTCACTCTTTATTTGCTTTCTCAGCGAAGAAGAGCGCTTTTATTCTGCTTGCTCTTAGGCATGAAGGGTTTTCATGAGTTAAAAACAAGTTCTTTGTGGCACAAATGTGTTTTAGTCCAGAATGTTTAAACATTCTAGATTAGAGCAAATTTAGGGGTTGTGATATGCCTAACATGATGTGAGCTATAAATTATGTGAAAAGTTTCTTCAGTTTTGTGACTTCTGATATTTCCTTAGGATTATTTTTCAGATTACAAGTAAAATATGTACAAATTTGTTTTTACATAGTTTTCAATATTGCAAATATTTGTACGTGTTTTACAGCAACAGCAAGAGATAAAATAACTTTCAAGGTCTACCTATCTCTTAGCTGTGGTACTTCCTGTCACAGAGCCTCATCACATATATTATGTATGCTATAATTTAAATGCCAACACATATCATTACTATGCCTTGTTATATCTTATATCTTACTTGATTTAGTTCTGTGAATAGTTTTCCATATCATTAATTTTTGCAACACAATATTGTAGTGCTTGGAAATACCTTATTTTATTCAAGCATGTTCATGTTGGACCTTTAGAAAGAGAATAAAGTGCTATAACTTTTCTAAAGGGCAATTTTTAAAAATGCAAAATGTTAACTTTAGAGTTGTTTAGATAGAAAATTATATTTCTAGGAACTTTGTTGTAAGAGAAATAATTGGGCAAACTCATCTGAATGTATGTATTTAAATGCCCATGTTAAAATAGTGAAAATAATTTTGCAGTCTAAAAGACCATCAGCAGAAAATTGTATAAATGATTTATGGTGCATGCTTCATTGGAATACAGTGTGGTTAAAAGTGCTGGAGCTCATTTATATTTCTGTATATTATAATTATTTATGCTGTTTAAGTGAAATAGACCCAACTAGAAAATCCTTTGTTTAACAGATTCTAGTTTGGTAAACACACACACACACACACACACACACACATAAATCTGGAAGAATACTTGTCTTGATACCAATTGCAGTAATCACTAAGTCCTGGCACCAGGAGTGATTGTTCTTTATGCTTTTTCTTTGTAACATTGCATTGCAATCCATATGTTACTTTTATGATCAGGGAAAGAAAAAGTATAACTTCAGAAAGGAAATAAAAAGACTTCTTAGAACACTCTTCATTAACCTATGTCTAATTGAATAATAGTTCAGAATATACTGTGAATGCTTCATATTTCTTGAGAATCTTCATTTATTTTAATATCCACAAAACTTTGCAATGATTTTACTTATACTTCAAAGATGCTATGGAAATATTTTCAGGTAAGAATGGGTTCACAGACAAATGGAGATTTTAGTCCCCTCATATGGTGTGTACAGAACTGTGATGGGAGTACATCCTTCTAACTCTTGCTTAATATGATTTCTCCAGAAAGCTGTTCTATCCATAGGATGAAGAAAGCTAAAAAAATGGAGACTGAATAATTCTTATTTATGTTAAGAACTTCTAGGGTGAGGGCTGGGGATTTAGCTCAGCGGCAAAAGCGCCTGCCTGGCAAGCGCAAAGTCATGAGTTCGGTTCCCGGTACCGGAGAAAAAAAAAAAAAAAAAAAGAACTTCTAGGATGAAGAGAGAGATTGTAGGACATTTCTCACTGCTTGCCCTTTCTGTTCACCCAGTGAATAATGTCAGGAAAGTAAATCTATATCATTAAATAAACTATGATTATGGTTTCCCCAAATTATTGTCTTGCTCCTGATATATAAATATCTTGTGATATAATTAAAAATTTAAAATCATACCAAACATTCATCCTTAATAAGAATTGCTAACTCTAGTGTTATTGATTGTAGAAATCTCGTGAAACTGATGTCAATATGTTTCTACTCCCTGTAGTCACCTAGCGTGGTATTCGTAGTGTTACAGGAAAAAATAGAATTCCATCATTTTCTTTCGCATTAAGGCAGGACGGTGCATCTAATTCTGAACTAAGACCTTGACAGGAAGTGGTGGGTCTCTAGGATGTTTAAGTGGTTGTAAATTCCTCTATCTCTGATCACCCCAGGAGCTATAAGGAGAGACAAGAAGTTACAGACAGACAACTAAGCGCTTGGTTCCCTGCATGAGCGAATGGAAGACATGTATATTTCATGTGAACAAGATATTAACTTGCATGGTATAAACCACTGAGATTAGGTGGTTAATCTGTTACCAGGCATAACTCTATTCTCATGCACAAATGAGTTTTAGAAATAGGGTTCTACAATAATGAAATATTTCATATGTATTTGGGAGGCAGTGGACAGGTGGTGAGAATTTATCCTGAAGTAAACAGAAAAGAGAATTCATATAATGGAATAGTGCAACATTTGATCAAAATTAGAAGACAGAGGATGGGGCTAGGAGACTTTTAGCTCTTGGGTAAGAGGGAGAACATCGAACCATGACAACATAGTACCACATATGCCACTACTGGCTATGTTTGGCAAGGTATTACATAACAAAAATGAATTTGGAAAGCAATCAACTGGTTCACAGAGATGAGAAGAAACAAAAAAGGCTGTAGTTAAGTGGATTTTCACAGGATTAGAAAAACTAAGTATTTGTTGATCCTAAATGGTAAGCAAAGGATTTCTATAGAGGCTTTGGGTAACAACTATTTAATAAAAACTTTCAGTTGATTAAAGTTCATTAAAGCCCTTAAGTTGAGAAAAGTTTTAAGGAAGATAAAGCTTTTAAAGGAAGGATTTCCCACTTTCTATTACAAATGAACTTTAGGTAGTCATCAACAAATGAGGGACAATGGCGTGGGGTTGAGAGAACAAAGAGCTCTGGAAGATCTGAGTCCTAGGTGTTTAAAAATGTGGGTATGATTACTAGCATTTAGAACACACTGGAAACAAATAGAGAAGAAGCCTCTTAACCATTTCAGAGAAGTATTCTGTACTGCCAAAGAAACCACAAGCCCAGACTGAAGAAACCTTTGACTGTACGAAGCTGAAAAATAGCCTTTGTGCATATAAGTTTATGTGAGCAAGAAGACTGAGACGGCTGCACAGGCTTGAGGAGCTATACTTGCAGATACTGAGGAAAAGAATTCACATTGCTCAGCAGATCTTCAGCACTTAAATGGGCTGAGGTGTATGTGCCATTCCTCTCATTTCTAAAAGTGAGTGTAATTACCGTGGATTGTTACATGTTTGTGTATTGAGTGAGTGTTTGGGGGCAGGAAATTTGGTTTTTGATTCATAGCTCTCCGGATCAACAGCAACCACATTTTGTTCAGTCGGGGTTATTGTATTTGACTTTGATATGCTGGACTTTGAGATTCGTGTGCTGAAGAGATGGACTTCAGGCTCACATGTAGTGGTGTTGAGTGTTGGAAAGATAGTGAACAGAAAGTTGCAGAGATTATTAATCTTTTCCATAATTGATTCTTCTTCTTTTGTTGGAAAAAATTTCTATGTATATCAGAGATATAATTTGTTAAAGACCTGTGAAAAGAAATGAAGTGCTTAAGAGTAACTCTGAGTGTCCAAAGCTTTTTCCCCTTTGCTGTGTTAAATGCCGAATCCACATAAGGTGGTATCACAAGTTAGTGAAATTTTCTCAGCCTAGGTATGAAAACCACCACGAAGAAGAGAAATCTTTGTTCACCCAAGTCAGACTTGTATTATGTGCTGGAAGTAACCTTTTGTTGTGCTGAGCCATTAATATTTGGAGTCACAATTTTAAAATCAAAATTGCAATGCTTTTTCTGTTCTGAAAGCTACACCTGGGTTTTGTTCCAGGTAAACATCCATGTAGATCACTTAATTAAAAAGAATATGATGTTCAGAATAAAGACTGTTCAGTATAGGTTTAAGCTAGAAGAAAGCTAAAACTCCTATTCAATAATTCTGATACCCTATAATGATATTTCATGTCTTCAACAAGTGTGCCTAAACCATGAGGGATAAATTATTTATTTCAGACATATCTTATTTTTAACGTTAACCACTCCAAAAGACTAATTAATGATGTATGTATTTTCTTTTTAGTACAAGATATCATTTTTTTCTGTAATTATGGATAGGTATAAAGCTTTGTGGCACCTTATTTAATGAGTCTGGTTCTGTTTTCCACATTAATTTATTTTTACTTGAGGACATAAGAGTAATTTGTTAAATATTTTATAAGAATTTGAGCAAACAACAGTGTTTACATTAGAGAAATAAAGCATTCATTTATTAAGAAGGTTTCTTTTAAGAGTATGAAAATTTATTGAAGAAAAGGAATGGGAAATCAGAGTAGCTCCTAAGAGACAAAAGGGACCTGAATAGGTTGCCCAAGAAGTTTTGAAGAACATAACATATCGTTAGCAGAAAATATATGTAGGTTTAGTGGATGGTATCAAGAACATTCATCTAAAATATGATCACACTGAAGTATTTAATTTTTTGCTTAACTCGGTACAAACTTTAATGAAGAATGAAATTTTATAGAAAAGGTAAATTAGAGTGCTAAGTTAGGAAAGTATGGAAATGTGATTAACTTTGCTTAATAGGGAACCAAACTGGGTAATAAAAGTTGAATTTTGATGTATTTCTTAGGATATGTATGAATAATATATATATATATGTATGTATATCATAAACTATCATTTCTAACTATAGTAAACCTAAGAATGTGGAGATTGTCAAATTATGATGTTTGCAAATGTTTGCACTTAGTTCTTTTCTTTGTAAAACAGTCACTTTATCTCTCAAGCAGACTTAGGTTATGTACTTTACCTGCTTATAAATATAAAAGACAGGAGTAAACAACCCACTTAAAAATCCACTTGATGAGAGTACTGCACTTTACATCTTACAGGATATGGTTTTGTAGTCATTGAAGGGCTACATGACTCTTAGAGAAAATGGATCTCTCTCTCTCTCTCTCTCTCTCTCTCTCTCTCTCTCTCTCTCTCTCTCTTATTGTCTACTGAGCCAGAGCTCCCTGGCCTTCAGTACTCATGCAATAGTGAATCCACATACTGCATTTGCAAGGTTGATGCTTCATTTCTATAAAAGGAAGGTTTACTACAATGGGCTAACTGGATTCTCTTCTGGTGAAGGACACTTTCTAGAATGTGGTTCATGTAAGAAAAACAAAAGTGAGTATCATTCACTGTAGGAGTGAGGTTTTATTGCTGTCTTGCAATCTGAATTTGTAAATAGCTTTTAAAACCCCATATGAATGCCAATAATGATCATAGCAACACATTCAATCTTATTATTTTTATTGTTTAAATGATATTAGTTGTAATTAAGTGGTATGTTTTTCCCAGTGCTTTTTCATTTTCATTGAATCCCACAAAATTTCAATATCATAATATTGAATTGGTGATAACCCTTTTTGAGATGATTTAAATGAACTTCAACATTACATTAATAAGGCTTAGTGAGCCACAACGTATTGAAACCATTGAAAATAAAAGCAAATTTATACTGGGAACAATTATTCCATTGATGCTTTTAGTGCTAAAACTTAAAACTATCAATAAATACAATTAATGAAACTACTAGAAATGCTGCATGGGGCTAACTTTAGGTAAGTGGATGGAAGGTTAGGGTAGATGTCTGATGCCTAGGGCATAAAATTTTGAGGTAGTAATACTTCCCCTTTTTAAAATTCATGACTACTGCTAGAACTTTTAGAGGCAGGTAATTTTTCTGTATTTCTGTGTTTAGTAGGAAACATCATTCTATGTATCAAATGATTGATTTAGATAGTTTCACTTTGAGAGCAATTTTATCTGTGCTCTGGAACTCAAACTGAGACCTTCAGCTGATTAATCTGAATATTGAAAAAATAAATACATATTAAAACTTTTCTTCTCTCCACCAAATCTTTATGTTTAACTAATAAATTAAAGAAGCAAACATGACATAATTATTTTTATTTAGAAGCACTATCAAAGTTAAATAAGAATGCAAAATGCCAGCTGTGCCATGGACTACAAGTAATCTTTGGAACAATTAATGGAAAAAATGACTTGGCTTAATAAATTACTTAAGAGGGTCAGAGTACATCATTTATGGCTTTTAATATATTCACATAAATGGCAAGTGCTAAAATTGAAGTCACCAAAATATTTATTTATTAAAAACTCTGTACCAATAACTTCCTTGACTCACTGTACATAGTCTGTTCTTTTTGACTTAAATAATGACATGTGTGCTAATTGCTCATTTTGGTGAAATGCTTTTTAAAATGTACTTTAAACTCAATTATAATAACTTCTTTGGATACTAAAAGTAAAGAGGACTGAGGAATTTTTAAGAGACAGTGGAGTTTTTGTACAAATAACTAAAAATCATGAAATAGTAAAGATAAAGAAAACATTGGAGCCATCTTAATTTTCCTCAGTTACGGAATAGATGGTTTATATTATCAGATGTCCCTGAAGGGCATTGAGGAATTTTAAGTAGAACACTGAAGAGAATATTTTTGATTTGGAAATGCTTTATAAAAATTGTAATTTATTTCCTTCCTTCCTTATTGCAATGTGGAAATTCATTTTATTATTGTTATACAGATGAGGAAACTGAGTCACAGAGAAGTTCACTTGCCCAACTTGTCCAAGCTAGAAGGTTACTGGACTGAGACTCATGCCATTAGGCCTGTAAAAAGTACTTACATTCTCTGAGCTTTGGACTTGCTGCTTGCCTTAGCTGATAGATTTATTCTTTGGGGTTTTTTGGAGTTGTAATAATTGTTATCTTTTTCTGGAATATTCTTCAGAGAATTTTGGAGTGGTGGTTTGGTGTTCGTGAATTTCTTAGGCATTCTTTGTCATGGAAGTATCTTATTTCTCCATTAATTTTGAAAGATGGTTTTGCAAAGTACATCAATCTGGGTTGGAGTTTGTTTTCTTTTAGGGCTTGAAAATCTTTGCTCCTAGATCTCCTTGACTTAAGGGTTTGTGTTGAGAAGTCTGTTGTTATTCTGACAGGCTTTCCTTCAGAAATGATTTGTTTCTTTTCTTTCTTTAATAGCTTTTAACGTTCTGTTCTTGTGTTGTATTTCTGGAAATTTGACTATTACATGCCTTGTAAATTTTTTTGATGATGGCTAATTAGAATTCTATATGCCTCTATTTTCTGAAATTCCTTTTCCTTGCTTGGAAAAATGTCAGATTCTTTTTCCTTGCTTGGGAAATTTTCTGTCATGACTTCTGTGAATAGTTTTTCCATGTCATTTGTACTATCTCCTACTTTTTCATTTTTCACTCTGATCAATCTTTATATCATCTAGCAGCTGCTAGATTGATTTCTCAATCAATGGTGGCTTGCTATTTGTAAATCTTTCTTTTTATGCTTGATAACCAAAATTCTGTCTTCTATATCTGAAATTTTGTCTTCACATTGGCTCATTCTGCTGCATACATTTTCAATGGAATTATTGATTTCCTGGATATCTGTTTGGATCTGTTCCATAGATTCCATTATTTCCCTATGTTGGGCATTCACAGTTTCCATCATTTTCATAAATTCCTCTATTTTTTTTAACCTGTGTCTGCTGTAGAGTCACTAAGCATGTCTTTTGTTATGGTCACAATCTCTGTAGTTATCTGAGAAATTATTTATGATTTTTTTCTATAGCCTCATTCATCTCCTTCATTATTTGTGCTATTATGACTTCAGAGAGTCCAGGTGTGGGGCTTTCAGATTGTTACACTTCATTGCCCCTGGATTTGCCTTTGGAGAGCTGGAAGTTCAGGGTTGCATCTTGTTCAAGTGTCTTCTCATTTTGTATTTTTTTGTTTAATTCCTGGGTTGATGATTTTAAATTGCCTACGGGAGTAGCTTTCTGGCTAATATTTAGAATCCTTAGGAAATGAATGCTTATAAGAGGTGTTCCAGGGCTTGTGGATTTTGAATCTATTGCAATATCACCTCTTCAACTTTTTGGGAATGAGAAGCTGCTGCCTACTTAGCCCAGCCCCTGGTTCTTTGGCACTGACCAATAGTATATTTTTATGACCCTTAGGCAATCTCAGTCTTTTTGTATCTGGAAGAACAGCTAATTAGAAAAATTATGTCACCTTGTCTTAAGTACAATCAGCAGTAACAATAACATGAAACAGACTAGAAAAATGACAAACTGTGATAGCTATTAACTTGCCACGTTTAACTATATGAACTAAATTTGTGGTTATATAACAAAACCTTACAAAACCAGAAAATTGTATGCAGGAAATAAACCCTCAGTATGGTGATTTTACCCTCAGGAGAGAAAATTTTAAAAGGGCTAGGGGAAAGAGAGAAATAGAAGAAGAGGAAGAGATTAGAAGCAAAGATGGAGGAATTTGGAAAACTGGTGAAGAAGACAGGAAGGAAAGAAAGAAGAAATAAAACCAATGGAATAGTATAGAACAATAACAACCACAAAAAACTAGAAACTATGCTCACACTTAAAACAAAAAGCAAATAATCAAGAAAACATAAAACATAAAACAAGAGGGGAAGATGAGAAGAAAAGAAGAAAAAAATTCCACTTAAAGGTGCAGGCAACCTGGGCAGACAGAGTCCAGGTTCAAGTTAATTAAGCCCAGCAAGTCTGCCATACTTTATGGTGGGGTAGTTGATATTCCCAGCAAGCCTGCACCTTTAGTTCCGCTAAAGTTCAGGCTGGTTTCTGGCTGTGAGGCTAGAACCAGATTTGTTCAGCCTGCAACAGTCCACGCACCTCCTGCCAGATTGAACTCAGCTCCCTGACAGCCTGCTGACTTGAACTTGGCAGCATGACCATGTTACTGGGAACCACTAGATGGACCTTGAAGTTGTTCTGAGTTCTGCTGGCTGCTCTCCAAGATGGCTACCAGCCAATTACCCTCTCCTGGGGGGTATCTGAACCCAAATGTCTCACCAGCCACTGCATAAAGGATCACAAGCTAGTTTTATTTCCTCACACTGTTATTAATTAAATAGTTTGGATTATATATATATATGTATGTATACCTATATGTATTTATGTATGTATATATATATATTTGAAGAAACTGTAAGCTATTTTAAGAAATGAATGGTGTCATTATCGAAGGCTGGTTATAAACATAGGTCTTCAGCAGTAGATATTACTTTAAAATTTAAAAATCTTGACCAAACCACATCTTAGGACTGTCCTTTGGTATACTGAAGTTACTGCAAACAACGTATTTTGGGGTTGTGACCTCATGTTTTCCTTTGTTAATGACTAAGTATATGGGCCCATAACTCATGTCTGTTTACCTTTTTTCCTATTCCTTGTTATTATGTGAGGGCAAAGGTAGAAAATTTTGAATCTTTGTAATAGGACATTTGTTTGTGTCCTTTGATGCAGAGAAAGCCACAATATATCTTAGTTTGTTCAGGGGTTCAGCATGAGATCATTGATTAGATGTTTGATAATCAGGAGAAACTCATGTTTTACAGTTTGAGGCAGAAAATCCAAGTCATGGCACCTCGTTCAGAGTGGGACCAACCCTGGTGCTTCTTTTCAAAGAGCCCTACTTCAGTTCGTAAGGACAGTCCCTCATGACCTAGTGGCCTCCTAAAGATCCTACTTTCTAATACCATTGCATTGGTGATTTTAACATAACAATTTAAGGTAGGTTCAAGTACTATAGCAATATATTTGAAAACTTTTCTGTTAGACAAAACTATAGAGAACTCCAAAGTGGTTCATACTGTTATTACCTTTTAAAGAAGTGAGTACACATTAAAATTAAATGAACTGATCTATTTGTGACTATTTCAGACAAGTATTGATAAGCAGAAACTTGGTTCTAAGCAGGTTGGCTGTAAGCCCCTTGCAGGAGGGAGTAGTTTTATAAATAGTAAAGAAAAGAACAACCAGAAAAGCTTTCCATGTTCTCTCTGGTGGGAGAGTGTAGAGTCTTGAAGACTGTTTGTGTGAGTGGACCCAGTGGGAAACAGAGCGTCAGACCTTGGGGAGATCCGAGAAGAGAGGCAGTAACTATGGAGAAATGTCATATGTTATATGAGTATATGCATAAATGTGATTCTGGAGATCAAAAGTGAGCTTAAAATATAGCATTCAGGAAACCTGGCCACATACAGTAGTTATAGAAAGAAATCACAAGTACGTTTGTAGTTGCAAAGGGCCAAGTCAAATTGTGTACTCACAACAGCCTCCAGTCCTTAAGGTAATTTCTTTCCCGGCTTACTATAGCTTTTTGCAGTATTTGCAGTTGGGCATTCTAAAATGAAGTAAAACAACGATAACAGCAGGCTACTCTAAATGTGATGCAGAAGAATTTAGTAACAATGGTAGTTATTTTCTACACAATTCCAGTATTCTTCTCAAAGACTGATTTGGTTTTTAACATATTTTATTCTTCTCATATTTTCCTCATGAAGAATATAATCTTTGTTTTTGAGTAACAGACCTATGAGAATAAATACTGGAGACCACCAGGTTCCTTTCATTATCTGAAGTACATTGGGATTTAGAAGGATCTGGGATTATTCAGCTCTGCCAAAAGTAGCTCCTCGCTTTGATTTTGCAGAACACATTAATATTAATTTTGTTATTTGAACATTTGCTTTTCATATAACGGAATCCACATGCTCAGTTAAGAGCAACATATGCTGTTTATTATGCAGGTTTATCTGTTCCTGATGATGCAGCACATAAATCAAATCTAAATTAAACCAATACCACTTCTCTCCTGTGCCATGGTATTCGGGTACAACATTCTTGGCTAAGAAGTTACTAGGAAGAATAAAATACTTCTGCTTATTGAATGTGATAGAATATCTTTAGAATTCCTTGCGGGATATCCTTTTGCCCTTCATAGTAATGACATTAGTGGATGCAAACTTTAAATATTTCTATTATAAGTTCTCTTATTTATGTGGTTATTTTTCTTAATGTTTAAAATCTTTTTAGTAGTGGCATATGATTTTACAAGCAACAGAATTTTAAAAAATTAAATGGCTTAGTGAGACAAAAGACCTTTCCCTTGTTTTGTTGGCTTTAAAATCTCAGACAGAGGATATAAAATTAATAACATACATATTTTAAAAGGTTTCGGGGACATTTTCACTGTTCTTGTTTGCAGTGGAGTAAAATGTTGGGTGTAATGGCATTCAGAGAGACGTAAATGATTTCTTATGTGACTTACTAACTGCAACAGTGAAGGAAAATGGAGGATCATTTTTGTTAGTGAGTTTTAATTTGTGTTTTAACTTACATTAACTCTTACTTCAGATGGTTTTAAAATTATCAAGCCACTCAGTATCAGACTGTACTGAAGTGAACATTTTTTGTGACAATTTCTCATGCTTTCATAATCCTTTATTCTAGGGGAAAATATTTACCAAGCTTGTAAATACAATATGCTTTTACTAAGGCATAGCTCAAATTTACCTTCTCAAGTCAGATTTCCTGTGCTTCATTAGTTTATTTATTTGTTTGTTTCTGGGAAGTTATTTTCCATTAAATTTTATGCTGGTTTTCGTCCTTGAGGTTTAGAGACAAAAGGAACAGAGTCATTCAAGTTAAGTCAAAATCAAAGGGAGAATCTGACAAGAATATTCAGGGAGGGGAAAGAGAATCTCCTCAAACATACAGCAGGTGTTCTAGCCCTCTAACTTTTTCTGGGCCTCTGTGGTATCTCTATTTGGTATTTGGTTGTGATGGCCCTGTTGCTCAATTTGTCCACATCCTTTACAGCCTCCAGTTCTGGGTTTATTGATTGTACTTCCTAGTATAAGACTGAATGCTTAATTTCCATATTCATATATTTCCATGGTTGCAGTAGGCCAATGGAAAGCATCAAGACCTTTTTTCCCTGTAGCTTTCACATATCCCTGAAATGTGGATAAGCAGCTCTCAGAATAGAAGCAAGATCATAATAAATATTTTGTTATTCTGTAGATTCCCAATTTTTTGAAAGTAAATTTAAAAAGTGCACACTAACAATGTGATGTTCAAGATATCTGTTCTGAGATTGCAGGAAACTAGAGAAAAGAGCTCAATGACAAGTCAAAATACACTTTGTGCTGGGACAAAAATTCTGCCTGACATCCTTTGAAACAAAAATAAAAACATTTGTGTTTAAATAATGAGCAGGATACTTAATACATTATAAGGCTTTAGGTTATAATAATATGGAAAGTCAATGAGCTCTGCATAATCCTCATAATGTCTGGCTTCTCTGTGTTTGACAGTCGGTGAACCCTCTTCTCTTTCTATTTCTTCTTCTTTGGCTCTGGGAAATTCACCGTACCCTGTATCTCTTACTCCTCCATTCCTTCTCAGGCTGCTGTCTTGGCTTTCCTTCTTTCCCCTTTCTCTCTTTTTAAAACATAGTCTCTCAGGACTTACACTGGATTCAAGTTATTGTTCTTGGACTTGATTTCAGTCATACACTCACCCTGCCAATTTGGTAATTCATCCTTTCCTATGGGATTACCAGTCAATCAGAACCCTAAAATGTTTCATCCTCAGCTTCTACACACAGCTCCAGTGCATAAGACACTTCCAGTTGGCTTACTGGACTTTTCCAGCTGCGTTACTGGACATTTCCAGCTGGCTACTTACAGGCGTGTGCAATCCTGCCTTGCCAAACTGAATTCGTCTCCACCCTTCATTGCTCACACTTTTTCTGACTTTTTCTTGTGTCAGTGAACATTTTCAACTGGCCACCCAAATTTGAATGGGCAAACAATTCTCTATTTCTCTCTTGACCCTTAGAGCGAATCATAATCATCTTGTCAAGTCTACTTTTTTAACCCACCCAAGTGTTGCTCTAGCCTTCATTTCTTCTGCCACTAATTTAGAGCTTCCTCATGTCTCACATGACTCTTCCTTCTGTCCTCATTCTTTCAGCTGTTGGGCCATAAATGTCACGCTACTCCTCTATTTAAAATAATTCAATGGCTTTCAATGCTTGCAGAGTCAAACGCATACTCATTTCATATAGCATCAAAGATCTGCGATTAGATCCTTGCTCTCACCTTTGTTTTTATCCTTATCTTTCATATGTTCCTGCCTACATCTGTGCCGGACATAAATACAGTAAAGTTGGTCTGGTTCAGAGTCTGATCAGAAGTCCTACATAACTTTCCTGAACAGAATGTTCAAATTTAGCTGTTAAACTTTGAGATATTTTTTCCTATTCAATATTATGTTCATTACATACTTTATAAACTTTACATGATGGATATTCTTTTAAAATCAAGTTTGTGTAAAGATTAAAAAATTTCTTCTTGGAAGAATTTATTTGGAGTGTATATTATTTGTGTAATAAGTTTTTCAGCAAACATATAAATACTTTTATGCTTGTTTGTTTCAGCAAGCATAAAAGTGAATTGAGAAAAGGTTTTTAAAAATAGATGGTATCATTTAGCAAGTTAATTATGTGAAAACTTCAAAGGTTAAATGACTTAACCTCTGTCTGATTGTACCTATACTACATATACTTATATGTGATCATATAGGTCTATCTATAAAGGTCTATGTAATAAAAATTATTCTAAGACTGAAAATAATTAAAACATAAAGAAGAAATGGAAGACATATACTCTTTCCTCTTATGTGTTTGTTTTTATTTTATACATCTTTTCCCAGTACAATTTGTATTGTCAGACTGGTTTCTCCGAGCTACTTTCATTTCCTGGGAAGATTTTTAGTATGATTTTTGTATCTTTGAAAGCAGATTGTTTCTTTAATCACTCTTCCTTAAGTAGTTTGTTCCATAAATAAAATTTATTCCAGGAAATTAAATGCAAATAACTTTTTCTAATATTATGTCTTAGGAGGAAATTCCATGCAATTTCAAAATTTGGCCAAGTCCTTTCTAAGAGCCTAAACAGAAATGTAATGAGATACATAGAGGACATATATGTACTTTACTAACTCACAACTATAATTTGCTTCTGAAAATGTGTATTAATATCTAATCATTGCCATAGCAAATTACCACAATCCCCACTGTATCTGTAATGTTCTTAACTACTTATATCACTCTGTTGCAGAGATCATTAATTATTAGCATGGGTTAGTTTGTCATAGTAACTATGGTTATCTTGAATTGAAGAACACCAAGATAAATGGTATATATAAAAAGCATTCAACTCTTTGAAAATTAAAAGCCATTACTTTCAAATCTGTAGATATGAGGGGTTACCAGTAGATTGTCTTCATGCTACCAATGAGGGAGGGTTGAATACAGAGATAACTCAGTGTAATGATTCATCTTATCCTAGCCTAGAGCTTAATTCTTGTGGTCAACTATTTTTATACTTACATAGACTATCCTTTCTATACCGACAATCCTTTTCATGATGATAGAAATGTCCATAAGAAGATGTGCTTGCCTATTCTTATCCTAGATCTTAATTTAAACAAATTGATAAGTGAATGAGATGTACCTATGGGACCCAGTGTTTAGTGAGCCCACAGTTTAACACTATGCCATCACTTGGTAGATGTTTGATGTTAGAAGAAATTTTGAAAGACTATTTTCTCCGCCATTCATAAGGGTGAGAGAACACATAGATTAGAGAATGGGCTAAAAGGACTTGCTGAGAGTCCAGCTATGCATTGTAAGGGACACAACATAGCAAAGTTACAGCCCACTGTAATTCCTAACTTGCTGATTATGACTACACTTGCAAATGAACTCTATATACTATTTCTATTCAATAAATATAAAGCATGTATTAAGAATTTTTATACTCTTCCTACTCTAAAGCTTTATATTTTGTAACTGGAATAGCTAAAGTCTTTTCTGTTCATCTAATTTTTTTCTGTGATTTTATGTGATTTGGCCTGGACTAAAGGAGTGCTTTTGGCTTGAAAACTATAGATACTAATGACAGAGAGTTTTGTCTTTGCTTATATTATACATTTCCACAGGGTAGAGCTTGTCTTCACCCACAAAGAGCCATGGGGTTTTGCTGTTATGTTCAGTGAGTTCTGTAGCTCTTCTTTATTGACGTTCTC
Source organism: Chinchilla lanigera (assembly GCF_000276665.1). NCBI lineage: Eukaryota > Metazoa > Chordata > Mammalia > Rodentia > Chinchillidae > Chinchilla > Chinchilla lanigera. The sequence continues at coordinate 17,672,582 of NW_004955407.1, forward strand.
TGCTTTATTACCCACAACGCAAAACATTTCTATGTTCTGCCCAGACGGTTCTATCTCGTTGTAATGTTGCAGGTAGTAGAGGTTGCTTCCTATTTGGAAAACAAATTGAAAATATCTTGTAGTACCCTTTAGTGTGAGGTTACCTTCCAGGTATTATCTTCATAACTTCCTCTAAAAGAGTAGGTGAGGGATATTATTATTTCGTCACCTTTTCTCCAATAGCATTGAGACTATCCATGAAAAATAAGTACAAAACTCAGGAAAACAAGGAGATTAAAAATGGGTAATCTTGCAAACAAAACACATGTTGATGTTCACATTTTTACACAATTTACTTCAAAATGTTTGACTGTCAGACATGGTGGCATGTGCCTGTGATTGCAGCACACAAGAGACTCAGGCAGGAGGACTGCTGATTCGTCAAGGCCAGCCTGGGATACATAGTGAGTTCAAGGGCAGCTTCAGCTATGTGGTGAGACTCTGTCTCAAAAAAATTAGAAACCAAAAACTTTGATTTAGCTTTGATGATATTACTTTCATGCATTTCCCTTTTGTTTTTCAATTTTACAGCACAAGTATTTATTCCTGATATTTTAAATATCATCTTGGGATTATTCCACAGAGTAAAACTTTCATAACTTATGTGGTCTTTTTCCATAAGAGATGGAAAAACTGCTACCTGTTATTTTATTGCCACAGTCTCGTGGTACACTGGGTCTCCTTAGCACACATATTTAGGATAATTCATTAGAACATATTGGTAACAGTTGATATAGTAGTTTGTGAAATTGGCAAAAATCCTCAGTCCCTCTTTTGCACTGTCATCTTGTAAAATTTCCTATCAAGAAGTTATGTTTGTTTCTATACTACTTGAGTTTAAACTGGTAACTTGTTTTGACCAATTAAATGAAGCAGAGTGACAATTGTGACAGTTCCAAGTCTAGTTCTCAGGAACCCTTGTAGCATCTGCTCTGGTTCTTGGAACCCTGCCAGCTACCATTAAACCAGCTTCTGATTTATGAGAAACACATAACCTACTTGTCTCTGTTGTCCCAACAGGTCATCAGGCAACCATGGAAGCAGGACCATCTCCCTGAACAGCCACTGATGGCACATCCACGTGTAAGTCCTACCTGAGCACAACTACCCCATTAAAAGAACGAGAATAAATTGCTGCCATTTTACCTCAGTTTTGCAGTAGTATTCCACTGCAAAATTAATACAACCTGTCTGACCAAAAGGTATGAACATTTTTGAGCCTTGTAATTCATATTGATAAGTTATTTTCCAAAACCAATATAAAAGTTTGCCTTGTCAATGGTTTTATTGCCTTCAACAACTTTATATGTTTGCAAATTACTGCAAATTTGAAAAAGGATACAGTAATGGTAATAGTTTCCAATTTCATACCATTTCATTGAAAATACTCACATTTCATACTGGATTTTTCCCAAATTATTTTCCTAGAATTGGGATAATATTTGGCACATTCATTTTTTTAAAGGTACACAAATTACACCTTACATTTTGATTTTCAACATTTTAGGTAATGGTTTTTAAGGTACTATCAAGTTATATCTCTCTTCCACTAATGTTATTAATTTTAGTAACTATCAAATTTATAAAAATGAACTCATATGGCTGAATTGCATGTTGCTTTCAGTGATCGTGTCTATTCTAAGCTGTTAAAAGTCATGTGATTATTCTTGGCTCAGAATACAAGGCAAGAAGATGATCTGATTATATTCAAATTGGAAAATTTGCTTCTGGGTCAAGCAGATGTGCAGAAAACACAAACACAGTATTGGCCTTTATACTTGTGAGACTTTGAAGTATTGCCATCACTCGGTCCTCTTTCATTGCATACAGAATGAGAGCACGGATTGCATCATTTATGTTGTCTTTGGCTGTAGGTAGTAGGCAACCCACTCAAATGGTGCTTCAATTATGAGTCTCATTGGATAAGACTGATGTTTAGCCAATTTATAACAGGATAGTAAAACCAATTTTTTAAAACTTCAAATACATTTTAACTGATGCTAAAAAGTATAATAGTTATTGCAGTAAGTAACAAAACTAATCAATGAAAAAGAATCCAAATATAAATTTTATTCCTGATCTCTATGACTATAAAAGCTTAGTGATACACAATAGTAAAGATTACTTTGCACATGATTTTGTGGACTTTAGATGATTTCATCTGAGCTCAGCTAACCTTACCTGACTTTGCTCATGTAGCTTCTGTTTGTTACATGCTCGCTAGGCGTCTTTACTGACGTTGCCCTTGCTGGGTTTGCTCACATATCTTGAGATGGTACTGTTTGGGATAAGGGAAGTAACTCATTTTTACCTCCTGTGTCTCATCTTAAAGAAGATGAGTCCAAGTGTGTTCTCATGGTGAAGGCAGAGGAACAAGCATATGCCCAATCATGCACATGGTTTTCAAATCCCTGCTTGCCTCTGGGTTACTAGTATCCCATTTGCCCAAGCAAGTCACTTGGCAGGCACCAGAGACAGAGTGGGCTAATGCTGCAAGGTTACATGGTCGAAGAAATGAATAAAGGGATGGGAAAAGCAGTGAGGCCATTGATAAAATCAAACCTCAACAAACATGCTCATTCAAGTTAACTGTCATAGGGCGTCATGTTCTGTACTGATTTATAGTCCTCTTTTCTCAATGATGTATGAAATATTTGTAGTTCTACCTAACCTATAAAGTGTATCATGGGAGATAGCATGAACATTCTCTCAAGAGTTCCATGCTTTAGGAGAATCAATACTTTTCATTGTCATTTAGTTACCATTGCCTAGAAATACCCATGTCCCTTACTTGTGGAATACACAGGGATAGAGAGTTTGGACAGTGATAGATGCTTTTGTTACATACAGAAATCTTTAGATAGTATGGAAGTTTAGCCAAAAGTTTATGAAATTTAATAATAAACTTCCTCCAGGACTAACTTCTATGCTGGGAAAACCCAGAAAAGTCTGGAAAATATTTTGATAAAATGCAAATATTAATAAATAAAAAAACAAATCATTTGAATTTATTGAAAGAAAAATTTTAATTCAACAAATTTATAAGTTGTTTATCATTGCTTGTGAACATTAAAAATGATAAAATATTGTGTTAATGAAAAATGAAATTACACATGTATTGCATCAGAATGTTAGTCATGTTCCAATAAGGATTTAAATAAAGAAAATTTGCAACTACCAATTAGTCAATCAATCAATCATTTTTTCAGTTTTATATAATATCAAATCATTATTTCACATAAATCAATTTTAAAAGAATGTTAATAATATATAAAACTATTGAGAAGTTACCATTAGAACTTTAGATTTTTTTGTTTTAAAAAGAAAATGGATGCAACTAGAAACCACACTTACAAGTGAAATAAATCAGACCCACATCATATTGTCTCTATAGTGTAAGAATCTGAAAAGAATGAAAGCTGTAATGAAACCCAAAATGTACGACAGATATTGTAAAAGAAAAAGAAGTTGCTCACAGTGATAGAACTTTACTTTTTGCTAAAATAGTCAAGTGGTCCTAGCAATAAAATCGTAGTGGCACATCACAAAAATACTAGTATGTACATATTTTATAGACCAGATTTCTGGCTCTGCTCATTGAAGGCATATTTACATTTGGAAATATTATTTAAATTTCTCTACTATTTTTCAAAACTCAGCACAGTACTGTAGAATTTCAATTACCATTGATGAAGCTTCATGTTTCACATAAAGGTAACTAATAACTTACAGTGCAAAATTTAAGACTGAAAATAGTTTAATGGTTCTCATGTGTGATGGAACAAGAAAATGTCATCTGAAATAATAGCATTGATCTTTATTGCTAGTGCTCAAAAAAAACTTGAAAGGAGGGTCTCAGGCAGTGTGTTCTTCACCTGTTTCTCTCTAATCCCTTTTGTCCTACTCTCCTCCATATTAACTGTGTTCTTTTTCATTTTTTATTTTATGGAAAAAAGGTAAAACAAAATTTCATAGCAAAAAAAATTGAAGAATAACAATAGTCAAGAAATTACTTTGTATCTTTAAAGATATGGGCATAAAAATTGCTCCAATCAATATTAGCTCAAACCTTCCTTTTTAATGAACTACTGGACACTAACAGTGTAACTGATTTGCATTTTTCCTTTTTCCTACTATCCTTTCCCTTTTCACCCATCCTAGTTCCTTTTTCCTTTTGAACAGTTCTTTCCCATTTCACAATATCTATTGTACATTTTAGAATTTATTTACTCTTTCAGTTTCTTACACCAGGGAGACAATACTATGTTTATACATGTTTTCTTCTTCTTTTTTTTTTTTTTTCTGGTACTGGGAGTCGAACTCATGACCTCATGCTTGCCAGGCAGGTGCTGTGCCACTGAGCTAAATCCACAGCCCAACATGTTTTACTTATGTGTATGGTCTCAAGTTGCATCCATTTATCTATAAAAATCTCAAGTTTATGTCTCTTTATGGCTGAGTAGTACTCTATTGTACAAAATACCACATCTTTTTTTAATCCATCCCTCAGATGATGGAAATTTCAGTTGTTTTGAAGATTAACTCTTATAAATTGTGCTGCTGTAAAGGTGGGTGCACATATATCTTTGGGTATGATATTTTTAACTCTTCTGGGAAGAGGCCCAGAAGTTAAACAGCTGAGTGGAACGGGACCTATAATCCTAGTTTTTTGGGGAAGCCCTACACTGATTTCCACAGAGGTTGCACCACGCTACACTGCACTCCCACCAACAGTGTAGAAGGCTTCCTTTTTCCCCACAGCCCAGCCAGCATTTGTTATTGATTTATTTCTTGATGATAGCCATTCTTTCTGGAATGAGATGGAATCTCAGTGTTGTTTAATTTGCAGTAAACTAAAGTAAAAATGGATCAAAGATTTAAATATTAAAAGAGAAACACTAAATCTACTGGGAGAGAAAATAGGTAGAAACTTTGACAACATATGTGTAGGTAGAGAGTTCATGAGCAGAACCCTGACTGTACAGGAAATACTGCAAAGAATCAACAACTGGGATCTCATCTTATTCAAAAGCTTTACACATTGTTGTCACATAAATTGCTCAGATTACCAGATGTAAGTATGCAAAATTGGTCAAAATATTTAAAAGAAAACAAAAACTTTTAATCATTACCTGTTCCCCTCAACAAACCATCAGACACCAACAGTACAGTTATGCCACAATTTGTAGGATAATATCCGTTGGTGAGTTCCTACAATCCTGCCTAGTGACACTATGTATTGTCTCTAATGTTCTTTTAAATTATTATTTTCTTATTCCTTTTAATGATCTGATCAATCTTCTATTCTTACATCTGGTAGTCTGAGCAACTTCATTGAAGATAACAATATGTAAAATAACAACCACTGTTAATCCCTATCATTTGGTTTGAAATCCTGCATCATTTTTAATGTCCTTGCTTTGTGTTGTTTGTATTTTGCTATTGTTCTTTTATGGTACTATTTTCTTTGAAATTAAAAAAGCTTTGCACAGCAAAAAAAATCACCAACAAAGTGAAAAGACAACCCACAGAGTGTGAAAAATTTTGGCCAATTGTCCCTCAGACAAAGGACTTCTATCTAGAACATATAAAAGCATTCAAAAAAAATCAGACTCCTCAAATTCAAAGACCAAATCAAAAAATAGTCATCTGAGATGAATACACACTTCTTAGATGAAGAAATACAAATGGCAAATAACTTTGTTCTTAAGCAGTAGAGTTCTCTATTGTTGGCAAGAAATTCAAAGTAATTCCAGGCTGACACCTTTACATCCATGACAAAGCGAGAGTATCATCCAGGGATTTATTTTCTCTCAGTGCCAGTTAAACTTCATCCCCATAATTTATAAGAAAATTTTATATTTTACATCTTGCTGTAAATTGTGCCTTGATCTGGTGTCCATGGCCCAGGGGTTGTGACACAGACTCTGGCACAGGCTGAGCTCCTGAGCCAGTCCCCGCTCTGTTGGTGGCATACGTTCAGGCAGGACAGTATGATCTCTTCAGCAGTGATGCTATGTTAGTTTCTGGACTGTAACCAAATGCAGGTACCTGAGAAAAATTCCTTAAGAAACAAAGACTTACTTTGGCTCACGGTTTCAAAGGTTTCAAAGCCAGTTCATGCTCACTGTGCTCCACTGTTTTTGAACCTGTGGCAGAAGGGGTGTAGGGCAGGAAAACTGTTCACTTCATGGCGGCTAGTCGGGGGGCAGGGGGAAAGAGAAGGGCAAGGGTCTCAAAATCCTCTTCAAAAATATGACCTCAATGATCTCCTTCCTTCTACTACATCCTCATTCCCACTATAAGACCACCAGCTTAACAACAAGCCTTCAACACACAAGCCTTTGGGGGCCTTTCTATTACAGATGGAGTGACTCGCGAGCAGAGCCAGAGGCTGGCCACGGGTCCTATCCAGGGCAAACACTTCAGGGTACTATGTGTCATTCTCTATGGCTAGCTCCCAGGCTGATTTCTAGCTGTGCATCTTACTAGGGTTGCCGGACAGTTAAGGAAAAGACTGTTTTGGAATGGACTAATCAGGAAAGGGTCAGAGGCTGATTTCCCTTTCTCCCTTTCTTCTTTCCTTCCTTCCTTCCTTTGTTCCTTCCTTTCTTCCTCTTTCTTTTTCTTTCTTTCTCTATTTCTTTCTTTCTTTCTTTCTTTCTTTCTTTCTTTCTTTCTTTCTTTCTTTCTTTCTTTCTTTTGACTCATTAGCACATGTTTGCAGCATACAATTATTACACTCACTGTAGGGAGCTGTCACCTCTATGTAACACATTTCAATTCCTATTTTTTCTTTCCCTGCAACCCCTTTTGTTTTTCCAGCGTCAGAATCATCTATTTATAAGACTTTATCAAATTAACTATCATATACTCTTTCTGAGTATAGTTCAGTGTATGCTGTTTTCTAGTACTTGTTATTTGCAGTAAAACTTTGAATTAATATCTAGTTAAATATATAAAACCTTTATCCTTTCTGAATATTAACCATGTAATATGTGGTTCCACTTCCTCCTTTTCCTCTTCCCTGTGTGTTATGATTTAGGCCTAGGATGTCCCTCAAAACACTCCAGTGCTAGGAGACAGGGGTTTCTAAGCTGATTGTATCATGGGTCTCTGTACTCATCGGTAGATTCATCCACTAATGTGTTCCATTGCTGTGTGCTCTTAGGAGGTCAGGCCTGGTGAGCAGAGGGTCAGTGGATGGTGTGCAGTATCTCCCTCCTTCCTCCTCCTTTCTCTCTTTGCCTGTTATCCACCAAGAAATGAGCAGCTTCCTCCACTGTTCTCTTCCAGTGTGCTGCTTCTTCATTGCAGCTTACCTCCCCTGAACTAAACCTCCTGAAGGCAGGAGCCAACTTCCTCCTTTAGGTTTTGGTTGTTAGTTATTTTGACTTACTGAGGAGAAAGTGACTAAGGTAGCATATAATTAGATGAAGTCACACTGCCTCTAGTCCTTGTTACTGGGTGAAACTCAACCTTCCAATCCGAGTTCAATTTTGAAAGGATTGAGAGAAGGACAGTAGTTAAATTTCAAGGAACTAAAGGTGGGCTGGCCAAAGCCTTTGGGACCCTTTCTCTAGTAACTGTCTTCTCTGCTACGGAGTTCTTCAGCATTTAACTGGTTAAGGAGTTAAGGTCTAAATCTAAAAGACTCTTAGTGAAAGTGGAGCAGTGGAGTTTTAAAGTTTTTATTAGAAAAGGGTCTAAAACCCCTTTGTTTACATTATCTTACTTATTAAGGAAACCAAAAACATTAAACAGCGCCAGAGAATTTTTGCCCAGGGGAAGTCCCCCTTGTTTTTTGGTAAGTAATGAGATGTTGACTATAAATGAAAATCACTCCAGATCCTAGCATGTGTGTCTTAACTATGCTATTTCCATCCAGGTTTTTTTTCAAATGTATACTTTGGAACATATTTATTAGAATACTATTTTTCCAAATGTATACTTTAGAACATATTTATTAGAATACTAAGACTCTGCATCTCAATTTTTCTTAAATATGTCAAGTAATACTCTATTTATAATGGTCTTCATAATTATTATTAAATGTAATAAAATTTCCAAGGAGCACTCTTCAGTTTCTTATTGACTAAATGACCTTAGAAAAGCCAAATTTATTCCTTATGCTTTTTTCCTTTTTAAATATATTTTCTTGGACTAAAATTTTAGAAAGTTAACTCTAAATTTAAAAGTTTTGAAATATTTATGGCTCAACATATGAAAGACAAACTTTTTCCAAAATAAATAATTTTTTAACATTTGTTTCTTGTAATACCATCTGTATATCAGCTTTGTTATTCTCCACTGTTGGTATTATATTTAATTAAAATTATTTAGTTTTGTTCTCCCACCTCTATTCTTACAGCAGATTATAAGCTCCTAGAAAAACAGGGAAATCTATTCATTTCTGTACTGTATTTGTTTAATTTTGTAATACTAGAACAATGTCTAATGCTTTCTAATCAACTAATAAATACCTATTTTATTCATGTGAATTAACAGTGACAGTTCTCTTTGGAGTCACTACAATGGCCAAATTACCTCATATTTTGTTGCATCACTTCATGATGATCTTAACACTTTTTTAATTAACTGAGACTTGTTTCCCTTCCTCCTTTTTTGAACTTTCTAATAAAATGTTTCATGATTTTCTGTCTTCATCCTTACAAGTCATGTTTATTTTCTCTTGATTGTGTGAACTTAAAGTATTTTCAGTCAAGGCATGCACAATTTCATTTAATTTTACTACTGTAGAGAGTTTATATACGTATATCACTGATATACTATATCAGTATATCCCTGAGTTTTAATGCTTGTTCATTAAAATTATATTCTTTATTTTTTAAATTATTTGCTTATGAGCCTGCCTGTTTGAATCCTTGTGAGCCTGCCTGTTTGAATTCTTGTGGGGTTGCCTGTTTGAATGGTTTTTACCTATCTGTCCTCCCCAAAGCCTCCTGCACTCATAGATGAGGCTTTTGGGAGGTGACTGGATTATGGGTGTGTATAATGGATCATGGGTGTTTGATACAGGATGAGTCCACTGTGGGTGCGATGTTGGGAAATGAAATCTGGGGGATCAGAGCTGGGCTGACTCAGTGTTTCCTGCCTGCCCAGCCATGGACTGTTTCTCCTCTGCTATGCTGTCCTGCTTTGCAACCAGCCAACTATGCACTGAAATCTCTACCAACCATCAGCCAAAATAAACTTTTCCTATAACTTGTGGGTGTCTGATGTTCTGTCTGAGTAAACAAATCCTGAATTTAATTTGTAAAACAATGTCTTTCTTTTGAACAATCATAGAATTTCTTAGCGAGGTTTTCTAGATGATAATAGATTATTTTCTTATTCTACACAGTTCCTTTTTAAAATTTAACATAGAATAAAAACAACAAAACAACAACATAAAAACAAAAAAAGCAAAAACAATAAAAATGATACAGGGTTTCAAAACAAGATGACAGGAATTAACAGTGATTGTTATATGACACATTGTTATCTTCAACAAAGTGGCAAAGTAAAAAGAAAACCTGTGAATTGGGAAAAAATTTTAGCCAACTGTCCCTCAGATATGCTATCTGGAGCATATAAAGAATTAAAAAATATCAGGTCCCCCAAATTCAAAGACCCAATCCAAAAATGGGCATCTGAGATAAATATACACTTCTCAGATAAAGAAATACAAATGGCAAATAAATATATGAAAAAATGTTCAACATCACTGGTCATTTGAGAAATGCAAATATTCTATACAATTCTATGTGATTATTTTTGATTTGAAAATAAGCAAAATGGAAAATAGCTACAATGAAGTTAGACATTCCCTCAGATATATAATGATCATAAGCAATATATTCATATGTCAGCTTGCCAAAGTGCTTATGGGAATTCTATTTGCTTCATTGAGGCTTACTGATTTCTTGCATTCCCTGAATAGTGGTGAGAAAGAGGTGCTCATCATTTCTTATGAGTTGATTAGTTTCCTACACTCTTCTGTCTGAGGTAGCTATCAGGGCATTGACAGCACTTAGGGGAATATTCTCAGGATTTAACATGCAGAGTTTCACTTATTTATTTTCTTACAGACAACCTTTTGTCTTTATTGTCTGTACTCTATGGTTTGCTTTCTCCAGAAATATTGGAGAAGCCTCTAATATTGCCCAGCCTCTAAGAGGGCATCTGCAGTTTGAAGACATTTGGTTCAGCTTTCTGCCAGCTTCTGCTTTATGCCTGAGCCCCAAACGTGCACTCCCTGTTCTGTGGAGGTAGTGGGTTCCTTTCTAAGTTTTATGGCCTGACCTGGCTTACTCATCCTGGCTTCTTTCTAGGAAGTCACTTACGTTTCTATTCCTGTAGTCCATTCATATGTCAGCCTCCAAATTTTTATTGCCCTTATTGTACGTTTTTTAGTTCTTTTAATAATTTTTTCCTTGTGGGTTAAAGCTTTTATTTTTTAAACTATGTGCCATTTCCTTTCATGCACATAGTCTGCCAAGCTTTTCAGGAAGTCTATCATGATGTATTGTCATACTTTCTAAGGTGCAGACCCAGTTGACTTCCCCTGCACTGGTTTTCTTTTACACATTGTTAATCAGACCTCACCTTTACCAGATGTGTGGGTTTTGAAGCACAGCCCCTTACTTACCCTACCTAATCATCACCAACAGTGGGGAGGAAGGTGAAGAATCTTCCAATTCTTGCCTGTATGTTTCCATATGGAGATATTTTCCAAACACTTCCTGCTCCTTAGTCGGTCCTCTTTAGAGAAATAGAGTGACATCTGATTGTTCCTGAAAAGAAATGCAGTGCTTTCAACTTGACTATTATTTTTATTATATTTTCTTCCCCTCAGCAAGGTAACATGAGATAAACTCCTTGGTGCTGGCTCTGCACCAGTGAAGGTCTCCAAAAATCTGTGGTTGAAATGTGAGCAAACCCTTCTAGGCATAATCTAAGCCATGTTCAACCAATCAGTAAAAGGGCTGATGTCTTCTTCTCTGTAGAGCTATAACTTGTGTTCTATTTTTTGTTTCTGAACTTGGGACTGAAAGAGAGAGCTGCTGTATGCTGTATCTACTTTAGCCCCAACTCTTGGGACAAACAAGAAAAACCATCAAGGAGCCTGATTTGAATTCCATCTTCCAGGGAAGAGTGATGAACACAGAGTGTGGCCCTATACCACTGGTGTGCAGTGCCTGCTGGTGATGATCACTGGCTCAAGCAGCAGCAGGATCTAAGCCACTTCTGTTTAATGAAGACTATAAGTTCACTGAATATTTTAAATCAAGAAATAGTAGCCAAGCATGGTGGCATAGCACTCTGGGAAGTTGAAGGAAAATTTCAAGTTAGATCCCAACCTGGGCAAATTTGCAACTTTGTGAGACCTTGTCTCAAGATAAAACAATTAAAAGGGCTGGTACTGCAGTTTAGAGTGTAGGTCCCTGGGTTAAATCTTCCTTATCCAAGAGAGAAAGAGGGAATGAAGGAGGAAAGGAGGAGGGAAGGAGGGAAGGAAAGAGGAAGAGAAAGAGAAAGAGAGAGAAAGAGAGAGAATATGAACTATTCCTTTGGGTGGTTTAGAAGACGACATCAAACTAGGAACAACTGTAATAATTTTGGGCCAACGACAAAGTCAGCCAGCCCCTGAAGGAGGAATTCAAAGCAGACAACTGATTCAGAACCCAGGTGGAATTGAACCTGAAGTCCACACTACTTCTAGGTATTGATTTCTATGGGATAATAAATTTCTTTTTTGAGTAAGCCTACTTGAAATGGATTTGTTACCAGTAAGCATCCAATTATCCAATTTTGCTTTTCTAAGATATCTGTGGAATTTTCACACTTTTTGTATAAGTGAATGCACAAAACAGTGAGTCATGGGCTATTTGTGCTCCAGATGGCTCAAACAATAGCACTGCTTGTGGGTTCGGACTGACTCCCAAATTCACAAGTCAGAACGAAATTTACTAAGTTTACTCAGTTTTAAAATAGGAAGCATGGTAGACCCCACTGTATGAGTGGAAACAACCAGTCCAGCGTTTTAGGATTCCAACATGTGCCTCCTGATACACTTCACTGCTAGGATAAACAGCATCAAGAGAAAAGACAAGGCCAATGTGAAGCACTTTCTGGAGGGGAGCTATGCAGTCCTTTTAGCTTCCTTCTCTTGTGGGATGTGCACATTCTATCTCTATTGTATGCACACGGCTGGTTCGCATCCCCAAGTGCAGGAGAACTTTGTGGATTTGTTACTTGTTAATAAACAACCTCAACCATGCGTTACATCTTCATTAAATTATGCTAAATGAGTAATGTTTAGCTGCTTTTGACAAAAAGTTTTATTTTTAAAAATGGGTAACTGTGAGATGATGGATATGTTAATTTGCTTTACTATGGAAACCTTTTTATTATTTATATATATCCCATGATATCAAATTGTGCATATTAAATATACGCAATGAAAATTTTTTAGCAATGTATTATGTGAACTTACAAATCTGTGGAGAGTATTTCCATATCTTTGGAAATTGCCTTAACACAGTTAATTTATGAATGTGTTAAGCCATTTACAAATCTTTGGAGCTTCATTTTCTTCATTTCTGAAAGTAGATATAATTATATGTATGTTAGAATAATGTCATAAGGAAAAACACGGTAGTGTATATAATTAATCTAGAAAAATTATTAGGTCCATTTTCCTTCTAAATTTAAATAGCCTTAGGATAAAGGCAAATAATCTGCCCATTTCTGTTAGTATAATCCTCTTAAGCCTGGCAAAGTTACAGAAAAAGAACTACTGTCTACTCTTCCTCAGAGGCAATTTTTCAGTGGGTTATATAATGTGAAAACAGTGCATATCTGTGTGTGCAAAATACAGACATGGGCGCTCATACACATGAACAGAAATTGAGACAGGGAGAGAGAGAGAGAGAGAGAGAGAGAGAGAGAGAGAGAGAGAGAGAGAGAAAATGTGTTGAATTCTTATTTTAAAACAATTTTGTGAAAGAACGGCTCTTGCAAATATCAACCTAAATTTTCATAGAGACGTAATAATCCCAGAAGCCTTAAAACAAAGGCTATGGTGGTTTGGATTTATAGATCTTCAACTGTAGGAAACATAATTGACTAAAAGCTGCAGCTCCTACAAAAGTTAATGCCATACATGTCATGAGGCCACGCTCCCTATAATTACTCCCAGTTAAGGACCTAACACAGCAGGAATACTAAGGCCATCTCCCTCCAGGGTGAAAGGGAAGTTCCTTGGTGATCATTTGTCTGAAGAACTTCACCCTTTCATTGTTTTCCTGTTTTTTGTCCTTCTTCTTCAAGCTGACTTTGAAGACTGAAAGAACTCTTTCTTGGAAAGTGAATGTTGACGTTATAAAAGTCCGAGAAAAGCTCTCTTTGCAGTCCTGTGAAATAATCTTGGACTCAGAATTTCTTCTTTTTGTTAAACCACATATTTGTATTTTGGTAGGGGGTGTGGCAGAGACAAAGAGACAGATAAAGTCTTAGGATTCCTTTTTGAGATTCTAGCCACAAGTAAGTACTGTATTCCGCATGCCATCTCTTTCACATATGTATATTAATTTGTGAACAGTGTTCACTCATTATTGTTAAAGTGACCCTATTTTCTTACCAGTTATATCAAATTAGTAAATATTTCTGACATTTAAATTTTACCCACCCTGTCTTATTCGTCTCTAACCAAGATGACGTAAACTATGTCTCTACTTTTGTCTCTAATTTGTTTAATACTGCATCTATGATATTTTTGATCATAGCAAATGTTTGTGTATTTTCAATGATATCTAGTATTTTGTTATGAATATATCCATTCTATTGATACACATTTTCTTTGTTTCATGTTTGAGGCCATTGTAAATGATTGTAGGTAATTTTGAAGTGTCTTACTTTATACATGTATGGCTTTCTAGAGATAAAATTGCTGTATTTTCTGTTGTAGCATTATCTAGCATTAATAAGGCAAAATACCTTTCAGTGTGATTACACTGTATTATATCCCCTCACCCATGGGTGAACATTCTTTTTCTACATCCTTTCCAGTGACCCTTTCCATATGAGCCATTATTTTGGTGTGTGGTATTAGCTTAAGTCTGCACTCCTACCAGTGGGAGAGGGTTCCTTTTCCCCACATTCTTGCCAACACTTTTAGTGGTTGATTTCTTGATAATAGCTATCCTCTCTGGAGTGAGATGGAATCTCAGTGTTATTTTAATTTGGGTTTCTTTAACGAACAGTGATGTTGAACATTTTTCGTGTGTTTATTTGCTATTTGTACTTCTCTATCTGAGAAGTATCTACTCATGTCAGATGCCCGTTTTGGATTGGGTCTTTAAATTTGTGGGGGGGTTTGAGTTTTTGAATTCTTTTTGTATTCTAGATATAAGTTCTTTTTTGTGAGGAATAGCTGGTAAAATTTTTTGCACATTCTGTAGGTTGCCTCTTCACTCTGTTGATGGTTGCTTTTACTATGCTAAAGCTTTTTAATACGATGTGACCCTAGTTGTTGATTCTTCGTAATAGTTCCTGTGCAATCAGGGTTTTGTTCATAAGCAGACACATATTTCTAAGTTTAGCTACTTTCGGAGTATTCCGGGTGCTTCTGTTCCTGAAGAATGACTGCTCGTAGTATTTCCTAGTACCTGAGTTTATGAGGAAATGTTGAGGGAAAATTTTAAAAATACCATTTAATTATGAAAGACCATTAACAGAGAATGATAATTACTGCTTTACTTCTTCAGTTACAGAATTTCTGTGTAAGTGCTATCACTTTTCTTTGTCTATATCAGATTGAACCTTGGTCTCTCCTGAATTAATAACATAGCCAATCCTTCTGCACTATTTCACAGCTTTTTGGACATAGAGGTGAGGGGAAATCTTTAGTAGACATAGTTGAAGAAATTGGTCTTGGAATATTGTTCTAGAAATTACTGCACTCTGGTGTCTCTGGCTTTGGGGCAGTAGCTACATCATCAGCAGGAAAACTCTGGGTTCTAGTTCTTTCACTGAGCACACAGGAAAGAAGACTTGTTATGAATTGGACTTTTTTTTAAAGCTTTCACACTTTTGAATAAATATGTTTTACTGCTTTTTGTCTGCAGTGGCAAAATGATTACAAGTCAATTTTTATTTCTTGGTCTTCAGACTTTTCTATGCCCCTTGATCTTGCCTCTTCAGATAGTCAGGACTTCAAATCCCGCCTTCTACTGGGGTTCTCAATTGAAAGAGCACATATGTCTTCACCTGCTATCTGCTTGTCTTTCTCACATTCTGTGTAATACCTTCCCCTGTATCTTTTCAAGTTGGAGGGTATTGGTGACAACATGGAATTTTCCCAAACTATTGACTATAAAATTAAGAGTGATATTTCACCATACTCTTTGCTTTTAGTTTGATCTCAATTGTGTTGCTGCTGATAAGATTCTTTAAAAAAATATGTGTGCTGTGTGGTTTTAATATTTCCCTATGCCCAGCACTAGAGGAGGCTTTATTTCTCTTATAGCTTCTATTTGTTCTTTTCAGTTAATTTTTGGCATAAAGTTTGTGTGAGACAAGTTTGTAAATTGCTGTTATTTACAGAATTTCTTTTCACAAGTTGTCTAGACAACCTCTGAAACTCTTTTATCTCGCTCTGTCTGAACAATGGTTGGTTTAATCATTTAGCATTGTTTGGTGTCCATTTTAAATCTGGTTTACCCTGTTTTTCTGGCTTATCTGGCAATTATTACTAACTGTTAAAATGAAAAACAAGAAATGAGAAATAAGTGGGAAATGTATGCAACATCACACTATTTTCATGCTCTTATCAGCACAATAATATTTTAGGGTTATCTCCTCCCCAGTAGGAGATTCTTCAAATTCCCTCTCTGTCAGTCTGAGATTATTTCCTGCACACATAATCCCTCCTGTGGTCTCATAATTGCCAAAAATCACTTTAGAATATGTGTATCAGAGTCTCCTAGTAAACAACTGCATTAGGAAAGTGTCATCCAAACTGTTTCTGCAAAAGAAAATAAAGTACATTTAATTTTAAATATGCTTGTTTTAACCCTTACTGATTCACAAGGTCTGATTTGTTGAAATCAATGAACTATGTAGGCAAAATTGTTGATATTTTTATTGTTTGGAAATCATTGTAGACTTAAGAATCATTAAGTATAGAACTACTTTCTAATTCTTTATGGACATGAAGGAATTGGGTAAATTTCACTAAAATGTGTCCAACTTTAACCTTTGTGGGTTTTTTTTATTGTTAATTTTGTATCTGTTTTTTACAGCTTTCCCAAATATACCAGCCAACCTCTTGGAAACCATGGACATTATGTCTTTCTTAAAATGTGATGTGCTATCATCTGATTTAGTTGTGAAAACCACTTTACTTAAAAAGTAGTATAACTAAAAAAATGAAATATACGTGGTCTAACTTCCTATTACTCATGTTTTCCTTTTTAGCAGTTTCAGGGAGCTTCATGCTGTTTTTGAGAATTTCTGTAGCATACTTTCCAATGAAGTAGTAGAAATAGTCCCTTGTCAAGAGATGTCCTCAGGCCAAGGCTGGTTTCTCAGAACTGTTCTCGCCCACAGTTCGGAAGGGCCAATCCTTAGCTTGGGTAGCCTCACTTCACTGTCCAAAAGGAAATCATTTGAGGGCGGGCTTGGATGTCAGTGTATAAATTTTCCTCTTCAGGGAACCTGGAATGACGTCTTATAGTTGTTGTCTGGCAAATTTTTGTATATTCTACAAGTACATCCTTACAATATATGCTTTTAAAATCTAATATTTTCTTTGTATCTATGTGATAGACATATGTCTTCAAAATTTAATTTGAATAGGAGTTTTTTTTTTCTTTCTGATTTTAGACAACTTCAAACTGAGATAAGAAACCACCTGTTATAGTCCTAGGTGCGCCATAAATTTGGTGTAGTCTAACCATGAAGAATTAAGTTTTCTCCTTTCTCTTGTACTTTTATTCATAACTCTGTCACTTTACTGACTTTAAATACTGTAATAATTTGTTTGAATGTCTGTCTTCCTCGTGAGAAAAATGATGTTATTGTTATCACGGAATCCCTAGCAGCTAGTATCGAGGTTTTGCATATAATATGTGCTTAATAACTTTTTGTTAAACAATTAAAACCCCACTGAAGATGTGGAATATAATTCACTCTGTAATGCTTGGATACAGTTTGCTTGGAAAAAAATCGGCATAGAAAATCCTTACAACTACTAAATTTGTACTATTGATGCTTGGGTCCTTTTTTTGTTTGTTTGTTTGTTTTCTGGTACCGGGAATCGAACTCATGACATTGCACTTGCCAGGCAGGCGCTGTGCTGCTGAGCTAACTCCCCAGCCCCTTGGGTCCTTTTTTTTTGAGAAGGGGTCTTGCTATGTAGTGCAGGCTGGCCTTGAACTTGCTTATGTGGCTTAGGCTGGCCTTGAACCCACAGCGATCCTCCTGCCTCAAATTCTGAGTGCTGGGATTATAGGCGTATGCCAGCCACGTGGTATGGGTCATTTTTTGACCCGGATATTCTAGATCTGCTTTTTCATACTCTGTGTTACTTTCTTGACCAAACACTTTCTTCTCGTATTAGGAAATGAGATCTTTGTTTTTCTCTTTTCACGTGTTTACATATGTGTTATGATCAAAATATATTACAGTGAAATATCCACTGCCATGAATCCCCCTCAAAATACTTCTCACTTTGAACACACTTATCCCATCACCCTTGCCACTCTCTGAAGCAGTTCTAGAAGTCCTCTTACGTGAGTGTTTCTACGAGATATGATCGAAGCTTTGGTGAATGCTGCTGGTTCCAAGCTGGAGTTGAGGACCCCTGGTTTAAATAAATGCTTAAAAGGTGCTTTCTTCAAAAAACAATACAATTTATGGGTTGGGAGTACATGGGATACAAGACTACATTGGCATCATGCACTCATCTCCTTATTTAATTATCAACACTGGACTCATTTGTCTTTGTATTGATCAATCTTCTTGTTGCTGGGATAAAAAACCCGACACCTGCAAGGTCAAGGGGCAATAGTCTATTTCACTCACGGTTTTAGAGGCTTCAGTCAATTGCTGACTGGCACCAAGGCAGACACAGTATGATAGAAGGACAAGGTCACCCTCCACGACCCCAGCCAGACACCCAGAAGTGTGATTTATAATCCTTTGGGAAGCCCTCAAGCCAACTAATTTGACAATCCAGTTTAAGTTACATACTTCATTCCTCCTCTTCTCACACCCTCTACCCTGCTATCTTATTTTGAAGCAAATCTTAAATATTATATCAGTAAATATTTGAGAGTAAAACTGTTAAGGATTCAGTGCTTCCTTTTTAAGACCTCAAATTGGCTGGTAATAATTTAAGTGCTAGGAAATTAAATTCTGATATTTCTTTTATTTAAGCTAGTGTGTACAGTGGTTTCCAAATGTATAAACTAACATTGATTGGTTTTTAGCAAAATAATGAAGATTTACAGATGAAAGTAATGTAAGTATAAAAAAATTCTTCTTCATATCCTTACAGTTACTTGTTTGAAACTTCTAGTCTCTTTATTTCAGCACTTGGCTAAGACTCTTCTCCATTGCTATACATTCTGTGCTAGTGGTGTATGATTATTCTCCAAAAGTTATGTCAAATGTTAAATTGTAGAGCAAACCTCTCTCCAAAATAATAATATGGATTCATGTTTCATTGGGCACAGTTCTTAAGAAGTATCCTGGAAAGTCTTGTGCCAGATGTTTCAAATTATTTTCATTTCATATGTCAAATTAATAGCAGAGAGGAGGCTGTTGCTACTTTTTGTAACTTAATCTGACAAACCAGTAAAAATATACTGTTTGAGAAGATGAGCAGAGAACTTTCACTTTAATATTTTAAGAATACTGATACACTTAGCAAAAGCATAACGAGATTAAGTAATCAATGAGAGTTGTCAGTAAGTATAGCAAAATGTAGTGTAGAATGAAAGGGATTAACAGTTCTCCAATGTGATGCAGTCATGAGATTTTAAAGATGGATTTAGATTTTAGGTGGTGGTGGATGAATTCCAGTGATGTGTCATGGCCTCAGGTAGATGTAAACAAGAAGTATCTAGCATTAATGTAATATTTCATAATGTAATGTTCTATATTGTCTGTATCTGTAGCACTGGGATGGAAGATATCTTTTCTAGGTTTGAAATAAACTTTCTATTTTTTTGGATGGTAGAAAGTTAAAGGGTTTTCAATGATGGCATAAAGGGATGAGCGTGTCCAGGACACAGAATGTTTTTTATTAAGAGTTTGGGGAAATCTTCATTGTGCAAGTAACACAGATTTTAATCACAGGTCAGACTGTTGTAGAGTCAACGGCAAAGGCTATAATGATGCAACAGTCCTAGAACCTGTAATTTCAAAACAGTTTCATTGTGTCTCTGCCTCTGGTTATAAATTTACTGCTTTTTTTAAACATTGAGCCCGCCATGTACTTTTAGACCTCAGATTGGCTTGTAATAATTTAAGTGCTAGGAAATAAAATTATGATTTTTTTAATTTAAGCTAGTGTGTACAGTGGTTTCCAAATGTAAAAACTAACATTGATGGGTTTTTAGCAACTTTTTCCGTATCTAGTAATTTTTTCCATATCTTTCTTAATTTATTCCTCCTTTCACTCTTTTTTCACTCTTTCACTCTTATGCAACTGCTACACTATAGCATAAAATTAAAAGCTCTCATAAATTACTTTCATATTTTCTATCTTGTTATTAATAAACTTTTAATAGTATGTGAAGTGGAAACTTGTAGCACTGGAGTTCAGTACAGGTTAGTCTAATTTGTTTCTTGTGACATACAGATTGATAACTAATATAGTATTGATCAACTGACTGTAGCAAGAGATACACACTTGATACTGCTGTTAACCATATAACTAAAATATTATTTGGATTACTAAATTAGGATGAGAGAGAAAAGTTTTGTTGAAATAAAAAAAAGGCAGTGCATAAACAGAAGGAACACATTGTTCTTTCAATCTTTCAATCTAAGTTAGATATTCATTAATATGATCATGACCTTCATGACTTGCATATAAAAGTATTTATTAATATCTAAACAGAATTGGATGAATAAAAATAAACAAATTCCTTGACACAGTAATTCCATTTTTTAGAATTTAAATAAAAAGGAATTAAAAATTGAAATATACCATAATAAGTTGCAGCATTTTCATAATAGCAAGAAATGAAAATCACCTCAAGGTTACATTGTAACATAATAGTTAGTAACCGTTAAGCCAATTTTGGAACATAAATTCAAAATAATTTAGAGGTAAATTACTTATTCAAAATGACAGCAAACCTTATGTGATTTTATGTAAATTGTGAAATATAATATAGTCACTATTATAAAATATTCATGAGACATCTGCAAAGTAAAATAAAAATGTATTTTAAAAATTTTAATATGTGTGTGGTGTTGGTGGTATATTTGAAGATAGTACCATGGGTGGTTGCTGTCTTCTGCTTGTCTTCCATTTCTATTATACAAATACTTACATCCTGTCTTGGAAAAGACTGAACAATGTCATGTAATCTACTGCCACCCCATAGACATTTAATTTATGCGACCTAGAGCAATACCCTGTTATTAGAAAACATGTATTTTTGTGATATACAAAAAATCTCTACAGTAAAATGTTAATGATAAAAAGTAAAGAAATGTGATACACTATTTATTGTAAAATTCTTTCAGCTTTATACAAAAATGGAAAGTTTTTATAATGTTGGGAAATATAATAAAATGTACCTGATTGCCAAATAATTAGCTTACAGATAAGATTGTGTGGAGATGAGGTGGCCCTAGGGTAGAGGCAGATAGAAGGAGATGTATTACGTATGTATACCAATTCGCCATAAAGAATGTACTTACTATGTACTGCAAATACACACTAATTTAAAAAAGGGAAGGGAAAAGAAAATCTATCATTACTTTGTGATAGATATAGTCCATTATCTATCACAATTCTGCTTTCCCTGTTATAAATTTACATCAGTGCAAAAGGCAGACATTGGATTATCCAGAAGTTGGTCTAAAATATGTCATTTCCTTCTTATGCTTTTGATCACTGTGACTGTATTGCTTGTACAGGTTAATTATTTCCCTATGGTTTGCCTTTGAGATTTATTTATTACATGTCAATGTTATTTTTGAAGAAATTATAAGAGCACAAATACATCTTTAATAAATACTACAGATATGTGTATTCACACATGTGAAATGTATTTTGTCTGTTACACACAGTTATAAAATTAAACATTATGAAGAAGATGGTAGCCAGCTGTTCTCACCCTCCAGTGATGCAATAAAGTTAGAATAAATACAATTGGATTAAAAAATAGCAGAAACAATTGCATTATGCTTGCACATTTAATTTGATAATACTACAGATTTCCATGAAGTGATGTGTGTATGAGTGTATATCTGTATGTGTGTACAGTAAATAATGGTCTGAACATAGAAATAGCTTGACAAGGTCTAAAAATGCATGTCAGAAGCAAGCTGGCAATTTAAATATAGAGTTCTTCTGTTGAGCTTGTGAGTTGACTTTAAAAGGCAAGAGGTATATCTTTAATATTCTTTCAGAAAAATGAAAGTAAAGGTATAAAACATTTCACGTAGGCTTTTTCTCTTCAAATTGTTAATCATCATTTTTTCTAAGTATGATGATTAAAAAGGTGAATTAAGCTGATCCCAATCAAGGACACAAGATCCATGCAGAGGCTTCTAAAATAGTCTTTTTATATTTACATTTATTCTTTGGTCAATATTTTGTGCTAGTTTTAGAGTGATCACTTGAAATTATAATTATGTTGGGATTTTGCTCTAGTAGAAATAAGGAAATGAACAAATAGCATAAGTTTATATTTAACCTTCTTAAATTTAACTTTACCTGCAGAATTCCTTTAGATCCCTTGCTTAGAAAAGTGATCCTTTGAGTTATTTATAGTTTAGGTATCTTTTGAATAAAACACATCTGTTTATTAGAAAATTTATGTATAGAGTTATAAAATATCCATATTTAAAATAAGGAGCCTTAAATGTATACATAATATGTATATATATATAACATATAATAAAATATATGCATTAGCATTTATAATACATAATAAAATGATGTATTAATTAGCATTACATCTGGCTATGAATGATGGAAAAATCCAAGTAACTGCATTTTAAAAAAAGACAGAAATTTCTCACATTCAAGAAGTGAAGAAATCAATTCGGGATTGTTTTTGTGTACCAAAAGAGAGAAAATTCCTTTCATTTTGTTCTAGTTTGTACAGCTTTCCTCTGTACAAGTTATGCCTGATTCAAAATGACTGCCAGAGTTCATTGCATCTGCATTCCAGCCATCAGGATGGAAGAAAAGAGAAGAGCATGCTACTCTCCTATAGATGTACTTTCTGAAATTTTCATGTGGCCCTTCTGTTTACATCTGTTAACCAGAGCTTAATCATATAGTTACACCTTGTTACAAAAGGACTGTTACATATAACCTCCATTCCATCTGGCAATACATCAAACTAAAAAATCATACTTACTCTGCTTGGTACACAGAGTGAGGGTCTTAATCACCAGACCCCGACCATAGTGCTTTACATGGCAAAAGAAGAGTCTCTCCTGATGTGCTTATGTCAGAAATTTTGAGACAGAAAATTGCCCTACATTAACTAGTGGGTCCACTATCGCCACATGGGTCCCTAAGGATAAAGTTCAGGTAGAAGCTGAGGTAAATGAAGCAAAGAATGAGGTGCAGCTTGAAGGTGGGGAAGGAACTGTGGACCCAAAGAAGGTACGCAGAGTCTAGAGGTTGGAAATAACCAAGAGCCACATTCTCCCTTAAAGTCTCCTGAAGGAAGCAACCCTCCCATAAAACTTTTATTTTAACCTATTTTAACTAATTCCAATTTCTGGCCACCAGAACTATAAGAAAATAAATAAAAGTTGTTTCAAGCCATCAAGTTCATGATATATTTTTATAGCAGCAAAATCAAACTCATACATTTACTAAGGAAAAGGGAAAAATGAAGATTTGACCTCTTAGAAGGCTAGCTACATTTTGGTGACAGGTCTATAGTTTCCTTGTTTGTACTATACATCTATCATCTATCTATTTATCATCTATCTATCTATCATGTAATCTATCTGTCTATCTGGATTCAGCAGTTCCCTGTCATTGATAAGTATTCCAGATTGATTGCTTGAGGCTCAGTGAAATTCTTGGTAATTAATTCACTGTAGCAGTTACTCAGCCTCCAGTGCTGTGGGTAAAGTCTTCCCCCAAGTGCTTTGCTCAGTATTTGCATCCACATTTTTCCTTCCTAACGTTATGGGTCAAACAGAAAGGCTTGGAGCTGAGGGCAGAGAGAGTAAAAGAGAATGAGAGAAAGAGACAGAGACAGAGAAAGAGACAGAAACAAAGACAGAGACAGAGAGAGACAGAGAGAGAGACAGAGGCAGGGAGAGAGGGAGGGACGGAGGCAGGGAGACAGGAAAGGAAAGAAAGAGAACAAAAAGTGAAACATCTGCATCTGGTGGAGGGGAAGGACTGGGAAAGTGACTGAGAATTGATGTCTTGGCCTTCGTATTGGTGGCTGGCCATTTCCTTCCAGCTTCTCCTGCTGCCCGTCTGAGTACACCTTGCATTTCCACACACCACGGCTAATAGTTTCTGTTTTGTAATATCAACTCTTTCCGGTTTTAGTGGGATTAGGCTTATCATTTTGACTCCAGATTTCCCACAACTTTGATTTTATGTTTATTGAATAGTAATTTTCTAATTTTTAAGGATTGCTGCTGATGGTACGTAGAAAAATGGGTTCCCCAAAAGGTTCATGTCCCTAATCCCCAGTACCAAGGAATGTTTTATTCCATGGCACAAAAAAAAAATTGCAAATGCAGACATAATTAAGGATGCTAATTAATAGATGCTAAGTTTATCGGGGGGGGCTCATTGTAATCACAAAGTAAAAGCAGACGGTCTCAGAATCTGTGGGAGTTTTAACTAGAGGAGGGTAGTCAGGGAGATGCAACTTTGCTGTGTTTGGGAGAAAAAAGAAGGGATCACAGCCAGAAAACACGTATGGCCTCTGGAACCTGGAGTGGGTGAAGAAATGGATTCTCACTTCTGACTTCCGGAAGGAAACACAATTTTCGCTCATGAAGACCCACTTTAATCTTTCCATTACAAAACAATGAGGTGATAAATTTAGGTTGTCTTAAGCCATTCAGTTTTTGATAATCTGTCACAGCAGCAATAGAAAACTAATATATCCCCCTATTGTTTGAGAAGATAGAGGTTGAAGTACTGAATAAGAAAAGATATACAAAAACAAGAAGATCTTGCTATTGGAAGCAGAGCAAATAAAACTACAAGACTGTACAACAAAGTTTGCTTCACATATTCTAAAATCCAAGCAAAAAGAGGAACATCATTGGTGACAAAGTTCTCATCTTCTGATGACAGAATATGAATAGAACTTAAACTGTAGCATTTTTTACTTGACTCCACATAGTTGAGCTGGTATTTATTGAAGCACCCTTGCTTAGAGGACATTGAGAACCATCTTTTGAGTCACAGTTTTAGAGAAGATAGAGGGTTTTTCCATTGGCTCTAAGTTAAAATAATCTATTGAGATTTGTGTAAATGTCTCAGAGAGGCACCAAGATTATGATCTCAGTGATTTTTATTCTTTGAAAGTCTTAATGCAGCAATGTCTTCTGGAGAGCGTAGTTGAAATAAAAGTTAACTTGGCCGCTCATGGTTTCAGGGAGTGAAGCTGGTGATTTCCCCCTTAGGGAAGGGGTCCTTAGGCAGACAGACTTACTGTGCTTGAATGCCTCCTGGCCTTGGCAAATCTCAGTAGACAAGAAAGGTAAAGGTACTGGCTCTCCTTCTCCAACAAAGAATTTCTTTCAGGGGTCTCACTCCTCATGAGACAAAACAGCCTGTTGTGTTAGTTTTCCCTCCATGTTTGAAGGAAAAAAAAAGATTTACCTTGGGTCTCAATTTCAGAGGTTTCAGTCCATGGTCACTTGGCTGCATTGTTCCTGGACCTGTGGGAGCCATCAAGGCTGGAGCACATGGTGGACCAAAGTTGTGCCCTCATGGTGGCTGGGAGGCAGAGAAGGACAGAGAAAGAGGCCAGGAACAAAATACACTCTCCAAAGGCTTGTCCTTTATTGTGTCGCATAAGAGGTACAAATTCCCTATGATGAATGTGATTATTATGTATACCTCAAATGTACTAATAGATGTAATGAATTTAAAAAGCCACCCCCCCAAAAAAATAGTTTAATTACACAGCAGTGGCTTTTGATTCAGACTTTCGAGTGGGTATTATATAAGCAACCTCTTACCAAGATAAACAGTTAAAATAAAGTCTTTGACTAGTTACCATAATATCACTTTCAGATAGTCTAAGATAAACTTGGGCCAAATTCTACTATGCTGATTTGGGTGAGAATCATATTTTTTCACAACATTGTTGGGAGGCTCTATATGCAAAGCCAGACTTGCATCTCTTTTCTGAATTTTAGCTGTGTTACAGGAATTTATCACAGGGACTGATTTATCTTCCTCTTTTTAATTCTAAAGGCTTTAAAATTTTTTCTCAGACACTCTGAGTCATATGGCTTTAGTCTGATCTTGCTTCGCCATGGCTAGAGAAAAACTGTCACCCTGCAGTTTCCCTTGACTTACACTTGGAGATTTTCTTTTCTTTTCCATTGTTTCCTTGGTTTCTTATCTCAAATTTTTTCTTTTGGATTTTCTCTTTTACTTTTTTGGAATTTATCTTCAGTGATATTCAAATTTTTTCATATTGGGTTTTAGCATATATATATATACATACATATGTATTGTCTAGAATTAAACTGCATCTTGATACATTTCCATGTGTATGCACACCTGTGTATAACTACCATGCAGATTCAGATATAAAATATATACTGAACCCAGAAGTTTCTCTTGAGCTCCTTTTGTAGTTAATACCTGTTTTTCCCCAGATAAATTATCCCTGTTGATTAGTTATGCTTGTTCTTGAGCTTTATATAAAAGCTATCATGGGGTGTATATATTTTTGTGACTCAGCTCAACAGTTTATCTTCATTGTTGAATATGGCAGTAGTTTATTTTTTATCATTGCATAGTATAATTATTTTGTGCTGACATTGATTCAACAATTGGGATATTTCTCAGATACTTGTGGGTTTTTTTTTCAGCATGAGTTTCAATTGCTACTGCTTCTGAGTCTCTTGCTGTATCAGTTATCTGTTGCCACAACAGCTGATAAACAAAAAACAACGAAAACCGAGGGTCATAGAACAATAGCATTTATGAATTTAAAAGTCTAGGTTTCAGATAATTTCAGCTGGGCTTTCTCACAATGAATAGTCAACTGTGGGTGAATAAGGTAGCTCTCCTGTCCTTTACTGGGTTTATTCACACATCTGGATGGCTGCTTGTTGACTGATTTGGCATGGTCTCCATTAATTAAACTGCAGCAACTTACATGGGCCTCACCTTCCAGCCAATTAGATAGTCTGAAAATTATCTTCTCATGTTCATAATAGAGGAAAAGGAGCTGAAGCAAAATTGCTCAGTTCTTTCAAGACTTTCATTACATGCTGTAAACATATAATAACCTAAAAAATAAAAACTGAAAAATAAAAGACTCTGTGACATCTGTGAACATCCTTTTAGTCCCAGCAAATCAGGCATCCAAGGACAAAATCAAGCAAAGGATCTACCTCAGTGAATGGAACTAAAAATCTGATGGCAAAATATGAAGAACTAGAGGCATTCATGCAATCATTTTACTACATTTATATTTTTACTCTTTCAACAATGTCTTTTGGGGACTACCTGGTCTAAATTTATGCAGGACAATGTGTTGGGCTTTTCCTTTCCTTTTGGCTGGCAACTTTTTACTGTTTAAGAAAAATATGAATATCTCTAGTGCATAAAGAAACTCTGCAAGGCTTTTTTGCTTGCTTTTTGGTGCTGGCATTTTAACTGGAGGCCTTGGTCATGTTAAGTAAGGGCTGTACCCCTGAGCAATGTCTTTAGTCCCTGAAATTTCCTGCATTAGCTTTCATGATAGGTCTATCATGTACTGTGAGTTGATTTGTACTTAGTCTTAAAAGTAGGAATATTTTATTATCCTAACATATTCACTGAAAAAAAAACTTTGAGAAAAAATGTATTTTCTTCTTTTTTACATTAAAAACTTTAATACAACACTAACTATAAGTACTCATAGTAGAAATCCTCTTTGTTCCTAATATAAAGGGGGAAATATTCAACATTTTACCTTGAAGGATTACATTATTTGTGTATTATATATTTTATTGACTAGGAAATTTATTTTGATAAGACTTTTATCTTGAATGATGTTGAAGTTGATCAAAGCTTTTTCTTTATCTATAGGAAGGTTATATAAATGTTGTTTTTATCATTTAACAGATGAATTCTACTGAATTTAAGTATTAAACCAATATTATAGTTCTAGAATAAACTTTCCTTGATTGTGATATTGCATCCTTTTTTACATACAATACTTAACTTCAATTTGCTAATTATTGCTTAGGAATTTTGCTTCTGTATTTATGAGACTTGTTCTGTAGTTTTATTTTTTATATGTAAAATCTTTTCAGGTGTTGGTATCAGAGTTATGCAAGACTCACAAAATCAGTTTGGAGCTGTTTCATCTCTCTTTGGTTTGTTAATGATTTAGTATGAAGGTGGTATTAAGCCTGTATCAAATATTTTGAAAAATATAACAATAAAGCCACTTGGCTTTGGAATTTTGATTCTAAGGAGGCTGTTGGTTCAAGTTCAATTTATTGAACAGATGTGACTACTCATATTTTTTACGTTAATTTGGCAAGATATATTTTCTAAAGATTGCTGTATTTCATCTTGGTTTTTCCATTATTGGAAAAATGTTTTTAATAGCTTCTATGAAAAAAGAAAAATTTTAAGCATTGACTGTCTATATACCTTTTAAATGATTTTTTGTATCTGTGGCTATGTTCCTTTTCTTCTGAAATTGTTGATATTAGTGTTATCTTCTTGCTCCTCTTTTATGGTCAGTGTTGCGGTGGATGAATTATCCTTGTACTGTAAGAATCTGCTTTTTTGTTTTTCAGTTTCTCGTTTTATGACTGCTCATACAACTATCAAAGATGTGAGTGGAAATTGCATGTGTAATTTGAAGATCTAAAATTTGTTGTTTGGGCTGGGGATTTAGCTCAGCTGCAAAGCGCCTGCCTGGCAAGAGCAAGGTCGTCAGTTCATTTCCCGGTACTGGAGGAAAAAAAAAAAAAAAAAAAAAAATTGTTGTTTTCTCTTTCTTGTGATAAAGCTCCACAAATTTCAGATGTTCAATTAGTTCCAACTTTGAATTTTACCTCTTTAATCAGTAAAACTGTACATTTCTACTTTGTCTCCAATATTCTATACCAAACTTGAGAATGCATTTAGAGAAAAAAAATGGAGAAAATATGAAGCCACTCACATATGTTTGCCTTTTCTCAGGGATATCAGCCTTTCTATTAATTGTTAGCACTCCAAAGCTTTCAAATATTTAGATTTTCTGTTATATCCAAATTTATACTTGCTTTTACTGTATTTTTCAATGCCAGCTATACCATCGACAGTCAGAGCTAGAAGTTCCTGTCAAGTGTTTGGAAATTGTGTGATAATATACTGCAGTGTTAATCTGAATTCATTTATTTTGCTGGACATGGGAGGAATGCCTTCTGCAAACTTATTTTCTTTGGCCGCAGAATATGTTCCTGAATTATGTCATTTATGACACTTGCTTCTAGTTTTCTTGTATTTTATTTTTGCTCTACATTCATTTTTTCTTTACTTTGTGAATTCTCAAATTTAACTTCTAATTTCTCTTCATTTTTATTACTATGAGCTTAATTTAGTTTTTGATAGTTTTTGTTATCTAAATGAACTTTCTGTAGCATTTTGTTATTATCTCATGAGTGCAGTAGTTTTTCCATATTTTTCAAAATATATTAATAATAGTCTCTTAAAAAAGTGTTCTCCTTCTGGAATAATGTCTTCTATTTTGTCTCTTGTTTTATTGTTTATTTTCCACCATGTATTGTCAGTGTCCTGTATATTTGGTTTTCTGTTTAATAAGAAAGGTGGTCTACAAACCTGGCAGAATAGTTGAATGTTGGGACTTATAAACTAAAACCATAAACTTACTATATGTCGTTCTGCTAGTGCAATTGTATCTGGTTGATACAATTGCTGTATATATTAGTTAGCTATTTATTTTAGTAAATTCCTCCCAACTGTGAAGCGGCTCACAACTATAAACATTTTCTGGCTTACATAATATCACTAAAGAAATAAATATATTGAAAACCACTCCTTCCAGTCATTTAATGGCTTAGACAAATAAAAGTTTTGGCCTCTCTAATATATGATGGTTAAAATTACCCTGGAGAATATCTGCATATCAGACAGCTCTGCGGGACATCCACTTGGAAAGGCTGCGTGGGATAGCCAGATCTAGAAAAGATGCACATTGATTTCACTTAAATCCCATTACTGTCACTGTGTATACATGTATAGTCTGATGGAAGAAATGTGTCTCTTGCTGAGTGGCCACTCTCTAGAGACAAATCTATGCTATGAAAGTGGATTGTGTAACTAGTCATCACTTTTATATGCTATGTTAAGATTTTTCTTGTTAAGTCATATGGCTCTATGGAACCTTGTATAGCTCTTACAGGAGGGTAAAATCAAGAAGCTATTTTGAGAGCCAACCTGGAAAAGAAGATGGTGCAGGGATATTCTCAATATCCAGAATGTATACATTGGCTTAAAGCTCTTTTTTAGAGTATAGAAATCCCATATTGAACTATTTTGATCTGTTTTAACTTCTTTAGATAATGGAGTAACTTCTTCATAAACATAGCCTAGCCATTTCCTTAATTCTACCACTTTCTATTCCTACTTCTCCAAAATGCCAAGTACTTTCAATTCTTGAATTTTTGGGGATGGCTTTTGGCTCTATTAATTGCTGATTTAGATTTTCATTTCCCCAGGTCAGGCTGGTTAGTCACCAATCATCTGAGTGCTTTACAACTGCAAAAAGTTTGTTCTATTTTTTTTCTTTGTTCCTTCTGGAAACCCATTAAGGGGAAAAAGAACACCTCCAATGAGAATGAGACTTTTGTGATCAAATCTGCCATTTTAAATTAGAAGCCAGTGAGTAGAATATTTTGAAAATAAACAAACTCATTTTCATCTCTAAAAATTATATTTTCCATGTTTCCATAGAGCCATTATGTCATGTGGAAAAAGGTGAAGAAAATGATTGAGAGGTGCCCGGTCATGAAGGAAGAGGGTATGATGTAGCAAAAGGAAGTCTCTCTCAGCTGGGTCCCCAGAGAGGTATTTCTTAAATGGACCACCAGTAAGTTGTGTTGCAGGGGGCAGAGAAGGGTCCTTCTCTAGTCACAGAGGTTGATTGGACATGGATTGAGAAAATTCTATTCTTTGGATGTTGCATGTGAACACTCACGCTAGAAGAATATGAAGAATGTTGTCAGTCCCTGCGTAAAGTGTCAAGGAACTAAAGGGCTGGATGTAGTTTAGCAACTACTTATGATCACACAGTTTTTAGAGGCTTCAGTCTCACTTGCCCTGGTAGGAAATACAATGAATTCAAGAAGGCTGATTTTTAGAAGCTTAAAGCTGGAATGTAGAAGCTATATACCATGAGAATATTTTTTCCCAGAGAAAATTTGTCAAACATGTACCACGCATCTTTGAAGTAATGCAGTGCTCCAACAGGCTCAGCAGATCAGCTACACTACCTTAGCAAACCCTACAGAGATGTCCAAACAAAACAGCATCCAAAATACTGACCAGCAAAGACCTATCTTCAAAGGATAGACTTAGACTTTCAAAATGCAGACTTACCATTTCTTCGTCTTTTAGAGGAGAGTTAAATCCTTCCCTACTCAAAGGTGTTTACTTATTTATGAGTGTACAAATAGCTGCAACATTGTTGTTTAAAATACTATTTATTATCTCATACAGTAGTTCTTCAACTGACAAATATGGATATCAGTAAGGTAAATTCAAGGTACCGAAAGAGCTGTGACCCTTCTGTAGACTTTCATTTTGCAGCTTCTAAAGATTCCCTTATAAAAGGATAGTTGGGATAACTGTACTGCTGATGTCTGGTGGTTTATTGAAAGGAACAGTCAATGCTTAATTTTTTTTATATTTTGATCAGTTATGGATGCTTGTGTCTGGTAGTCTGAGCAATTGATTTGAAGACAACAGCACGCAATATAACAACCACTAGTGAATTCATACCATCTTGTCTAGTGAAACTCTGCATCATCTCTAAGGTTTTGAATTATTTTTTTATTCTCTTTAATAGTTTGATCAGTCTTCCATTCTTATATCTGGTAATCTGAACAACTTCACTGAAGATAACAATATGCCATATAACAACCACTGTTAATTCCTATCATTTTGTTTTGAAATCCTGTATCATTTTTAATGTTCTTGCTTTGTTTTGTTTATGCCTGTGATGCAGGTAGTTTGGTATTGCTCTTTTTTAAAAAAACTATTCTCTTTAAAATAAAAAAAGATTCCCTTTCCTTTCTTATTACCTTCCTCCACCTAAAATCCAGCAAAGCTGTATCTCCCTGACCATTTTTCCCTCATCTCTTCTCTCTATAGTTCTCTTCTTATGCTTCCCTTCTCAAAATTTTAAGGCTGTGTGATGACTTTGGGCTTTTTTTCCAATAGTCTAGAATGATCTTATTTTGAGAGCTGATGATTAGCATCCTTAATTCCATCAGGATCCTTAATTCTTTTGTGGCATATAAGGTTGGCATATTCAGTTTCTGGGGATTGAGATGTGAACCACATTTGGAAGCAACTGTTCTATGTACCACAGACAGAATAATTCAAAGAGACTTTTAAAGCAAAAAATGATATATGTGACAAATTTAATTTTCTCTCCCTATCATATTACACTGGTACGAGCATAGCCATGATTATAGCAATACAGCTCATAATAGCTAAATATTGGAAGTGACCTATAGGCCTATCAAAAGATGAATGGATAAAAGTGTGAAATATTTCTCTCTTTCTCTCTCTTTCCCTCCCTATCTATTATCTATGTATATCAGTCATATAGAAGGATAAAATTCAGTCATTTATAGGAAAATAGATACACCTTGATGCCATAGTTCTACGTGAAATAAATCAGATGCAGAAGGTTAAACACTGCATGGTTTCTCTTATATAATAAATTCAAAATGTAAATAAAGCATGAAATACATGATAGGAAACAGGGAGGTAGCATTACTGAAAATGGGAAAATGAGCTGGAGGTTGGAGGAAACTGGAGGGCAGAAAATGGATGTACAAATGACTGAGATTGGATATGCATATGTATGAATTCCTATAGATGAATACAATTATTATGTATAATGAACATATACCAATGAAAACAAACTCAAAACCTTTTTTTAATATTACAGACTCAGTTGAATGTATCTGAGTGATATATTCATTACTACTATGTGTTGATATGGGAAACAATTTAAAACCACTTCAAATTTTCATATATTATAGTTGTATAATAAAATACATGATTTTAAGTTAATTTTTCTGTTTGTAATTGAGAAAGTTTCAGGAGTAATGCCACATGCACACTTGTAGAGATTTCTGAACAACTTTTTATTTGTTCTGACACTAATTGCATGATGAAATTTCTAAATCACCTTTATTTTCATATTCAGTTCTATCATTCTTATCATTGACATCAG
This sequence comes from Chinchilla lanigera, assembly GCF_000276665.1. Taxonomy (NCBI): domain Eukaryota; kingdom Metazoa; phylum Chordata; class Mammalia; order Rodentia; family Chinchillidae; genus Chinchilla; species Chinchilla lanigera. The sequence goes on from NW_004955407.1 coordinate 17,705,527, forward strand.
CAGAAATTCCTCAACATTTCTCATATTATCAAATTAATGTATTTTTCCAGCTGTTTTTCAACAGTAAATAAAAACCCACAACATTAAACTTGGAGTTGGTAGTATCTCTCAAATACAGTTCATTATCAAGTATCACACATTCTTAGAAACACATTTTATGACTAAACTGACAGTTTAAGTGTTACATTTTAACATTAATCAAGTACAAATGCACAGCTAGTCATAACCTTAAACCTGTGCACCTGATATGTATAGCAATATTTAAGGAAAGAATTTGTACCTGTTAGATCAGTGCTGATCTCCAAAGAGTTAAAGGAGAGATTTATCTGGTTTATGGTTTTAGAGAGTCAGTCCATGCAGAAGAGGTTGGCAGAGCAATGATACTTTTCTCGTGGAAGAGCAGGGCAACAGTATCAGAAAGGAAGAGGCGAGGGATACTTCATAGCCCTGGTCATACTTCTGTGACCTACACAGACACAACCAGAAGTGTACTTACTAATCCTCAAGCCAATCAAGTTGACAATGTTAACTGTCACACCAACATGCAAAGGAGATATCTTCATAACCATATGCATTGCACCCCTATTCACAAAAGCCAAGATAGGCAGTCAGATCTGCATCAACAGATGAATAAATAAAGAAGATATTATTAAGCCGTAATAAAATAAGAGATGATAAAAGAGGAGTCAACTCATGTCCTTTGCAAGAAAACAGACAGAACTAGAGTTCACTGTTTTAAGCGACAGAAGACAAATGTAGAAAGACAAGTATCATATATTTTCCACCATATATGGAAACTAAAAAATGGTTTTCTAAAACTAGAAGAGGGACTATTAAAGAAATGGAAGGGGGCCAGACATGGGTAAGAAAGTAGATCAAAGAGGGTAGTAGAGAGAGTAGGTATAACCAAAGCACATTATATGCATACATAAAAATCTCATACTCAAACTCCATAATTTATATAAATAGTATGCATTGATAACTACAAGTTTAAAAAAATAATAACTAGTGTAATTCTGGACTTATTTCATAGATTGAGTAAAACATTTCTAATTCATGCTGGATATTAGCAATGTTTATTGAGATTAATATCATTACCCAGAAACACTGAGATAATTTTAGATGTTTGTTGAAAATTTCTCAAATGAATGATTTCTATTTTTTCTATGTTTTCTGCCATTTCTTTTATATAGGAGAGAAAAAGATAGTAATAAAAGACCGTCATGTTAACAGTCACTACAAACTATGACTTTTTTTCTAATGTAGTATTTCTTTTTTAGGTTTCTAACTTGTTTTGAAATATTTTTTTCTTTTGGATACTTAGATGCCATAGTTTATTATATTATACTTATGAAGTGCACCTTTAATAAGCAATCCTAATCAAAACAAGTGGGAGGATTTTGAGAAAGAAACCAGTCTTCCAAACTGTGGTACAAGTATGCACTGGTGACCTTTCTGAGGTCAGTATAAACAGAATAAACCATAACTGTACACTTAAAAGAGTCCTTTAAACATAAAACATGGACTGGGAGAACCCTTACTGCACTTTTTAAAAATATGCTTTTCCTATCTCATAAATGATCATTATGAAAGACTTCAAGGGTTGCACATTTGGAAACTAAAATGTAAACACTGAAATTTTAAGCTGTGAGGTTTTGGGTACAAGGGGTGCCAGATATTTAGAGCCATTCTGATGATGAACTGCATCTTGTTTTGTCATCTGAATGCTTATCATCGTGTAGACAGAGACATAAACAGCCACATACAGTGGTTTTGTAATGTTAATTTCATCATGAATATTTTCCATGCTTATTAAAACTAAGTTGTTTTTCTTTAAGAGAATGAGTCAGTATAGGAGACTGACAAGTTGCCTTTCAATTTATTGGCTTTGTATCTCTTTCAAAGTTGGCTCTTCTTGTAGAATGTATTGTATTATTTATAAAGTTAATATGGTTGGCTGCTGTTTCACGTTCTTACAGCCAATTTGTGCTGACTTGACTATTTTGGTGAGATCATCGTGATTATAAATCTAAGGTTATGCTTTTGATCTTGGTAAAGAAGTTTGCTCTCCTCCATCCTGGGAACACAGATGGCACTCATATTTTCCATGCAGTTATCTTATAAATGCGTGTCTTTGATCTTATGGGAAAAGGCCATCAGTTCCTTATCTGGGGTAAAACTCGACCAATTAAGAATATCCTGCCAGCAGCAGGTCGGACTATATTTTTAATAAAGTATGGCAGCATCACGGGTGGAAATACACAAGCTAGTTACTCATTTTCCTTGGATGTCATATCAAAATTAGTGGTTTAAATGTCTAAAGGGTACAGGTTAGGTTTAATTTACATAACAAAATGAATCCAAATAAGATTTCTTTGCAAAATCTTAGCATTGTTGCATTATTTCAGACAATCATTGCATTATTTTTGATTTGAGTATTTTATTAAAATCTAATAGTTATAATTTGTATTTGGGTTGAGAGAGAAATAGTAAAGTGCAGTAAGAGGATACTATGAAAAGTACAAGACTGTTTTCAAGTATCTCTAAGAACTCAACAACAGAATGTTTCTAAATAGAAAGCCTTACTTGTCTATTTTAATGAATTATAATATTTGAGAAAGACTTCCCTTATGTATAGTTGTTTATAAATACTTGTTTAAGCAGGTCATGTATGGGCCATTCAATAATCTTATTTATAAAAATATATTTAATACAATACCTTGTGTATCAGAAAGATTTTCTAGCACATTCTATGTGTTAGTGGAATGTAAGTCTATGTGATATTATGAGAGCTATGATTTTAGTTTTACTAATCCCAATACACCAATGGCAATCAATTATGAGTTCCTTGATTTTCTCAAGCTTTTTTTTGCAGTGTCAGGTCAAACAATGGAAGTGACTATGTAGAAGAGTTGCTTATTACCCCTTACCCAGTAAAAAGACAGCCTTAATTCTGAAAGAGAGAGAGAAATGGGGGGAGAGAGATGAAGTTACATGTTTAACTTCATTAGTAGTGAATGTTCATTTTATCAAAGATACAGAAAAACTAGTTTCTGATAAGAAAATCATCAAAAAGTGAGACAAATAGTTACGTAAAATTTGCTTTTTCTTTGAATATTTTCTGTACTCATCTAGAGGAGAAGCATTTTACATTATGTACATATCAAATATATAGTTTATATTTTGACTTCAAGTATTTTGATTTAAATGCATGTAATATCTCCTGAATAAAATTGTAGTTTAATATTATTTGTATTTTTATGATTTAACCTTGTGATCTCTCTGTCTAGTTAGGAATTTATCTCCCCTTTCCTCCATTAAAACTTGAGTTTTGGAAAGCATAGATAGAAGAGCAAGTTTTTCTTTTAAAATACTGTACCGACAGAGTTCAAAATCAACTTAAATGTTTTCTGATAAAAATTTTTCAAATGTTAAAAAGAGAAGATTGTACTATATATATATCAATGAAAATCTTTTGGATTTCTTTCTCACTAATATGGGGTATTATGTGTAAAACATAACTATATATTTCCATATAAATATAAGTGAATTATTATTTCTCCTAACTTACTGTAATGGTAAAATCCATTTCAGATTAGAGAATAACAAAATAAAAGTCAAAGTAAACCAATATACAGGTAAACATTACTGAAATTTTACCTTAGGATATAATCAATGCTTAATGTTTAGCATTCTGGTTTGAAATAAGGCATATGCAAATTATGAAATAGTGAAAACAATACAGAGCTTCTAAGGACATCCCGTCTTCTGATATACTAAGCAGTTGTAAAATAAATGTAATTTTATCTGTAAAGTGCTGAATCAGACTGTCTCCATTTCAAGAGACTTAGGTCTTTACAGTGTGAATGAATAATCATGAACAATACAGAGTGGCCTTACTCTCCTAGTTCACTATGCTATATAGTGAAGGTTCTTTCTGCATGCCCTTAATTATACAATAAGTTACATGCAAGGGAAACCTCTAAACATTTCCTGGTCATCATCTGCTACCATTCTCCCCCTAGAAATTAATACAGCTGTATGCTGGATCATGCCATTTCATCTCCTGCTGCAGAATCAGTGGTCATAACAGTTATTCTGTTCATGAATATGGAAATGCAAAATGCATAAAAGAGAAAAATATTTGCAGGCAATTTACACTGTACATCGTGTGCCCAACTCTATTAATCCAATAAAAAAGTGAAATTTTAATTTTTCAGGCATTTTGAATTACTGTTGCAAGCCATGCCATAATTATGTAATATGGACGTATATAAATGAAAGATATGCAGATGCTCATGATAGGTGAATTGCAAATAAATCGGCATTTGTGTATGGCTATGGTGATGCGTACAGATATACTTATTACTTCACTCTTTTGCCTGGAGAAAATGCCTTAGGTCCTTAATAACCTTTATTTGCTGAGTAAGTTCCACCCCCATAGCTCACCCCAATAAATGGCTAGAATAATGTTTAAATTATACACACGCATATGCATATGTACACATACACATACAGTTTTTCTCTTTGAAGGGGAAAAAATGACGGCTATCTCCACCAAAGAATTCTGGAAGAAGCATTAAGCTCTGCGAAGGAAATAATTGGTGGATTTTATTATTGAAATAAGCAAGCATGTTCATGCATATTTTTACGGCGTGCATGCCTATGCGCCACTCCGTGCAAACAGTGCTATTACAGCTCCTGCGCAGTAATTAGGTTGATGTAATTGCGGTGAAATAAAGGCAGTCACACTGATAATTTCACAGTGAATATTAAAGACATATGTGCCTTCCAGTGTACAATAAATGAACCTGAACTGCTGTCAGGGTCTAAGAGGACAGTGTGGCCAATGCACCTATTGTGTCCCTGCTGCAGAAAGGAGCCTGCCGATTGGCCACTGTCTGCAGCACATAGCAGTGGCTTGTTATAAAGGACTTGTCTAGGGGAGAGCCTGTAGGTTCTCCATTGTCTGGTAAAGTTCATATGACTGCATTCTTTTTTGCAAAGGGGGTGGAGGGAGAGCGGGGAGGGAGGGGGTGTCAGCTCAACTGTAAAAGCTGCACAGATTTTCTCTCTCTCTCTCTCTCTCTCTCTCTCTCTCTCTCTCTCTCTGCCTCTCCATAGATCGTTTCTGTTTCATGCCCTGTCTCATTTCGCATAGCTAAAAAAGAATGCTAATTAAGATCCCATGTCTTAACCTGAAAATAATGACTCGGCTGTAATTAGAAATCTGATGAGAGTTTAAAATTCTGCTAGAGAACCAAAAACCTTAGTTATGGTGCTTAGGAAGAAAAGGAAGAATTATTTTTCTGTAATCAAGGTAAACATGGGAAAGGGGGATCTTCCCCCATCTTTTTAACCAATTTTTTCCAATGGTGTTCTACTGCAGATGAGAAGATACTGTATTTCAAAAACTATTTTAACCATCAAATTGAAAGAACACAAATCAGTAGCAATAGAAGCCTTCTTAATCCTCCTTAGGATGCAATTCAGATGAAAGAACTGCTTTTTTTCTTTTTCTTTTTGTATGTGTGTGTGTTATAGATGGATCTGAGAATGCTGTCTGGGCTTGGTGCCAAGGGCTGGTATTTCACAGCAGCGACCGCCTCACAGACGAACTGTGGGAAGCAGGAGGGAGACTGTCTCTTAGGGTGCCACTACTATGGAGACACAGCTGGGCTGAACAAGATTTGCTTCAAACAACAACAAGAGAGACAGAAAATATCTGGTTCAACTGCTGCCCAAGCAGGCAGGCACCAGAAGAGCTAGCAGCCAATCCGGCCATGCTCGAAGCCAGCTCTGCAGCTCAGCCAATCAGTGACATCACTGGTGAGAAACTCATTTACATCATGCAGTAATGAACTTTGTTTAACATAGCCTTCCCCCTTTCCTCTTATCCCCTCCCCAGATTAGGTCCTTCCATTAATTATTCTGCTGGCATAATTTAAACCACTACGCAAAAATGTAGCTACATTCTCTCTGATCGCTTTTACTTTCTCCTCCCATCGGTGACTGCAGGCACTGGAAGTGATTCTGCGTACATTTCTATTTTGTTTTGACCTTGGAGGAATTATCTTCTCGTTCTTGAAAAAAGAAAACGATATTTGAGATAAGATACAACTCTTGTTTATTTGATCTGGTTTCATTTCTCATGAATACATGCTTTCTCCACGTTGGGATTTAGCCATGTGCCAGGTAATAGAGAAAAGGGGGAGCATTGCCATGGAAGTTGCAGTTTTTCCAAGCAATCTGCATCTTAGAGCTTCCTTTAATGTTTCCAGATTTTGTGCTGCAGTGGCCATTTTACATACAGTGCTTTATCCAAAAAGCACTTATGTGCATCTGTCACATGGAGGAAAGTTCACTCTTGCTATATTTCATTCTTCACTGCTCTCAGCCGACGTGTCATTTTATTAATGAATAGAACTGAGGTCATTTCTGGACAAATCTCACCCTTCCCATCGCAGCACAATGCACCTGATTTGCATCCATTTACTAGAAATACTGAATACAAGAACCAGCTTGAAAAGAAGCTGAGGGACCAGTTTACATATTATTTCAGAATAAGTTGTAGGAAAGCAGTTTGTTTTTCAGAAAGTGCAGTATTTAACATCTGCCTTGGTGTTTTCATAAATATGCCTGATCTCCATTCATGCTGTAATACCTCTAGCAAATTTATGGGATTGTTATATAACCAAAACATACCAAATGAAATAATATTCATGGATGAGTTCATTTATCTACAGGAAACCTTTGGAAACACAGTATTTTCTTGCATATTTGTATTTAGCTCACCAGGGATAAACTCGTTTGTTCTGTAGATAACTTAAGAGAAGCTATACCATGTGGCAAGTGAAGATTTCAGGTTGCTTTATAGAATCTCAAAGAGCAAAACTGGGTCACACTTCAGTGCGATTTCTATTAAGTCATATCTTTATTGCATTACTGGCATTAAAGGGATACAGTCTTCTAGCATGGAAGGCAAAGTTTCATTGTCTGAAATTTACAGAATGCTTTGAATATAATTATTTAAAGACTTGGGAATTCAAAAACATCGACAAAGGTTTCATCACAGGGCGTGATTCATTTAAGAAGCTTAAAGAGGACAATGATAGGCATAGTCACTTTTTAAAGCATAGGAAGGATTTCGATGAGAAACCATGGCTCTTTTAATTCATGCGGCATTCCATCATCCCATCATCAGTATTCAGGGGGCGACTGTTCTGAATCAGTCACGAGCTCCCCTGCTGCAGATCCTGTAATTTGAATCATGTGTAATAATATATTATCCTACTGGGGCCCTTCTTTCAGTAGGAGAATGGTTTATACATTCTGGTATAAGAGAACTTTTGGCTTCGAGCCGACTCACAGCCATTACTCACATAGGCAATCACGATCGTCTTCCTTAAGGAATAACATCTGCACGCTCTCCTGAGCCAAAAATCTGCAACCTCCCCCGCTTTATGAATTATGATTTCTTAGAATTGGGAACACTTGACAAACTGAAGTAGAGAAATGGAAGGTTTAAAGGAATGGATCAAAATTTTATTGAGCATGCCATATGGCAACAGCGCAAACTCCCATTCCTTTGAAATGATGGAGAGTGGGGAGGAAGGGTGACCAAAAATACACCTAGATGTGCTTGATTTCTGGACACAGTGAAACGTAGCATGTTTTAGAATGAGGACATGGATGCCTGTGTGTTTTCCAGTGGACGTCCCACCTAGATCCTGTAAAGGGCGTGGTCACATCGAAAGACAAGTGGGAGGTAGAGATCACTGTGAAGATGCAGAAATTGTGTCACCTAGGAAAAGAAGCAATGTTATATGGCAGGAGCCATCCTGACCCAGGAGTTAATTCTGGTGATGGCTGTGCTCTTTCTCTTGTTATGACCTTGATCAAATCACTTAATTTCACTTCATTTTTTCTTACCTATGAAAATTAAATCCACTGCCAGCACAGAGATAATTTCTCTGTGTGGAATGCCCTTCCTGTTTTAGAAGTTGAAATCTTTCTTTGCTTCGTGGATCAAGTTAAATCATTCCAAGTCATTGTAACCAGAATCTGTCACTTCCCTACCCTTTCTTTTGCACGTCCATGATTGTATGTGTTGCAGTCCGTATTGCTGTAGGGCCACTTGTGTAGATATCTTTGTCCCTAGACTGAAAGCACCCTGGAGACAGACATCACATTGAATTCATCTTCCACCTTCAGCTCTAAGACTAATGAATTTTGCTCCAACTTTTAAATCTATATTTTAATTAGTTGGTTGTAAGTATTTTGCAAATTGTGGAGAAGGGTTTATACAAATAGTTGCCAACTATTACAGCCAGGTACCAGCGGATGTCAGCTTAACATTATTGGTGCTATGTATTTTATTTCAATGGCCTCTCATAATAAAGCTCAATATAAATGATTACTGCATTTTTTATAAATAACTACTTGTAGAAAAAAATGTAACTAACTTTTTTTCAAATGTGGAGTTAAGCTGTCTTAGCTTGGTTTTACAAATAAAAATATAGGTGTTTCATGTAGATTAATTGCAAAGAAACCATGATGAGCAAATTGCACTATGCAGCTCTACTGTTAATGATATGAAGAATTAATTACTTGGAAGAGTTAAGCAATTAATTTCAGATGTTGAAAGGCTCCATGAAGCATAAGAAGTCAGAATATATGGTATCTTTTGTTATTCTTAGTGTTATGATTGATGCATGTATTTAAACCTATAAACTAGAACAATCTTTTAGGAGTGTATTTTTAGATGTTTCAGATATAATCTTAGAATGTCAAAATGCAGTTCATTTTGTGTAAAGTATACTTTTGGCTACTGTACTATTGCTAAATTGAGATTAATTTGTTGGCAAAAAATGATATTCTTATTAATTTTTTGCAAATTGTCTTCAAAAAAATTTAAATCTAGATTTCAAACCGTTCATCTCTATACTGATGGAAAGGAAATGAAATAACTAGAAAACATATACATTTTACCTTTATTTCAACAAAAATAGAATTTTTAGACCTAGGAATCAGCTAGTGTCTATATTTTATAAAATTCTTGAAAAATAAAAGTAGCTAATTCAAATGTATGTACTTTCAAATTCCTGAGATTAGAATCTAGAATGTAGAAAGACTGGGTCAATATATTCTTAGTCTACCAAGCAACTTCACTTTTAAAATAAGCCATATTAGACTATATAATTGTATACTACTAGTATAAATTATATTCACTTATGTTATCTAATACTATATGTAGGGTTTCTACTTTATAAATGAAAAAGAAGACTAGATTTTATTGAGGTGTGTTTTACTACTATCCTCCAATAGTCAGCTATTGATATATTGTCATTTATATTAGTGTTCATTGCAAATAATTCTTATTTTGATAAAAATTTGAAGCCTAATGTCTAGGCTCATTTTGCAATGCCTTTGAATTCATTTCACATGTATATTATATTGTAAATTACAGAATTGACTTAATCTACTTAGGTGTGGTCAATTTCACTTTATTTTTAATGGATAAGTTGTGCAAATATTCTTCATTTTTTTCATTTTGCTGAATTTTCTGGTTATTTCCATGATGACGTATTTCTTACTCACCTAGTATTTAAAAATAGAATTCTGAAACTTTTAAGTACTGGAAAATAACTTGCGCCCACGTAAGAACAGATGTCTCTCAAAGACAAGTGGTAAGTTCCTGCCCAGCATTTTTTGTTCAGAAATTATGTTTTAAGGCTTAGAAAGTGAGTAAATGTGAAAGATCTTAAGTAAAGGAAATATTAATTTAAAAGCATATCATTGTTTCAGATATGGCATCTGACTGATATTGTTGCACTTTCTAAACTTACTAAAATAGTAATAAAAAGGTGAAAGTAATGAAACATTTCTCCTTATGTTGGAAAATTTTAATATCATAATCTATGATTCTTATTCCACTCTTATCTTAGCCAAAAGGCCAAGGAGTGATATGATTCTTATTCCAAAATTAACTCTTGAACTAGAGTGCTCGGGATAAATATTGGGATTTATGCTTTCATAGCAAACTTCCCATGTAAGCTGTAATAGTGGAGCTACTTGTAAAGTGGAAAAGAAGCAGATGACATTGGACTAAAAAGTTTCCATGTACTGGCATTGTTTCCTATTTTACCCTCAAAACATCGTCAATAGTAAGGGAGGTATCAAGTACACTGAGATCTAAATAAAGGTTTTCATGTACTGATGCCACCATTTCTAGTCGTTAGTAGGCAGGGGCCTTGGTCTATAGCTGGTTGCTGACACAAGAAGAGAAAAAGAATAGGGATTAATGGCTAATCGTCACTGGGGATAAACTGAAGGCCATGCTCTGTGCTCTACCCCAGTATTACATTTCACTTTCAAATAAGTCCATCTCTGTCATTCTCACTTGAAGATAAGAAAACTGAGGTACAGAAGGTCAGGCTACTCCTCACAGTCACATGACTCATAAGTAGCAAAACTGGGATTAAAACCAAGGATCCTGATTTGTAAACCCATATTTCTACAGCTAATCTCAATAATCACTACCCAGTATTTTACTCTATGGTTACAGGAACAGAAAAAATTTTTCATACATTATATTTATAATGTAATTTACCCTGTTATTTTTATAGATGTTCATGTATTTTACCTTAGTGTTTTATAACTCAATTTGAAAGCTATTGAGCTGACAATAATATCTAGGTCAATATTTTTCTTATAATTTGGTATTTATGCAAAGCATTCAGATCATTTAATGAACACAAAAGCAATTTCCAAATAGTAAAATACTGTACTAGATTAATGTAAGCTCATGCTATAATTAAAATGTCTTTGTAAGTCTGAATTACTAAAGATGATTATTAGATGAATTGTTTCCATTTCCTCTTTCCCTAAATATGTGTGTATTAAATATATCACCTATTTTATGAGAATAGTAATACTTATTTGACAAGTGCAGAATAGCATTTAATCACATCATTAAACCCTGACTATCCAGACATTTAAGGTAGTTCAGTTTCCTCAATCATGATTGCATATCTTCTATCTATGACCCATCAAAACCCATGGAATGTTGAAAGAGGAGAGTCATGTAGTTACTGATCATGTAGTCATACATTTTAGACCTAAACTAGATTTTATAGTTTTAATCTAAGAGGCATAGTCAATCATTGCTGAATTTAAGAGAATCAGTTTAATTTTAGGAGAGTAAAACAGAAGAAAGAAGTGTACACCATTTGTTACCTTCTCTGTTGAGTCAGCACCTCATTACTGTCCTCAGGTATCTTTGGATTTCTTTCTCACACGTGCTGTGCCAGAAAAGCTGTAGACAACAAACCCAGCCTTCCGAATCTAGATTCAACATTGTTATTAGTGTGCATTATCATAATTTTCTATAATTAGAAAAGTTTTTTCTTTTTCTTTTTTTTTGTTGGTTTTTTTTTTTTGAGACAGGGTCTCATTATGTAGTGCATTCCAGCTTTGAACTCTCTTACGTAGCCCAGACTGGCCTCTAACTCACAGCAATCCTCCTGCCTCAGCCTCCTGAGTGCTAGGATCACAGGCCTTTGCCCTCATACTATATATAATTAGAATGAAAGTGTTTAGTGTTATTACATGGTTTATGGTCCTTTATCTTACACAGTCAAGAAAAGCAACAGATGTGAAACCTATGACTCTCTTGAGTTCCTACCACTTTGTCTGTGGTTCAGTATTCCTGACACATAAAAGGCAAGACACTGTACTTGGAAGGTCCAGCAAGTGTACCTGAAGCAGGACTATCCTCTTGGGGCTCTGAAGATAGTAGGCCCTTCAGTGTGGTATAGTGGTCTTCCTGTCTCATTAGCATGTTTCAGGGTCATAGGGTGATTTCTCCTTTACTCTTCAATATTTTCCTCTACTTAGAACTTAATGTGATTTTTTTCTTCCAAGATTCCTTTACTTTTATGTTACTAAAAATTACCTCTTTGTGGACAAGAACGAAGGTTAATGTAGCAGTTACTTTTACTGTTCTTTTAAATTGACCAAGAAAGTACAGCAGTGGTAAAGTATTTAAAGTATGTATTTTCAGAATGTTTAATTTTACACAAGGAAAACATGAGCTAATGATACCAAAAACTACAGCAATTCTGAATTAAGACCACTTAACTGTACGGGTATTTATAGAAGTGTTAGGAGCACAGGATCCTTGGCCAAGTGCTTGGTTATGAATCTGAATTCCATTACTTTAGACACATACCTGCGACAAGTTTCATAAACTTTCCTTGTCTTTCAGTTTTCTCATTATGCAGTTATATCTACCTTAAAACATGTGAAGATTTTATGCATTCCTGCAGGAAAGGGGAATTATAAAGGCTAACAAATTCATATTCATCGTTCTTCAAAGTACAGAGTGTAGGGGAAAAGAGAAAGTTGTGTGTATTTGAATAAATCTTTATGCAGGGTAGTTCTACACTCTAAAAGTAACATATTCATGCTTGTATATGTACTTACATTTATTAATTCCATTTCACTTTTTCAATCAGCTTTTTCCCCATCTCAATAAGTTATCAAAGCACTGTTTTATCCTGTCTTATCCCATCAAATTTTGGTTTTACTAAAAAAAGCTGCTTAAAAGATTGTCTAATCTTATAATGAGATTAGTATAATTTTATCATTACTGGCAACTAATAATATTGAGTTCATTGATTCTATTCTTCTTCCCTACCATTTGTGTATAGTAGACAAAACAAAGGTTTTGAATCATTAAAAATGCATAAAATCAAATACTCCAGGTTTTACACTGCAGTAGGGCTAATATGATATACCTTAGAATGATGACTGCTAGGTCCATAGTTTGTGACATTCTGTGCAAAAACCTATCCCATAGTCCAAGTAGCTAATATTTATGAATCAGAAATTTTATACCTATGAACTTCTTGTAGCAAGTTCTATTGTACTCGGACAGAAACAAATAGATTCTATTCTATTCAGGAGAGCTGGCTTAGGGTCCTGTGTAACTGATACAGTCTTTACTCTTCTTGCGTAAAACGGAGATAGTAATGACTATCTGAAGCATAACTGTGTGAGTTAAATAAGAAAACCTGTGGAATAATGTTTGATTTTTTCTATCTTTGATAGGCTATGTAAAACTTGTTCACGTGTGTATTTAAATGTCAATGAAAGAAATAGAATTGCAATAAAATCTAGCATCCAAGGAGATAAAATCTAGTATTACATGTATAGAATAATGACAGAATTACTTTTATTTACACTTCTAATCAAAATTCCCATTAGTTCCACTGGTTGCAGGGATTGTAAATGCACACTAATTAAATCAGATTGCTTTCTTATCTTAACCTGGGGATGACTAAGGCTGAACACAGTTGCATTTTAAGAAGTGTAGGAGATTTCTCTGTAGCATACTTGGTCTCCTTCCCTCACTACACACACAGCCCTCTTCCTCTCTCTACATCTCCTACTCAGAGAACCTGACATATCTGCAGAGAGGAGAGCATCACAAAAGGTTTCTAATGATTGAAACACAGGGATGTACAAAGCCATACAGCTTTTTAGATCAATGTTAGTGAGGCAAATATCTGTCAAGAATATTACCATTCTCTAAAATAACATCATATTGGAAAGATTGTGTGCTGATGTTATGATATTTCTATAATTTTGTCTGTCAAGGTTCCTTTAATTTCCTTCATGTTCTGCCCATGCTTTTTTTTTTGGTATTGTCAATAGTGAAGATGATGATTAAGTAAGTTTTGCCATGATCTATTTTAGGTATAGGGATTGGTTGACTACGAGTATAAGGAAAGAAAAGAAATCACACATGTTGTTTTTGGTGTCTTGTAATAATAATGTTGCCTTTCAGAAATACTGAACCTACTCTTTAATTTAACAGCAATTTGCTAATATTGTATTAAATAGACGTAGTCATGGATGTCACTGTCAAGTATTAGGATCTATTTAGCGTTTCTGATCTTGATGCCATTCATTTTGCAATGGAGCTAGGTATTGCCATTACCTTCCTAGACCTCATGATCTCAGATTCTTTAAAAATTTCATTACGCCTATTTCAGTTATTTTTTACTTCTATTATTTAACTTTTTAGAACTCACTGAAGGTTTGCCATTATAAGAATATCTTTCCTTTAAGAATAGACTTCAGCCGTGAGAACAGTTAGAAAGACCGTATCCCCAGATTCCCCATGAATATTTCGAGTTTATTCCAGGTGTACCAGAGTAATTTTTGATGATTACCTTTTCTGTTGTCAGTAAGGACACACTTTAATTATAAATTATGTAACTACTCTATAATATAAAATTAATTCCTGAATTTTTTGTTAAAACTCTGCTTTCAGGTATTTTGATCTGTGGTTTTCATGAGTGTATTTGTCCTTTGCAGACTGTGTCCTCAGTTTTAGTTTTCAAAAAATAGTTTCTACAGGAATAGATGCTTTTGTTGATCTGCATTAAACATGCAATGAATAGTTGTTGATTTACACTGTTACTTGAGAATCAGGTTAATGAAGTACTCTTGCTAAGACTAATAGCAGGAAAGAATCCAAAATGCCAGTTCATTCATCAAATATTGGTTGAGCATTAACTATGTGGCAATTACTACTTTTTTGCACTGAAGGACATAGCAATAAAAGTTTCATGTTTTCATGAAGCTTCTTTGTAGATGTTCTTTATCGATAATAATATATATTTACCTTAGTCCACTTCTTATTCTCAGGATTACATTCCAAGATCCCTAGTGGATGCCTGAAATTTCACATAGTCCCAAACATTATACATACTCTATTTTCCTACACATACATAGCTATGACAATATTTAATTTATAAACTAGGCACAGTAAGAGATTAACAGCTGTCACTAATAGCATAGGGGAACAATTATAATAATATTTCATAAAAATCAACAGTAGAAATACTGTAAGCATCATTACTATTATTAATGTAATAGGGGCTATTATTAAATAAAGTATGGGTTACTTCAACACAAGTTCTGCAATACCACAAATTAATCTGGTAATCAACATGCCTACCAAGTAACTGAAAGGCAGGTAGCTTATAAAGCATGGATACACTGAACAAAAGGATGATTCACATCCTGGGTAGGATGAAGTGGGACAGTGTGAGATTTCATTATGCTATTCTTAATAGGACATGCTTTATGAATTTATGAATTTTTTTTCTGGAATTTTCTATGTAATATATTTGGATTTGTGTTTATCATAAGTGAAACCATAGAAGGTGAAAGCTTGGTAAAGAAGGGCTACTGTATTAAGCTATACAGTAAGATTTTGCTCTTTTATACAAATTGCTCTGACAAAATAAAAGCTTCATTTAATCACCAGTCTGTTCATATTAGGACTATTGCACGGCCATGGAATGTGGTTCAGTGGTAGAGATTTACCTAGCAGGCTTGAAGTCCTTGCTTCAACCCCCAGTACTGGAAAAAAACAAAAAAACCACACTGCTCCAGGGATACGCTTTCTCTCACGCCCTAACGTACCTAACATCTTAGGGCTTCTGGCAGTTAATAATGCCTGTTGTTTATGATTTTTGTATGTCATTTAAGTAAAGAAGATGCTCAAAAATCCAAATTTCTAGTGATTTTGATATATTCTTAGGTTCTAGCCCACATTTGAATGTACATGGAAAACATTACTCTGTCACTGCTATTGGTTTTTTTTTTTCTTCACTGCAAAAGACAAGTTATTGTTATTTTCTTCCAAGATATGTAATTCAACTTTTAAAAAGTATCTTAGAGATTTTCAAATTATTTCCCCTCTATGCAAGCTTCTTCTCTTCTTATTTGCTGCTTAATAAAGGCTGCGATTATTTTAACATTTTAATGATTTAGGAGCATAAAAGAAATAATTAGCAACTATTATACTAAGTCATACTAAGTAATATACTAAGTAATCAACTAATATACTAATTAACTAATATTAACTAATCAACTAATACTAAGTAATCAAGTAATATACTAAGTAATCAACTAATATACTAAGCTTGAAATAGCCTGAAGATAATAGTTTGATTTGCTTATTTTTCAAATATGCATAGGAAGTATGAAAAAGATTTGATTTGATTATTATGGTTGCACAAATTCTATTTAAAATTTCATACATCTTTTGAGTAATTTTAAGGTTTCATTCTATGAACAATTGCATATCTTGATTTTAGATGCGGAAGTGACAATATTTAGAGTCATATGAAGGATGTATGTACATTTGGATTAACAATGAAAGAATACAGAATTTATAAGATAAATATAGGGAAAACCCTGGATTTTTAAAATTACAAATATACAAATTATCTGAAGTGGTAAAAGATTAAATATGAAAACCTCAATGTCATTTTATAAAAAAATTTTGTATGGTGGTAAAACCAGGTCAGACATATAAAAAGCAATAAAACTTTCATGAATGTGGTTACTCCAAACTGCATAGGATTCTGGGTTATAGCCTCTGTCAGATCCTGAGGGAGCTTGTTCTATTAGTCATCTTTCTTTCTCCTATTTCATCTTCTCTCTTTCACCTAGCTCCTAGCACTCAAAAGTGAATAACTTTTGCCACCCCCCCAAAAAAAACCTCAAGAGAACAAAATAATAACTACTCCCACAAAACTTTTTCCCCTTGCATCATTTACTTACCCATCCTCTTGCTGAACAGGAAGCCCAAAGAGCTGGAGAAAAGCTCAGACTCACTTGCGACAAGTGCACCGCAGCAGAGCTTGCAAGTTTTATGTTTTAGAAAGCATGAAATGATGTCAAAAACTTACAGTCTTTTGGTAAGTGCTTTAAGATATCAGTTTCATGTTTAAAATTAAATAAATTAGGGAAAGTGGGAGAAAATACCCTTTTACAAGTTACTTGTTCATTATTATCTTTAGAGAGCTCTATAGTTTGTTTGACAGAGCATATTTAAAATTAGTAGTCATGATATCATTACCATTTACTTATTTTGAGCTTGTATTCTCTCTCAGGTTTGCAATGGTTCAAGGCAGATAGTAGGGTCATTTTGAATAATGATCATAGAAATAAGCCATTTGAAAGTGAAATAAGCTCTTTGTGCTATTGAACAAGGAACACTGAACTTGAAGAAATCTGTAACCCTAAAAGTACTTCAGTGAGAATACAAATCAGAAGATCTCAGTCCTAGTGGTAGTTTTTCCCCACTATTTGTGTGACAATGGGACACCAACGTTTATTGGATCATCCATTTATACAGTGATGACATGAAATCAAATCAGGTCTTTTAATATCATTTACCCTTTTTAGAAGCAGAATCTTTTCTAAAATCAACTAAGAAGCCAAAAGTATAAAACAGACAAAAGTATAACTACTCCAGGTGCCTTGGTGGCAACTTCACAGATCCATGAGTTACAAAATCACAGGAGAAAGTAATTGCTTAGATTCCTTATCGTTTGAAAATTAGACTGCTTTTTTTTTGTTTGCTTTTACTTTCCCCACCCCCACCAGCTAGTAGATAAATAGAAACTAAATTTCCACTAGATGGCAGTAGATCAAATCTTTGTTCTGATCATTTTGATCCTTGACAATCTTCAGTCCAACATTTAATCATATGTTTGGACTAGTTGCACAAATTTCGAATGACTCTCCCTTCCTTATGTTATATGTTAAATTGTTCATCAATCTCTTAATTTATTTTCATTCTATGTCCTATTTTCAAGACACTTTGTAACTATTGGTTAATGTAGTCTATGTTGTCTGCTAAAATTATACATATTTTATCATGGGAATTTCTTAAAAGTTACACATTCAAATGACTACTTTCACATGAGCATTAACCTAAGCTTTAAGCCAAAGGTAACAATAACCTGCTTACTGGTCATCTTTCTCACCCCCAAACACTATTTCCCATCATGATACTGAAATTCCCATGCTAATGGTACTACATATTGGGTATGTTCCTAATTGTGCAGGGCAGAGATGCTTTCAAGTTATACTTGGTGATAAGTGCATACGATAAGGATAACTAGGGAAGTGAAGAGGCATAGGAAGCTGCTTATTCTCCTAAGTCAAAAGCACAGCGCCTCCTGGGAGGACCAAACGTTTTTCTTTGGGATTCAATAGCCTCTCAGAATACGGTAGCTCTGGTATCTTCATTCAAAAGCAATCGCTTCTCAAGATGCCCTTGTTTCTCTTTTCTTTATTATAATTATTACTATTATTATTAGTAGTAGTATCAGCATCACTTATTTATACTTCCCAGAAAGAATTGATCCAGGTAATATGTTGTAAAGATCATCTTTTATGGGCAGAGTCTTTATAAATCCTCTTAAGCTCATTGAGAACAGTTTATACATGAATAATGTAAAAAATAAAAAATTAATAATGTATAAAATAATGTATAAAATAAAATAATAATAAATAAAATAATAATGTAAAATATAAAAAATTTAATGTAAAAAATAAAAGTTTATGCTTATTTTCCAGATGAAATTATTAATAGCTTCCCATTTTACTTTTGAAACTAACCAAATTTGGAGGAGATAGCACATGATTATCCGAACACAGGGTCCTCTTTGCCTTGAGCACTAACTTCCGCTTTTCAGGTCAGGTGCTTATGGTATCAGACTTGGCCAATATAAACATGACTGCACGAGTTTACTTTCTTAGGAAGATGTGGTCATAGGTATTTGAAAAACTGTCAGTTATGTAGTCCTTAATACAGAAAAGACACTTTAAAGAAATAGCTAACTTTAAATTCAGATTTCTACCTCATTAGTTCAGTTGTATCTGCTAGATATAATCTTTTTCTAACACACATTACGGAAAAAGAGAATATAACTGTCAAAATTAATTTTAGTCTAAAGCCAGGAAGATTTTAAGTGGCTTGCCTATATTACATTATAAAAAGCAAAGAAAATCCCAAAATTAGAAGTCCAAAGAAGATAGTTCAATGCATACTTGGCATAAACAGATTGAATCTTTTCATTACCACTCTTTATAAACAAAATTTGCATTACCACTAAATGTATGGGAAGTATTCATTCCATCTTAGCCATTACCCCAAATTCTCTTAAACAATCGTCTTTAGATCATTAAATATACTTCCCCCACATTAACCCTCTAGCATTTTAATTGAATATAATTAATGTAATGAAATATGTATTTTGGAGCTTTTCTGCATCTTATAGGTTTATAATGAACAAAAATTAAGTGACTTTAAAATGTCTAACTCAAGAACAACATAAAATAAATCTTGTAAAAAGTAAAGAGTTTTGTTTTGCTTTGTTTTTCATGAAGTACTGTGATGAGATTTTTTGCTTATTTCCATGTAGAAACTCAGAAAGAAGAAATTACAACTTGAAACATTTTGCAGTGTCATGAGTCTTGCTATCAGAATGAAGGGGAACCTAAAGACATTTGTGCCAAGCATTTTTCTGGAAAGCATTTCTTTCACTTACAGTATTTTGAACACCATCATGCTGAGCTGGAGAGTGGTGGACAAGGTAGTCTCACAAATGTTACTGCTTCACTTCAAGTAAATAGAGAAATAGCCTCTTGTTTGGTTGCAAAACCACCCATGGCTTTCTGAAAAAAATCACCTGTGATCACCAAATCCCTCCCCACTATCTTACTGCCAAATACAGAAAAAAGTAGATTTCTTAGCCCCCAAGTGAGCAGTTAGGTGGCGCCATATGACTAATTCTGGCCAATGAAATGGGATGAGTCACTTCCTAGAGAGGCAAAAATGGCAACTCACCCTATTCTCCCAGCTGTTGTGATAGTGGAGATACATAACAGAGCTCCAAAGTGGGAACATCGTGGATTCCAAAGACTCTCGGAAAGTCGCTGTGCAGAAGGGAAGGGGGTGGTGGTAGTGGTGAAGTGAAATATGCTGCCATTAAGTGAAGACAAATACTTTTATTAATAAGCCCCTGAAATGTCAAGATTTGCTCCTGTAACCTGGCCTTTCTTGACTAACATATGTTAATTGTTTACTTGTATTTTCTGACTTACTTTAATCTTTCTAACTGAGATTCTTTCCAAGAAGTGTTGAATGAGACAGGTCATTACTTAAAAGTACAATAGATACAAAATTAGACTACCATTACAAATAATTTTTAATTTAACTAAAATGTAGGTCATTAAGAACATGTAGGGTAATTTTAGTCATCAAATATAATTAGTTTGTTGGTTAAAATATCAAAGTATAATTTTACAGTTCTACATTTTCATTTGTAAAGACATAATATTATGGAACTAAAAAAATAATTATTATGGTTCTAAGATACATAAACTTTTCAACCTAAGAACATAAGAATATGGCCTTTATTTGCTTGGGCAGTCTCAGTTTATGCCTGTTCTTTCACTGTAATTCTTAACATTGTCCCTATTCACCCAATGATACTACTGAATTGGAGGGTGTATCGTATGTCCTCAGAGCCAGAGTAACCAGTGATAATTTATAAAACATATATGCGGTACACTTAAACTTCCTTTTTCAGTTCTGTGGAATACATTACCACATGAATAGAACTTTCTATGGGGTTATTGAGAGACCAGGCCAGCCCACAAAAGATTTTTAAATTCATAACTAAGCTAAATCATGGCAATTAGTAAAGGCAAAATAAATATTTATAGGTTTTTGTGGATTGGCTTAGTAACTTAATCACCATGTATATGAAATATTGCATCAAGTGAAAAATATGATCTGATTTTTAACGACTGACTTACCAAGGAACTTTAGATCGTGGCTATTTTTGTAATGTGTGTATAAACAGTGGTTTTTAAATGCAGCTTTTACTCTCAGAAGTACTAATGTTTTACTTTTTATTATGGAGAATTTTGAACACACATAAAGCAGGTAATATTATATCAAACCACCGTCAACTAGTTCAAACTAATAACAGGCAGTGACATATTCTGTCTTATCTGTACTTTTATCTAATTTTTCCTCCCATAATATTTTGAAATAAGTCCAGACATCTTGTCATTTTCTCCTCACAAATTTCAACATTTATATCCAAATGAGAAGTACTGTTTGATAAACACAGTTTTATGAGGTTGCTGTATAATATTCGCAGCATATGTTTAACCAATATTGGTTGAAATAAATCTAGTTTAAAGTGTAACGCGCCAGTATTTAGCCACATTAAATGGGCATTATCTCTCGTACTGTCTCTCCATTTCACCTTGATCAGAACAAATTACCAAAAAGTAAACTGTATTTTCCTTAGACAATGTAGAGATATATGTACACACTGCAGTGCACAGATCAAGGAGCTGTGAGGACGTGTTCTCCAGCTGTCTCCCTTTGAAGTTCTTTCTGCTGGCACTTCAGATAACAGCGTAACTTAGCTTTCCTGGGAACTGAGCAGCCTGCTCTTCAAAGAAGAGGTGAATCCCTTAGGTTCACAGGTTAACTTCAAGAAAGCTAATTCTAATAAGTGGAATTTATGGCGATTGTTCGGAGAACTAAAAATGCCTTTGGTTAGCCTGTTTTTTGAGGCTAGGGATCCACAGCTGTTATAAACAAATTCTATCTCCCCTGTGCTACAATATTCTTGGATAATATTTCCACAAACAGCATGACTTTTAAGAAAAGAAAAATAATTCTTTTTCTAGTTCATATGTCAGAATATAATTCAATCATATTTCTGATTTGTATAAAAAGAGTAAGTCAAACTAAGTTTTAAAACTTATATCAAATATGAAATTGGAAGAAAAAGGAAATCTTGGTACAGACTACACTATTAGTAAAATTAGAGAAATCTTCAAGTTGCAATATATTATGTATGTGTTGCATCAGTTTTCTGGCAGTCACTCTCCATATACGTATACATACATATAGATTTATTTATATGTAAAGCATTAAATGATTAGGAAGATAGAGCTAGTGTGGCTTGCTGAGGAATGAGGACATTCAAAGTAGAATTTAGATTAACTGAATCACTGATCCTTTTGTGCTCATTGTATCAATGATACATGTGGGATTAATTTAAACACTTTATGTAGGTTCCAGTTAAGGAGGAAATAGCATTTTAAACAGCATAGCCCTGCTTACTCCATTCAGTAGCTCTATAACCCAGACGGAACAATTATTCCAAAAGTATGTAATGATAGTCATTTAATCTATAAGAGGATTCTGAGGTTTAAATGAGATCAACTATTAAAGATTTTTAGAAAATATATCAGCTCTATTTTCATGTTTAAATAGAATGAAATAATCAAATTTTAGGTGTACAATTTGCTTCTTTCACCAAGGCATTCATTCATATAACCAATGTCATAATCACGATAGAGAAAATTTCTAGCAACTTTGAATGTTCTTTCCACCTACCATTGTCGTCAATCTCTGGCACCCCCCCTTAGCTTCTACAACTGTTGATTTGCATTCTGTCAGGACTATTTTGCAATTTTTGGAACTCTGTATAAATGAATGAAATGCTAAGTAAATGAATCACAGAAATGTGTGTTCAGGCACGTGTTTTGTAGATGTCTGGACTTTTCTTTTTCTTTTTGGTCTTTTTGAGACAGGGTCTCACTATGCAGTTCAGGCCGGCCTTGAGCTCACTTTGTAGCCCAGGCTGGTCTCGAACTTGCAACGATCCTCTTGCTTCAACCTCCCGAGTGTTGGGATTACAGGCGTGCGCCACCATGCCCAGCTGTCTGAACTTTTCTACATAAACAATAATGTCATCTGTAAATAGCACCAGTTTCACTATTTATCAATTGATTGATTGTATTATTTTGTCTTATTGCACCAAATAAGGCTTTCAGTACACTGTTGAGCAAAAGCGGTGAGAACAAACATCTTAACCTTATTCCTGATCCTAAGAACAAACTCGCAACTACAAGGTTTGCTTCAAGTTTTGTGGATATTTTTTTATCAGGTAGAGGAAGTTTCCTTCCATTCATGGTTTGAAGAGTGTTTTTTTTTATCACGACTGGACTTTGGATTTACAAACTGATTTATTTTGTTCATCTTGAGATAAGTGTATGATCTTTTTCTTTTATATGATAATTTGTACATTATACTGATTAGTGAATGTTAAGCCAACTTTAAAAGTCCTGGGACAATTCACTGTATCTTTTCATGCATTGTTGAATGTTATTTGTTAATATTTCAACTGGGGTTTTTATATCTATGTTCAGGAATCTTATTTTTCTCATCCACAAGTGGAACAAATATAAATGAGAGATTAAATAATGTGTATGTATGCTTATGTACATTTTCACCTATCTAATTATTGTCTTTGTCTTATATTATCAGGTAATTCTGACTTCATAAATTGACTTTAAAATACTCTGTGATGGGGTTGGGGATTTAGCTCAGCGGCAAAGCGCCTGCCTGGCAAGCGCAAGGTCGTGAGTTCGGTTCCCGGTACCGGAGAAACCCCCCCCCCCAAAAAAACCAAAAAACATAAAATACTCTGTGATATATGGTATAATGATTATCTTAGGAGGTAACACTCCTCGTTATCATGCCTTACCTTACATATTCCGAATTTATTCATTTTAATTTTTTCTTTTCGGTACTGGGAATCAAACTCAGGACCTTGCCCTTGCCAGGCAGGCGCTTGTTCCACTGAGCTATATCCCCAGCCCTCATTTTAGGACTTAAGGTTTGTGCACTTTTGTTGCATTCCTTGTTATAAACTACGGCATCTGATGTGAATACAGCCTCTAGGGTTCTTTTTAAATGTATTTACTTATTTTAATTCATCCTTTTTCTTCTAACCTATTTCTTTTTATATTTAATGTAAATTTCTTCTAGACAATGTCATAGGTATGTCTTGCTTTTCTATTAAATTTGACATTTTTGCATTTTTTATTTTTAAAATAAAAGGAGGAAAATATTAACAGACAGACAACATTTTACAAAATAGCAAAGGAACAATACAGACAGTACAGAGTTACAAACAAAGTGGTAGGGAATTAACAATGCTTGTTGTATTACATATTGATATCTTCAAAGTGGTTTTGCTTTTTCATTGCTTTTAGTTGATGTTTTCCAACAATTTGTATGTAACATAATTTTCAATATAATTGGACTTATATTGATGATATCGCATGTTTTCTACTTGTGTCATTTATTTTTTGTTCCAATTTTCCCTTTTTCCCTTTCCTTCTTTAGGGTTAATTGGATAATTTTTTAGAATCAATTGTATTTTCACAAGTAGTTTTACCACTATCATTTTTTATTAGTTGCTTTATGGCTTATACTACACATCTTTTCCTTAAAACAGTACACTTTCAAATAATATTTCATATGAATAGTCCGAATCCTATAACAGTATACTTTCAAACACCAATATTTGTACTATTTGTGGTGAAAATTTGATTTCTGTCTATGAAAGAGCTCATGGTATATTTTTAAAGCAACAAAGTACTTTTCCTTTTGTCTCTTTGCAGTGGTACCGATTGAACCCAGGCCCTCGCAAATGAGAGGCGAGCAGAATACCACTGTACTACTTCCCCAGTTATATCACTGTAATTCCCATTTACTCAAAGTGTTCATCTCTACCAGCCTAACTTCAATTTCCAGTGCTCTTCAAGCCTTTATGTGATACAGATTTTTATCCAGTATCATTTTTCTTCTACCTAAAAGGACAGCATTTGACCTTTCTTATGGTGCAGTTCCAGTGGATTTCTCTCAGTATTACTTTTCTGGGAAATCAAAGTCTTAATTTCATTGCAATTTTCAAGAGAATTTCATTGTACAAAGAATTACATGTTGGGAGTTTCTTTGGTACTTTAAAGATTATTGTCATTATGTTAGCTTTAAGTAATGTCTGAAAAAGTCTTAATTCTTGACTTTGTTCTTAAGAATGTAATGTGTTTTTTAAAGATTTTAGCTAGTATTTTCAACTGTTTGACTTTTTTATGGTTCATTTTGTTTTTCTCTACTTTCATTATCTTTGGGATTTGCTGAACTTCTTCAATTTGTGAGTTAATAATTTTTTGTAAAAGCTTTGGCCTTCATTTTTTTTTTATTTTAAAAATAAAAGGAGGAAAACATTAACAGACATGCAACCTTTTACAAAATAGCAAAAGAACAGTACAGGCAATACAGAGTTACAAACAAAGTGGTAGGAAATTAACAATGCTTGTTGTATTACATATTGATATCCTCAAAGTGGTTTCTCATGAGAACAGATATAGACATGCAATGCTGATCAACCAAGGACTCATTGACACTTTCTTTCAGCAAAGAAATAGAAGACAGTAGAACAACTATGTTAACTATCCTGTATATACATACATACAACATTTTTCCTTCTTTCCCTTCTCTTTTCCCACATCCCAGTTGTCCTTTACCCTTGAGTGTTTTCCTATCATTTCACAATGTCTATCATACCTCTGAGCTTAAATTAACTCTTTCAGGTCTTACGCTAGTGAGACAATGCAGTGCTTGCACATGTATGTTTGATTTATTTCACTTATGAGTATGGTCTCTAGTTGTGACCATTTACCTATAAAAGCCTCGAGTTTATCTTTCTTTATAGATGAGTAATATCCCATTATGTAAAAGTACCACAATTTTCTTATCCAATCCTCTGTGCATGGATATTTGGGTTGCTTCCACAATTTAGCAATGACAAAGTGTGCTGATATGAACACAGGTGCACATCTATCACTGTGATATGATGTTTTTAGATCTTCTGGGAAAATACCCAGAAGAGGAATATCTGGGTTGAATGGGATCTCTAGACTTAGTTTTCTGAGGAATCTCCAAACTGATTTCTACAGTGCTTTCACCAGTCTGTATTCCCACCAGCAGTGGAGAAGGGTTTCTATTTCTCCACAGCCTCGCCAGCATTTGTTATTGGTTGATTTCTTAATGCTAGCCATTCTTACTGGGGTGAGATGGAATCTCAGTGTTGTTTTAATTTGCATTTCTCGAATGACTAATGATGTTGAACATTTTCTCTTGTATTTATTTGGCCTTTAATTCTTCACAAGTTTCTTTGCTGTCCCCTCTCCTCTTTGTCCTCTCTTTAATGTAAGCGACTCCAGGGTGTTGCCTCCCAGTCACTGTCTCACTGCCTTTCCCTCTGGTCTTTCTCCTCTGTTTGTTTCATTTTAAATACTTTCTATTGTTGTGCCTGTAATTTTACTGATCTTTGCTTCTGGAATATATAATATGTTGTTATTTCTATCTCATATATTTTCACTTTCATAATATATCCCATCTCTATAAGTATATCTTGCATTTATCTTATTATAACATTTATTCTTTCATTTTCTTTACCCTGTTGATCATATTGAATATGTTTATAACAGCTGTTTTAAAATAATCCTCTGTTTTAAAATCCATGTCATTTATCTGTTCCTATCCTGGTTTATTTTTGTTTGTTTGTTTTTTTGAGACAGAATCTCACTGTGTAGTCCAGGCTGGCCTTGAACTCACAGTGATCCTCCTGCCTCAGCCTTAGGAGTGTTGTGATTATAGGCATGAGCTACCATGCCTGGCTTCATTCTCTTAATGGACATGTTTTTCTGCTTTTTACTCATACCTGGACATTTTTTTATTGGATGCTATGTTATGATACAGACTGCCATAATCAAATGCCATAGACTACATGGCTTAGTAAGCAGATTAGTTTTTCACAGGTCTGAGGATGAAAAATCTCAGTCCAGAAGGCTTGATTTCTAGTGAGGACCTTTCTCCTTGTAGATGTGTATCTTTTTGCTGTGCATCAAGATAACGTCTTGTGAGTGTTTGTGTGTGCAGTGTAGAGGAAAGCAGGGGAACTCTACATTCTATAGGGCACTATCCTGTTGGATTAGGGTCCCACTCATTATAGCACTTAACCTTAATCACCTCCATAAAGCCCTAGGTCCAAATACAATCACATTGAGGGCTGAGGCTTCAACATGTGAATTTTTGGTGACAAAATTTAGTCCATAGCAATTGCCAAATATTTTCCTTTTCTGTTGTTTGTGACTGGATTTGGTTGTAGCCTGTAGTGTAAATTTTTTTGACATAGAGCTGTTACCCAAAGTTAGTTACATCCCACCTTTTTATACTTTTAAGATATTTTAAGTGCTTTGTTCTTAGACCACTAAGTCTAATAGGTACTTCTGCTAAAGTGATATTCTAAGGATTGTGTGTGCTGTATGTTATAAAGTCTTTTTCCTCTGACCAGTAGGGTCACAATGCATTTCTAGCTGTGAGCGCTAGCAGTTGTTCCGCCTGATCTTTTTTTGGTGGTTCTTTTTCTAGTGTCAGGTAGTTTCCTTTCATATGTGTACAGATCAATACTTGGTGAAGGCTTCAAAAGGATCCCTTTGCAGTACAGATCTCTGTGCGTGTAACTCCTTCCAAAAATTATAACTAATAATCTTGAACTCACCTTAAATGTTTTCCTCCTTTCATATATCTACATTCCATCTCTATTCTTATCCAAAATATGGAAACAATTTTACCATATATCTTGCTTGGTTTTCTAGTTGTTTAATTTGGGAGGGTGAGTGTGTTATTGTTTTGGTCAGAGAGAAATGTTCTGTCAGTTTCATAATCTGAATATTACTATATTATCATCCATACTATACATTGTGAGTGATGCTTTATAGTGGGATACTTTATAGTGGCCTGTATCATGTTTCTCTCCTCCAATCTTTTATTCATATAACCATAAAAATTTTCTGTATTAACTTTGAATCTAGTTATATTTTTCTCTTAAAAAAAACTTTTAATGACTCTTCAAGATGAAACCCAAAGTAAATAGAAATCTTGGTCTGATTTTTATATGTTGGGTCCTCTTAGCCTGTTGACCTCATCTCATTCCCTGCTACCCACTGCACTCAATTCTGCCACTATAACTCAATACCATATGTTTAGTTTTTTCTGCCTATGTACATACACATGTCCATCTGTAAAGGAGGGAGACAGAAGGGTTGCTTCAAGATTTTCATAAGAATAATGAACTCAGTTTATCTAAAATACTTATAACACTATCTGGTACATAGCTAATACTCAATAAAAGTTAGCTATTATTGTTGTGAGCTAGAGCACAAACCTTGTATACCTTGGAAATATCATTATTTTACATATATTAAATATGATTCATAATATACTTTGAAGTAAATTCTTTACCTGAAACAGTCTGTTCTGGTTCTAAAAAATATGACTGGTAAGGACAATTATCTCTGATAGATGGTTATATTTTTCTATATGTAATATAGTCAATATAATAATTTTACTGTCTTTTTATAACATTTGACTCCTTAGAGATTAGAATTTCTCTAAAGAATTTCAGATTTTGTTGAGAATGATGTGGCAAAATATTTCTTTGTATTTGCTCTATTAAGAAAGTAAAGAATTATAGCTATAGGTTCATACTGATTTTTTGCTTAATGTATTAATAGTGACCAAATTCTTTTCTGTACACTATTTTACTTCATCTCTATAATCAACTCATTTTACAGGAGTATAGTGTTTCTGTAAGTGTGGGGAACCATTTCAAATTCAGTGGCATCTAAGGACATCTGAGGACATGACCCCCCCTTGTCTGGCGCAGATGTACAGTAGGATATAGTTATGTAATCATGACTTAGCACAGGTAAACACTCATGCACTGGTTACAGCACTATGTAAGAATGTAAACATGAGATAACAACCTGTATAAGAATTATACAATGAAGATGCAGATGGTTCTTGCACTCTTGCTCTTGCCCTCTGCTTTGCTCCATGTTGCCTGCTGTTGTTGCTGATGTCTTCACACATGTGTTCTTTAACCTTGGGACCTCACCTGCAAAAATCTCCCTTGGGCCCCCTGAGTGGGCTGACAGTAAGCACTAAAAATTATTGTTCTATTTAAGGTTTCCTAATAGTATACTTTCATTACTGTCAGTGATTATAACAGAAAAATGTACAGAAAGAAAACTTCTAAAGAGTAAATTCTATCCTGTTTCTTACTGTTGTATACAGAGGGAGAAAAGAATGATATTTCCCTCTCTCCAATCTTGTTTTAGGTGAGTGTCAGATCTGCTGCTAGCTCTCCAGGAAACACTAACACCATTTTTATGTCCTAATACAGGGGGAGAAGCAAAAACAAAGGCATTTCTGGGTATAACTGGCCACATGGCAGAAAACCATAAACAGATTTTGACTTTGAATTTTTAAATCCAGAGTCAAATGAAGGCAATAATACCTCCAAATGGGACTAAGTAACTCTTCTAGATTTAAGGGATGAAAAAGTATCACTATTGTGATGCTGCCTGCTTCGCCCTTGTTACCCAAGATTGCTTTTTCTACTCTAGGTCTCTTATGGTTTCATAAAATTTTAGGGTTATTTTCTCTACTTTTGTAATGAATGCTCCAGGTATTTTGATTTTTATTGGGAATGCATTATCTATACATTTATTGGGAATGCATTATCTATACATCTGTTTTGGAAGTATAGCTGTTTTGACAACACTGGTTCTGCCTATTCAGGAACAGGTGATATCTTTCTATTTTTTGATGTTCCCTTCCATCTCCTTTTACAGTGTACTGTAGTTTTCACTTAACACTTCTTTTCACTTCCTTGATTATTAAGCATTTACTTTTTATTGATCCTATTGTGAATGATACTGTTTTCCTAATTTCTTTTTCAGTGAGTTCATTATTGGTACATAGGAACCCTACTGATAGTTGTGTGTTGATTTTGTACTTAGCTACATTACCGAATTTGGGTTATTAATTCTAATAGTCTTGCAGTGGAATCTTTTGGGTGTTCTTTGTAGAGGATCATGTCATGTGAAAATAATGATAATCTTACTTCTTCTTTTTCTGTATGTATCCATTTTCCTTTTTTTTGCCTGATCGTTCTGGCTCGGGTTTTGAGTACTGTATTGAACACACATGATGGTAGTGGGCATCCCTATTTTGTTCTTAATTTGAAGGAAACCTTTCAGTTTTCCCCCATTTAATATGATGTTGGCCATTGGTTTGTCATAAATGGCTTTTGTCAGATTCAGGTAAAGTCCTTGTTACAGTCAGCATTTACAAGGGAAGGGATTTAATATGGGACACATACTTTATAGGATTATTTTATAATATTCACTCAAAAAGTCAAATGTCTAAAAGTGCAGGAAATCTATTCACACATCAGGAACCCAAAGAATCCAGCTGAGGGCCTGGGTTCTGTAACAATGTCCTGTACAAGTCCAGCTGAAGACCTAGAGCCCATGGCAATAGCCCCCCCTACGAGTCCAACTGGAGGTCTAGAGCCCATGACATTGTCTCATGCAAATCTGTATCAAGGACCGATGCTGGGAAGGCCCATCAGTCAGTGGCAGAAGCTAGAAAGTTTGCACCAGTGGCATGAAGGATTTGTGCTAGCAGGCTGAGGGATCTGCACTGGAGCAATGTTCAAAGTAAGGATCAGAGCTCCCCTGAAAAGAGCCGAAGCCACCCTTGGGAACAGCAAAGTCCTGAGCTTCTCTGATGATAACAGCCGAGTTCATATCAGGAAAGCCAGTATGACACACTTCTCCAGGACAATCAACAGCACACATCTTCTTTCACAGTGCTCCATTTTACTATGCTGGCAACAACCCTCAGGCGGGCATTCCACACACAGCACCACGCTGATTCAGTTCAGCTGAGTGTTACAAGTTGCTCATTAGTTAATCTATCACGTTCCTATATATATTTTCTTCAGTTTTTTTTTTTATCATGAATGTTAGCAAAAGACTTTTCTTCCTCTATTGGTATAATCATGGGGTTTTTGTCCTTGTGTCTGTTTATATGATATATTACGTTTACTGATTTGTGTATGCTGAATCACCCTTGCAACACTGGGATGCAACCTATTTAGTCATGAAGTATGATCCTCTAGATGATTTGTTGCATTCTATTTGAAGTATCTTATTGAGGATATTTGCATTTATATTTATTAAGTAGATTTGCACTTAGTTTTCTTTCTTAGCTGTGTCTTTGTTTTGGGAATCAGAGTTATTCAGGCTTCCAGAAATGAGTTTTGATTCATTCCTTTCCTTTTCATTTCTTTGAAGATTTTGAGGAGTATTACTGTTAAAACCTCCTTGGAGATCTTGTAAATTCAGCAGTGAATCCATCAGGTCCTAGGATTTTCTTAGTTGCTAGGGTTTTTATTGCTGCCTCAAATTCATTGCTTGTTATTGCATTGTTTAGAGTTTTTATATGGCCTTTGTTTGGTCTGGTAATTCATATAAGTCTAGGATTCTGTCCATTTCTTCAAAATTTTCCAATTTGTTGGAATGTAATTTTTGATACTATCAAATTTTGGTATCCATTGTGATTTTACATTTTTGCTTCTAATCTTTTTGATGCTTATCTTTTTCTTTTGCTGACATAGATTATGTGTTTTTTTTTATTCTTTCAAAAAACTACCTCTGATTTGTTGACTCTATATGAGTGTGTGTGTGTGTGTGTATGTATTTTCATCATCACTGTAGAAGGGAGTTATACATATAGAGGAATGATCAGGTGACTGGCACCAAGAATGAGCTATCTTTTTTTTTTTTTTTCTGTCTTTTGAGACAGAATCTCACTATGCAGTTCAGGCTGGACTTGAGCTCACTTTGTAGCCCAGGCTGGTCTCGAACTCACAACAATCTTCCTGCATCAGCCTCCTGAGAGATGGGATTACAGATGTGTGCCACCACGCCCGGCAAAAATGAGCTATCTAATGGCCAGTATTTTGATCTGGAACATCTAACCTCAAGATCTATAAGAAAATTAATTTCTGTTGTTTAATCTATAGTCTCTGGTGTTTGTTGTAGAAGTCCTAGCAAACTCAGATAACACATATCAGGCAAATTGGGCTGATACTTGAAACAGCCATGTGGTCTGTCTTGGTGAATACATGAAACTTGTGAGATTTTGGTTAAATTGGGGTAGATTTTGAAGGTAGAAAGAGCTAAGATGATTTGTTAGAGAAATTGGTAAGAGCTTATGAGAGAAACATGGAAATTTTCATTGACGGAATAATATTGGAAGAATATTCTCTTCTGTACTCACTTTTTAAATGCTACAGCATGTTTGGGACAACAAGAGAAGGAATGAGAGGGAGATAGAGTGACAATTAATATGAATACTGTGATTTGAGAGCAAATGAAAAGATAAACCATTGAAATACTTCTCACTAAATCAGTAAAGCCATAATGTGGTATAGGAAATATGATAGTACCTCTTGTCTCAATGCAAATATGAATGTTCAAGGTCAAATGCTCAAAATTTGATCAGAAAAACTTAGTTTTGAAGAGCTAAGAATATTTAAAAAGAAAGAAATCATTTCCTAATTCATTATTAATATTCTTTTCTGTGGTTTTCTATGAGGCGGAAATGAAGTTACCCAAATTGTAATTAAACTCAGGAATAAATAAGTACTAATTGTATTCTGGATATATAGTAAATTTGCTGTATCTTTGGCTAAAATTATCTGGAAGCAAATTGGTTATTGGACACTGTCTGTTTTAGGGAATAAAAGAAATTAAATATGCAAGGGCTTCCTTTGCTTTATAAATCAAAGTCCATTGTTTTTAAGGTCTAAAAGAGGATTGGTGATAGTAACATAATTTAGGAAAAAGTAATTGTTGCCCATTTTAATTCTGCTGTTAATTTTACTATTAGGAATGTTAGCTGTGCATGGTGGCACACACCTGTGATCCCAGCACTGGGGAGACTGAGGCAGGAGGACGGTTGTGAGTTTGAGGCCAGCCTGGGCCACAAAGTGAGTTCAAAACCATCCTAACCTGCATAGTGAGACCCTCTCTGAAAAAGACCAAAAAACCCCAGACAAACAAAAAATAAAAAAAGGAATGTTGCATTTTAAGAAAATAATATATATTTTGTGAGATTATATCTTGGATGATTTTTAGATAAAATTCAATTTTGTTTCTTTGATACAATCTATATATTTCACTTCAGTAATGAACCAAATATAGTCTTAATTCTACTTTTGTGTGCTTATCCCTAATTCCCATTACACTCATTTATCTGAAGAGGATTATTTGATCATAATCAAAGATACTTTTCATAACAACTGCCAACATTCTAAAGCTATTCTTTTCTCTGTATTTCACGTGCTTTGTCTCTTAAGGGAAGAAAAAGAATCTGTAGGAAACATCTAAATCTCTAACTTCCGCGTTGCCTTAGCTAATTAAGTGGGAAAATATTACCTGCAGAACAGTTGTTTCCTAACAAATTTTTTACTATTTTTAACATATCACCAAGTACCAATTAGAGTGCAATAAGCCCCAAATCTTACAATTGCTAGATTTTCTCTTTCTTTTTTTTTAGTATTTGGAGTAGAACTCAGGGCCTTGTACTTCCCGAACATGCCCTGTGCTGCTGAGCTATCTCCCCAGACGATGCAGTCTATAACTGATATTTGATAAAAGGTATTAAAATTTTTAATTCATGTTATTTTAAGAAAAAAGAGGTGCTTGATTTTCTTAGCTGTTACTTTCAGAATATCTATTTTTTATTTTTACTCTTTTATCTGAATTTAAACACTGGCTCCTCACTCTTACAGCCAACTTACCTATTGCTTGTTCTTGTTCTTGTTTTGCCATTGATCATGGCTTGTTTTTGTTCTGGAAACAGCATATTGCACACTGCAAATCTGGCATATTATCATTTGCTCAGTTACTATACATTTCTTTCCTAAAGCTTATACATTTGATTTACAGTACTTTACAAATTACTTCCCTATATATTATTTCTTTTGAAGCTGCCTGACTTGTGAAATGGTGTGATTAGTTACTTCCCCATTACTGGGATAAAATGTCCAAAACTCAGAACTTAATGGAGGAGACTTAACTTGGCTCAGAGTTTGGGGGTCTCAGTCAATGGTCAGCTGATTGCAAAGCAAAGATGGCATGGTGAAAGGTCATGGTAGAGGAAAACTGCTCACCTCATAACAGTGAAGAAGCAGGGATAGAGAAAAGAGATGTAACCTCGAAAGGCCTGCCCCAGTGATACAGCAATTTCAACCAGGATCTACCCACTAACTGCACATTTAGGCATGAACTCATCAGTAGGTCAGTTGGTGAAGACGATCCAGTCATCTTCCAAAAGTGGCACTTCTGAACACATGAGACTTTAGGGGGACATTCTATACCTAACCATAACATCTTGCTCTTGGCCTCAAAAAGCCTATGTCTATTTCATTATGTAACATGTTTTTAGTTCATGTCTAAGAGTCACCAAAGTGTTAAAGTTTTAGTACTGTTAAAAAATCCATGTTTAAAGTCTCCTCTGAGACCTAAAGCATACTCTTAGCTGTGAGCCTCTGTAAAAATGAAAAAAGAAAGTTAAATACTACCAATATGCAGTGGTATGGGGTAAACAGTGCCATTCCAAATGAGATAACTAGGAGGATATAAGGGAATCATAGCAAGACAAAACCAACAGGGCAAATGTTAAATTCTGTAGCTCTATGTTCAGCAATTTGGGCAGATTATGGTGAGATTTACACTCCAAAGTGCTTGCTCTCAGCCCTTATAACTTTACTTGTTTCAGCTCACATGCACTCCTTCTTAGGATGGCTTAATTCACTGCCTGCAGCTTTAGGTGACAGATTTTCTTAGCATCTCCAGCTTCCTAGCATCTCGAGCTTCTTGGGTTTCCACTAGACACTGGAGTCTATACCTAAAACACGTCTAAACCTAAAACATGTCTATACCTAAAACATGTCTATACCTAAAACAGTCTATACCTAAAACAGTCTATACCTAAAACTGCAGTCTGTACCTAAAACAAGTGACACTCCACTTTCCTGGAGTCTCCAGCTTCCTTGGGTTTCCACTGCTCCTTCAGCATCATTCTTACAATTTTATGCATCAGGCTCTTAGGAGCTCACTTCTAGGCTTCATAAAGTTTCCCCTAAAATCTGTTTAGATGCTTCCACAGCCTCATAACTCTTACCTTCTACCCACATGAAAAATCATCCCACACACATGATGCCAAGGTCTTCAACTAGTGTAGCAGTTGTCTGACCCCCTTAGAACCATGGTTGCAGTGACCTATGAGTACGTGGATGGCAGAACTCTAGGTTGCTAAACTACTAAAAATATTTCATTTGACTACTGGAAATAAGCAGAGTACCCTGAGGTTAACCTTTGAAAGCAGTATTTTTGCAAATGAATCATTTTATACCCTGGAGCCTGCCATGGATAAGATCTGGCCATTTCCTGAGATATCTGTAAGGTATCTTTTCTGTTGTCTTGATGCAAATAGTTGACTTGTTTTTTAAAGTTAATCTTTTCAGCAACAAGGTTGTCTTTGGCCCCAAATGTAGAGGTGCTTACTTTCTGGCTAAAGTTTAAGTTTTTCAAAAATTGGTGTTCTGTCTTTTGTTTCTGATTCTTACAGTATATTCTGCTAAAAGTAGCCAGTAGGCTACATGCCATAGCCTGAATACTGAGCTGTTTTAAAGTTACTCTACCAAGATAATTAGTCCATTGTCCTTAATTTTAGTCTCCTATAAACTTTCAGAATATGAATAAAGAATAGACAGATTTTCTGTTAATGTGTAACAGGGCCTCCAGTCCAGCTGCCAATGGAGTCTTTATTTTCAACTAAAACCTCCTGAGCCAGGTCATTACTGTCTACATTCCTATTCAATATTTCGTATTCTGAACTCTTACTAGAATTACTTATATCAAGCTCTATTTACAGCGTGCTTGGGCTTCTTAACCTACATCTTCAAACCTTTCCAAACTCTTCCCTCATACCAGTTTTCAAGGCTTTAAAAATACAGATTAAGGTATGGTCACAATGACGGCTCCACTTCTCCAGTACCAATTTCTTATATTAGTTATTTTCCAATTGCTGGGACAGTATGTGCAACACCAATAATTTATTTGGTTTTTGGTACTGGCAATTAAACTCAGGATCTTGCACTTGCCAGGCAGGCACTGTGCCTCTGAACGATATCCCCTGCCCAACACCAATAATTTAAAAGAGAAGTTCAATTTGGCTCACTGTTTTGAATTTTCACACCATGATTTTCTGGCTACAAGGCAGAAGCATCATACTTGAAAAGCATGGCGAGGAAAACTCCTCACCTTATGCAGCCAGGAAGCAGAGAAAGAGAGAGGAGCCAAGGAGGAAGATATACTCTCCAAAGTCGTAACCCAATGACCTCCTCCAGAGGGTTTCACCACCTAATGTCACATTTGACCATGAGCTCATCAGTGCATCAACCACAGATGAACATACCCTTTCCATGATCTAATCAACTTCCAAAGGCCTCACCTCAAAACATACGGGACTTTAGGGAGACATTCTCTGTCTGAACCACAGCAGGAGATTATAATTTTAATACCTAAACAGGGAAAGTATAGTTTTTTTTTTTGTTGTTTTTGTTTTGTTTTTTTTCCGGTACCGGGAACCGAACTCACGACTTTGCGCTTGCCAGGCAGGCGCTTTGCCACTGAGCTAAATCCCCAGCCCCCCAGGGAAAGTATAGTTGCAAGAAGCTGTAACTTGCCTTTAGGCACACAGCAATGGGGGTGGGATGGCAGGGTTTTGCCTCATCTAGTGCCTGTGATTTCCACATTTTGTGCACTTTCCCCTAACACAGTACCTTGCAAGTTTTGAAGCCTAGTTATTCAGCAATAAGTAATTGTGGTAAGATTATCAGTCTTGAATATGACTGTGAATGTTATAGTTATTATATCATAATTATTAATAAAATATACTATGCAAGTTAAAGTAGGCATATGTAAAAGTGCTTTGTAAATTATACTTACACAAACACAAAGGACATTTTTATGTTGCTAGGTAAAATGTTTTAGGTATAATTTAGAAATATTTGATGTCTTCAAAGTTATTTCAGGGCATCATTTCTATTTTTCTTAGAAAATATATTTTTATGTAAATCACACATACTTTGAAAGACATAATCATACAGGGTTTATATGTAGAGTAAGATATTGTTTTCAGTGGTTTGAGTAGTGATGGATTGAACAAGATAAAAGTGTTAACTTTCTTTTTTGTTAAAAATTGAAAGACTGTGGCTGCCTGACAGGAAAGAAGAAAGGATTGTTACAGAAGCTTGGTCCCTTGAGATCATCCAGCATCCCAAGATTTTTCTGGGATTTTTATATCACCATCCCTTGAGTGTTTCCCTAGTCTGCATAGTTAAAATTCATTATTATATATACAGTCCAGTGCAAGATGAAGAAGAAAGAGGTCAAAGATACCCAGCAGTGACACACTGCATTGCTTCTGCTAATGTCTAGGAGGTGGTTTCCTATTTATATGGCTTTTCCTAGTTGTGCTTTCAGCTAAATCTTTGGTGGTTACTAAAACAGTAGAAAAAGAGAAAGGATACTGGTTGACAAGCATTCTTTTATAGACTGACCATTAATAATCCATGAATTACTTTTTAAATTACATTTAAACATACTTTTGAACATAAGATAATCCAAAGTCTATCTGGATTAGTGGACCTAGCTCAAAGGACATATAACTCTCTCCTTTGGATCAGTTAATTCTAATTGTTATTGGACAATTTGTAAAGTGAAAGATAAGTTATGAATCACTCCACTCTAAAATACTAGTATTTTGATACAGAATGTCACAAAATACCTTATTTTTAAAAATCTAAGAATATTGCATAGAATAAAGTTGTTGGTTGATTAGGGTTATCAAATTCTGCTTGAGCAGAAAGTGCTACATCTTCCTAAATTGACCATCACTATTCTGCTATGTTGGAATAATGATTTTTCTATTGTCACCTCTGGTTCTTGGTGTTTCCATTGGAAGTTTTCTGTTTTTTTTTTTTTCCTTTTTTTTCTTTTTTCTCCATCGCTAATCTCACATAATTTTTGGAAAATATTCTTTTCTTTGGAAAAACATATGTTCACAGTCTATTTCCTGCTGGCATAAATTTGGAGACCTGGATGTTGCTTTGACAAATAAAATGATATAGGCTTTTTTTTTTTTTAAAAGTCTTCCGTGGTTTCTTTTAAAAGATGATTTCCATAAAAATGTAATAATCTTAATTCCATATTCAAAAAGCACAAGCAAATAATAAATTTCACCATAAACAATAAACTTGAAATCTCCTGCTCACTTTTCAGTCCTGTACTGTCCTCAAGCTAGAGCCTATACTGCAGCTACTGGAAAGAGGAAGAAAAAACACAATAATCATACTTGTAAAAGTATAATAGAGTAAGAAGGACTAGATAATAGAGAAAGAACAATCACTCTGATGTAATCTGAAAATCACAGGCTCTTCCACCCCTGTAGAGGCATTGGTCAATTCTGAATGAGGATACAGAATAAACTCATTTCAAGTATAGGGGTACTAATAAAGTGGGAAGTCAACAAAACCTTTCGTTTCCATGTTATGTTGGAGTGACAAACCCTAACCTCAAGAAGTTTGTAAAACATGGCTGAGTTCTTTGTCTACTCAAGAGGTTGAGGAATTGGAATAAAAGGCTGAGTTGAATTTTCCGAAGACCTATGGATTTTAAGAAAAGAAATAAAATCATGAGAGACAGAGACAGAGAGAGAGAGATTGACTGACTGACTGATTGACTGACTGACTCAAACACAAAGCTAATTTTTCCCTGCATATATAGTGGCAGAATTTGGAGGTCAAGTGGCTAAGACTTGACCTTGGAAACTGTGACAGTACACTTTGATCTCCAGGTAATTCAGGGAAAAGTTATTCAGAAAAATACTTGCCAGAATTTCTGTCAAAAGATGAGAGATGTCAAACCTGAGAAGCAGGTTTAGAAGATAATTTTAAAATAAGATGTGTAAGTAGAGGAAAAACAGAATCTAACCAAAACTATGAACAAACCCCTAAAGAGTTCAGTCTCTCAGTTGAAGCCATCAGTCCTTGTTAAAAAATGTATCTAACAAAGTAAAGAAGAAACCTTCTCCAATAAAAGATTACTTGATGTGGAGGCTCTGTAGTTCTCTTGTGACAATATCCAACATATAACAAAAAATACCAGACATGCAAAGAAGTAGGAAAATATAACTGATAATCAAGAGAAAAGAATAAATTAAAGCAGACTTTTACAAGGTCTAGATATTTGAGGCAAAAAATAAGAACTTTTGATTCTAATTAAAATGTTAATGGAAATTGAGAAAAAGTTGAAAGTCAAAGGAAGAAGGAAAAATTTTAATAGAAAATTGCTACCCATCAAACGATTTAAGTGAACATTCAAGAGCCGAAAATTTTAATACTATATTTGGAATTAAAATACCAATAAATAGGTTTAGTAGCACATTCTGAAGATAAGAAAATAGTAAAATACAAAGCATCCAAACAAAAGTAAATAAAGAGGGAAAATGTGAAAGTAAGGTTAAATAAGATGCCTGTGTAATCCCCTCAAAAGATAATTTAATGAAATCTGCTCTGAAACCACAGATGGAGAATGATCTTTTTCACTGATCTTTCTTGCTGAAAGCACATGGAATTTGATACAGGGAGGTTTGGGGGCCATCTTACCTTGTAGTTTGAGGCAGAGAACCTGGTTAGCTTTTTTAAACCAAGTGAGGGCTCAATTAAGTTATCTCTAATCAGTATCAATCAAAATTAATTGATAATGAGCAATGATGCTTTATACTGATACTTTACTCCTGTCTGTACTTTTAAATGGAATAATTATTGTCTAACTCATTCTCCCCTTCTTTTCTATGTTATTTATTCATTTATTTTTGAGAGAGGATGTTGCTAGGTAGCTCAGGCTGACCTTGAACTCACTCTGTAGCCTAGGCTGGCCTTAAACTCATGGCATCCTCCTGTCTCAGGCTTTCAAGTGCTGGGATTACAGGTGTGCACCACCCAGCAAGCTCATTATTTTTTTTTAAATTTCTTTTGAAATGACAGTGA
Organism: Chinchilla lanigera; assembly: GCF_000276665.1. NCBI lineage: Eukaryota > Metazoa > Chordata > Mammalia > Rodentia > Chinchillidae > Chinchilla > Chinchilla lanigera. The sequence goes on from NW_004955407.1 coordinate 17,745,330, forward strand.
GCCATCAACAGGCATTACCATTTGGATTTTTTTCTATGAATTTTTCTGGTGCTACATAGCCCAATAGGGTCTACAATATCTACATGCAATTATTTGGATATAATTAATGAAAATTAAACAAATCTTCATATTCAGATCTCAGTAGCCATATTTTGAGGAATCCTGTATTACTTTATAATTCAATTGTATGGAATAGCATAGATGTAGAAATCTTCCATTGTTTTCTGTATGAAAGTTTATTAAACAACATTATCTTGGAGGTATATGCACAATAGTCACACAACTTCTCCTTTAATTTCTCCCTCAATGTTTATCATGGCCTAAAAATTCACTATCTTTTTAGCTGGAAATACTAACCCTGTTGAGAGCTTGACTTATATAATTAAACAAATGTATACCTGATTTGTTTCATTTTAACTTTATTGTTCCTTGAATGTCAATATTTTAAGAGATGGAGTCTTAGATTTTCTTTTGGTTGATGTGATAAGCCTGGTTACCACTTTTCTGACACTAGAAAAGAAGAGTTTGGTGGCCATGGGAGGGGGTGTGAGTAGTTCCATCACTTAGCATGTAAAGTTGTAGTTCATCTTCCTCTTTTCAGATAGCACTTAGGTTTCTAGTCTGTTCAATGTCGAGTTCAGTCTTGCTGCAAACAGAAGCCCTGAATTTTTAGAGATTAGTGACATCACAACTGTGTGGGCACAGAAGAGATGTCTAAGAATCTCTTTTGTCACCAACTTTCCCTTAGCCCTCTTTGTAATTTTACCTGTTTTCTGTCTTCAGGGTTCCTATTGGCTTTTATTTTTAGCCTTTTGTTGATATGTTGTGCATGCCATTTTTTGGGCTTTCTATGTTTTCCAATATCTAGAATTCTGTTTTCCCCCATACTTTGCTGTTTACAGTTGGCTCACCTTCTTTCAATCATCTTATCTCACTGAAATTTATCTGTTGCTTCTCCTTTTCCGTTTCTTTGTTCTAGGTCAATTCCCCACCTGCTTTTCACTCTTTAACATATATTTTAAAGGGGTTTTTAAAAAGAGAGGAGGTAAATATGTTCACTATTCCAGGTCTAATGAGAAATCCTGCATTACTTTATAACTGAGCCATGAAAAATAAGAGAGAGAAAGCTTGTTTCATTAGGAACTGACATATATTGAGTATTTAATATGTACCAGGCAATTTATTTCCCTTTCCTATCATCTAGTGTAAATTTTGAGTTTTACCTAGTCTTTCAGGTTCCTACCCCAAGAAGACAATATGATGTTTACCCATCTGGGTCTGATTTATTTTACTTATGACTATGGTCTCTAGTTGCATCAATTTACCTAGAAAAGCCTCGGGTTTATCTTTTTTAATAGCTGAGTAATACTCCATTGTATAAAAATATCACATCTTTTTTATCCATTCCTCAGTGGATGGGCATCTGGGTTGTTTCCAAGGTTTAGCTATAACAAATTGTGCTGCTATAAACATGGGTGCACATATATCGCTGTGGTATGATGTCTTTAATTCTTCTGGGAAAATACCCAGAAGGGGAATAGCTGGGTTAAATGGGACTTTCAATCCTAGTTTTGTGTGGAACCTCCAAATTAATTTCCACAGTGGTTTCACCAATCTACACTCCCACCAGCAGTGGAGTAGGGCTCAAAGGAAGGACTGACTGGGAGGAGGGAGAGAAGAAAAAAGAAAGAAGGAACGCTAAATACATATATACATATGAATAGCTGCGATAACTGTATTGCTGATGACTGATGTTGTATTGAAATGAATAGTTAATGATTACAATTTTTTACATTCTGATTGATTGTGCATGCTTGTGTCTGGTGGTCTGAGCAACTGATATGAAGGTAACAATATGCAATGAAATTACAATGGTGAACACCTACCATCTTGTCTAGTGAAACTCTGTATTGTCTCTACTGTTTTATTGAAGAATTATTTTCTCATTCCCTATAATGATTTGAGCAATCTTTCATTCTTACATCTGGTAATCTGAGCAATGTAGTTGAGGATAGTGATATGTAATGTAACAACCACTGTTGATTCGTATTATTTTGTCTTTGAGACTCTGTATCACTTTGAATGTTCTTGCTTTGATTTGTTTGTTTGTGATACTGGTATGCTGCTGCTGTTCTGTTTCTTTGTTTGTTTCTCATTTACTACTGTCTTTAAAATTAAAAAAAAGAAAAAAAAAAACAAAAACAAAATATAAAAGAAATATGTACCAGGAACTTATTTTTTTTAAAATAGGAATAATTCTATACCAGAGTTAATATTTTACACACATGAAAGAAACTGAATCTTGGACTTCCCAGAAATTAATAAGAGACAATCAGTTTATGCTATTTCAGATGCATATTTAAGATATTTATACCTGATTTTGTCATACTCCCTGACAATAATACAGTGGCTACAGGCACTAATTAGAAAGACTTTCAGTGTGATTTTCAGTGCCAGGAATGCAATGAAATATGCTTACTCTTCTACTCGCTTGATCTGTTGCTCAATTCTACATGTGTAAAGTATTGTTAAAAATAGTACCTATCTCAAAACAGTTTTCAGAAGGGATAAATACATTCATATGTGTAAAAGATTTTGAAGACTAGCATAAAGTATATACTGTAGTTATATTAGTAATTTCTACCTGTATTATTTTACTGTTACATCTATCTCAAAGAAGAAACAACATTCTTTCTTTACAAAAAATCTTTGAGTGTAGGAAGTGTGACACTGGATGTATGATATCCTCTTGTAGTGTCCTTTTCATCTTGTCTCTCTGGCACTTTCTTCACTAAAAATTGAACATCGAAGAACAACTACTGAGAGAGCTAATGAAATAGAAATATAGTGATCTAGTTTTCTTTCAAGGGGAAAAGAAATTCTGAAAATGGCTTCATTATTTTTTTTCTGAAAATTCTGTATTTGAAATTTAGTAGAATGTTCCATATGATTCTATTCTACTGATACTATTTTTATCCTACTTATTTCAATTTCAGATGCCCCTCTGATGTTTATGTAATACCTTTAAATTTGATTTAATATTCATAGAAAATAGTTTTTCTGTAGCAAATTTTGCTTTAGAAACATAGTTTTCAAATTGTTATTGCACAGACATGAGAAGTAGTTGTGGGATCTTTAGAACTATCCTTAAATAACCTCCTTGCTTGCTTGGCTTTATATTGTAGAATAATTCCAAACCACTCAGAGCCCAAGTGGCATCAGCTGTTTCCAAAACTTGACTTCTGGATTCCGTGCAAACTGTTTTTAATTTTTGAAATGCTCTAATACTAAGATTTCAATCTTTTCATTTACATAGGTAAACTCATCAATCTTCTTGTCAACTTTTATTTGTATTAGATAAACAAAAATATTGCAGGCACTGAACACTAAAACTTCTAATCACTGGCCTCTAAGGACAGACTAGGTAGATGTCCATGCTCTGCACATGTGTTTTAAACTTAAGGAGGAAAGGACTCGAGAAAATACTTACAGACGTTGCTGAAACCAAGGCAATTGGAGCACAGTTTAATACATTTGCCAAATCTTAAATGCAGCTGAGTTCTCCTGGGTTCTTTAGTTGGAAACAGATTTTTTTGCTAATTCTGCAACATGAAGAGAGGGCTAGCAGTATTTTTTTCCCCAAAGTAGAGCATTATATTTGCAATAACCACCTCTAATATTAAAAGCTCCTTATCAATTATTTCATTACAAGTCAAAGAATATCTGATTTTTAAATTTCCAATATTTTCAGTAGAATTATTTCTTCAGTGTAGTTTATTAATATTTTAATGTATAATCAATTACATAAAGAATAATTAATATAAAATAATAACTAGTCACCAAATTTATTGCATATTTTAGATTTGAAAAATATAAAATTTGAATATATCTAAAGAACTGATAATATATAAATGTGTACATTTTAAAGTAAAAGTCCATATTCTATTTGAATATGAAAGAAAAGTTTTCTTCTTTCATATGCTTACAAAATTGTTGACATTTTGATATAAGAAAATTTTAAGGAAAATCTGATTAGAGTGAAACAAATGCTCATTTTTATTATACCTCTTTATTACATATATTTCACTCAAAACAATTAGTTTTTGAGTCACCAAATGTAAAATGTAATGCATGATGAGAATATACTTCTCCAAAATTTGTCTTTCTAATATGTACATATTTATTTTAATCATCCAATATAGTTTACCCTTAAGAAATATTAATATTACATGAAAAGAATCTCATTGCAAAGTTTTATAAACAAATCATAAAAATGGTTTTTCAATGAGTAACTCTGAGGCATCATTCCAGGTTGCCTTACAAATATGCATTAGAAAAAAGAATATGGTATGCAGTGTTCAAGATAACCCTTCCCTTCATAAGCATTAAGTCTCGGTTAAAAAGTTAAAATTATTTTAAAAACACTTTTCTTTCATTGATCAGTTTTTAGTTTGTACATATAAACTATCTTTTTTGCAATACTTTTGTAGCAATAATCCATAGCAGAAGACACCATGATAATTTTTCAAACTTCCTATCTTTTGAAAGCCACTTTCTTGAATATTGTTGACATTGTCATTACTCGGAGTATTTGCCTTATTTTAACAAAGAAGTAAAAGTTGTTTTAAGAAAATGAGCATAGCTGAAATATAGACAGTGTCTAAAGAGATTCTACAAAGAACATTTTCTTTTTTTTTTTTTTTTTTTGGTTTTTCTCTGGTACTGGGAATCAAACTCATGACCTTGCGCTTGCCAGGCAGGCGCTGTGCCGCTGAGCTAAATCCCCAGCCCCAAGAACATTTTCCATAAAACACACCCAAGCCCCTCAAAACTTACCCAAAATGACTAATTTAAGCATTAGAAATTGTTCTAGCAATGTACTGCAAGAAGGTAATCATTTCCTTCTGATTGCAGGGGGAACCTAAATAAAGTGTCCAGATATGTGTCGATTTGTTCCAGGAATCTTCACTCTTTTCTGTGGATCTTTGTACTGTTCCTTAAGCTCATATTACAATATCTTTATACTAATATGATTTTGGTAAGTTTTTATAGCACTTGAGCAAAACCTTTCAGGTTTTATTTACCGTGCTTAGATATTCATGACTTAATTTCCATTTTCTTTTAAAATCAGCTATAGCGTTCAAAATTCTGTTGAGATATTGGTTAGTATTACAATGAATCTGTAGATTAATTTGTAAAGAACTGACATATTCATAATGCTTTCTTCCAACCCATGGACATGATAAATCTCTTCACTGATGCCATTAATTTCTCTTAATAAACTAATATGCACAGTTTATAGAATTATTGTGTATCTTTTCTAAGTTGCTTTTCTCTGCTACCTATTTTTTTTTTTTTTTGATTCTATGGTAAGTTTTACCTTATACAATACTTTTTGTTGCTGATATTTAAAAACATGATTGCCTTTGGTATACTGATTTTGTAAAGCATAACCTTATTAAACTCATCAATTTCATCAATTTGTGGATTATTTCCTTTTCCTATGTAAAAAGAAATTATATATCTGAATATTGACAGTGAGATAGTACTGGCTAATTGAATAACAGTGCTGATAATAATAGTGTTGATAGTCTGCTTTGTGCAACTCTTTTCTGTGTATCATCTACTTTTTTCTGTACATGTTTTATTGTACATCATTAAGTATGGCTCTGAAAGTTTTATTTTGTGACTGACCTTTGTTAGATTGGAAAATGCATCTTTCTGTTTTTAATATTTTAAATTATTTTTTAAATCTTTTATGGATGTAGAATTTTAATAGACATTTTTGTATAGTACATAAGCAAATAATATAATTATTAACTTTAAGTTGTCATTGTGGCAATTTTTATCTAATGGGAAGTAAATCTGAACACCTAGGAGGAATCCAACCTGGCCTTGGTGTATCGGCACATTTTAGTTTTGTTTGAAGAGGGTGTGTTTTGAATTTTTGCATCTGTTGTTATGAATGAGATTGTCTTAATTTCTTTCACATTTTCTATTTTTGGTTTTTATCTTATTATTTTACTTTATTATTAATGTATTATTTTATTTATTTATTTGTAGTTTTGGTTTGTATTTTAACTCATATATATACTGTTTTATTTGTAATGTGTATTATACACATTTAATAAAATAAAATAATATGTAAATACACATACAATACATGTACAAGCCCCCATAAATTATCATAAAATGAGCACACTCTTGTAAACATCACCAGTGTAAAAGAAACCAAAACAAACAAAGAAAAACTAGACAAACTACACATCCCTCTTTGGTCTCTTATTAGTCATTACCACCACCTGGACTCTATCTTCTTTTCTTTTTTTTTTTTGAGGCAGGGTCTCATTATGCAGTTCAGGCTGGCCTTGAGCTCACTTTGTAGCCCATGCTGGTCTTGAACTCACAATCCTCCTGCTTCGGCCTCCTGAGTGCTGGGATTACAGGTGTGCACTACCACCTCCACCACCACACTTACATCTTCAAATGTAACTATTATTCTTACTTTCTTACTTCTAAGAGCAAAAGTTAATTTTGCCTGTTTTTCAAACTTCTTTTTGCCTAGATTTTTTCATTTGATATTATGATTGTGAGGGTTATCCATCTTGTACATAACAGTGGTTAGTTCATTTTCACAACTGTTGGGTACTGAGGTATATGTCAGGTGTACTATTCATGTATGTGTTTAGTTTATGTCTCTTTAAATTAAGATCATTATAAGCATTCTTACATAAGCCTTTACATGTGGACATCATTTGTTTTATATCCACCTATGACTAGAGGAAGAAATAGTTTTTAGTGATCTTCCTCTGTATTAAATAAGGTCCAACTATTTGTGAATGTTTCTATTGCTCCATTTCCCAGTGAACATGTTGTATTGGTGGATGCAGGAACTCATGTTTTTAATTAGAATTTTTCCCATTATAAATGAACCTGAGCATATCTTAGTGTGACTAGTTACTAAAACATCTTTGTAAAAAGCCTACTTTGTGAAGTGCCTGTTGAAATCTCCTTTTTAACAACTTAGGTTGCCTGCTTTCTTCTTATTGATTTGTAGAAGTTCATTACATATTCCAGATAGGAGCCCTTGTTAATTACGTGAGTTACAAATATCTCCTCCCTCTCAGCAGGCTTGCCTTTTCACTTTCTTAATGATGCCTTCTGGCAAATGTCACTTCTTAATTTTACTGTAATCAGCTTAGTAAATCTTTAATTAATAGTGCCTTTCTGGGTAAAGTTTAAGGAGGTTTTTCTTACTCTGATGGTCTTTTAAATCACTAAGAAATTCATTGTTTTGTCTTTTAAATATACATATATAATCAATCTGGAATTTGATTGCATTACCGAGTATGAAGTACGAAAATGTAATCACATACATTGTCATAAACCACATAAAATACCTTTATTACTAATGAAAGGGTCAGTTTATAATGAGATTTAGCCACATTTTCACATCTTTTGCTTCCTTTCTTTTTGTCTTTCTGAGCTTGCATTTGAGAACTGGAGTTATTTTTCTTGGGCCTGAATTATGTCCTTCAGAATTTCCTTTGGTGTACTTCTGCTGGCTTTAAAGTCTGTTAGACTTTGTTGGTAAATATCTTCTTCCACTTTCATTTTCAAAAAAAAAATTTCCCTTGAAATGTAAAATATTTATTTGAAATTTTATTTGAATAAACTGAAAAATATTCTGATGCCTTCTCGCTTTTGGTTAGGAAGTCAGTCATCCACCTTTGGAAAGTACTATATTTTCTCTATCCACCCTCCCTCCCCTCTCTCCCTACTCCATTTGTATACCTTTATGTAAGTGGATACAGCTATTTGCTACATAAACATGTATTTTATATAAAATATATTTTTAAACTTCCCTCTTTCCTATCATTTTCAGGGTTTGTACTACAATGTGTCGATTTTTATCCTGCGTGTTTCATTGTCTTTTTCTACGGAATTCTCAACCACTGTCTTTTTAAACATTACTGATTCCCTGTTTTTCTCCCCTTCAGAAACTTCAAACATATATTAGATTTTCTTATTATAGCCTTGAGCTTAAATTACTAGGTACTAGCCCATTAAGATAAAAATTAATCAGGTGTATTTAAAAGATTCTTAGAATGTCAAAAGTTTAAAATTACAAGGAAAATTAATAACTATATAGTATATACTGAGTGAACCAGAACATTTAAGATACATCAAAGTGTTGGTAATAAACTTTATTTTTCTCAGATATATTTCTTTGCTGCTGCTTTTTTGTCAAATGTGTAGGTTATATAACTGTATGAAGGAAATTTTTTTCCTAGGCCAGTGCTGTTATGTTTTATGTCTATTTGTTTTTTTAACACTCCATAATTTTACAAGTGGCCTGGCAGGAACCCAAGTGCATGGAATAAAAAAGTGGTCCTTGGGCCTATTCAATATTGGAGCACCAAATCTTTTAAATCACTTTTATATGTGACATTGTGTTCTACTCAGCAAAGGACCACACTGCTTACCCTTCTGACCATCCAGACATTGAACACTTAAGATATGACATTCTCAGAGGAATAAAACATTTCATATTATTTAGAAGAAATAAAATACATCTTGTAGTCTTATGCATCAATGCTCAAGTTTATCAATTCTCTACACCTTCAAATACAAAGAGAAAATTCTAATTAATGAACCAGGAATTTAGAAGTGATTATCTTTTCTGTGGCTTTTCTCTATGATGTGTGCTGATACCTGCTTTATGCTTTTACAGTACTAGCCTTACATCACTCTTTATTTGACTACCTATGGGCAAAGCGTATGTTGAGTGTTAGAATGATTACTCTGTTTGTGCAGTAAGGGAGTCAGGGTTTTTGGATGAGTTGTGAGCCACAGGACAACTCAGCTTCCGCGGTCCCCTGGGCACGTGAAGTGGTAGTGATGGCTGCTTTTCCTTGTAATTTTTTCCATGTTCCTATCCCTCTCATGCGCTACTTTTGAGACTGCAGCTTTTGTGAAATAATTTCTGCAAATAATACACTGACATTTTGAGAAATTTCCCAAATTTATATTTAATGAGTAACATTAATGTAGCGTGTAAGTTTTAATATTGGAAAGGTTAACTTACTTCTTTCATACTGTCTATGAATTGGTTCAAAACTGTCTAGCTTTCTTCATGATCATTGTATAACTTTAAGGTAGTAAGACTGTACTTGCAACTTAAGTATTCACAGAACTCCTGAGAGAATATTTTATGTCTAGTTCTCAGGCATGGCAACATTTTAAATTTGATTTTGAAGGGCTCTAACCAAATCTTTGGGAACTGTAACTCGAGGTGAAACCTGCTCACTGTAAGTCTTTCGTGTATTCCAAGGGTTGTTTGGTTTTGATTAGTTTTACTAGCCTTCATTTGGTTTCAATTAAAACTTGAGACAGGCCAGTGACTGTCATGAAAAATGTGGGTTATTCAAGTTAGAACATAATTCTTTTGTGTGGAAGAGTGCAATTCCATGCCCCCACTGGAACACATATTTAGTAAAAAGTAATTTCAAGAGATTTTATAATGAGAATGCAGAGTGAGATTCTTGCATTTTGAATTGTTTTATGTTCTGCTTTTGAATATTTATTGTTTTTATTCTTAGATTAGAAAATGAAAATTACTCCATATGCTTCCAAAGAAATAACAAGAAATATTTTATTATTTAAAAATAGCAACATTTTATATTTAACTGCATACTTGGAAAGATCACTGATTTAGAAATAAGCAGCTATTCTGGTGAGTTCAGGAAATATTTCCATTCTTTTGCTTTTATGTAATATTTTCTTTTTTTTTTTTTCCAGTACTGGGAATTGAACTCACAACCTTGTGCTTACCAGGCAGGTGCTGTGCCACTGAGCTAAATCCCCAGCCCCAATATTTTCTTTTTGTATTAAGTGATCTTACATTGAAGAGACCATTTACTTAAGTTCTAGATGTTTTACTAGCAAAAGAATAGGGCCAATGTTGGATTACTAGCTAATACTTTAAAATGATACATATCATTCATTTTTAAAGACAACATGATGTTTTACTATATTATTTACCCCCCCAAAAGAAAATCTGGTCCTTAGTTCTTAATGAAAAAAAATTCAGGTATAAGTTGTTCTGTTTTCTAAATGTTTATTTCATCCTAATCAAAATCCTTTGGTCTCTTAAAATTTTATTTTTTAAAAAATTTATCTTTGGCAATAAGATAAACACAAAATAAAGTAGTGCTATTATTTAATGCAAAAATATACATTTCTCTTTATTTAAATTCAAAAAACATTTCTTTTTTATTTTAAAAATAAAAGGAGGAAAACACTAGCAGACAGACAACATTTTACAACATAGCAAAAGAACAGTACAGACAACACAGAGTTACAAACAAAGTGGTAGGGAATTAACAATGCTTGTTGTATTACATATTGATATCTTCAAAGTGGCTTCTCATGAAAACAGACATAGAAATGCAATACTGATCAACCAAAAAAAAAAAACATTTCTTTAAATATTATTGATTTTTTTTCCTACAGGCATCACCAAAACCCCAGAATCTGTTGAAAATTATGCCAAAATATTACAGTTAAAATATAGGACACAAGTATAAAAATCAGACATCTGAAATTAGGAACATTATCACAATATTTGTAATCTTGTCATTAAATGAAGATATGAATAAATATATAATAAATACCTATAGAATTGAAGTTGGTAAATAAATTTGTTCCAAATCATTGGAAGATTTTTACATTTACCATTCAGAAGCCAACAGCAGTTCACATTTTGTGTGTCTTTTAATTCTGACTGATATGCAGCAAATATTACATTTACAATTTTAATTATTGTTTGAAGTATTAGAATCAATGATTTGAATAAATTCAACAGATTCATCAAATGCTTTTGTTCAGAGTTATTTAGTAATACCTTATGTGGTGACATGAATTAAAATTAATGACATCTGGTGTATATATGAATATAATTTTTACACATTTCATTCTATTTAAATAAATAGAATGAAAGTGAGAAAGATCATTGTCTTTGTATTTAAACAAGTGCCTAGTGTGTCTAAGGTCTCCTTTCTGGGCTTTATTTACTTTAAATGGAAAGAACTAGAATCTCAATGATTCTTTTCATGCTGGGCATTCTATTCATTTAGTTTATTTTGGTTAGCTTGGAATTACATATGTTTTATATCTTTAGTATGATGCTGTGTAAATTTTTATATTACTTTTGACTTTGTAAATTTTAAATTTATCTTGAAGTACAGCTACTTATGTTGGTATATGTCTTTATTAAATATTTCACTACTGCTTCTGAATGAGTAGATAATATTTTCTATATATGCCAAGATCTGCCTATTAATCCATAAAGTGTTCTAAAGGCCTCTTGTTTTATATTCTCTTAGACCTCAGGATCCTGGGGATAAGAAATTTATGGAAGAGTAAGAAATATTTTGAACTTAAATTCAGTCTTATCATACAAAAAAGCAAGCAAAAAAGGCAAAAGTATATCAGTTCAATCTTTTATTATCATCATATCCCAAGCGTATTGAAACAGAGTTATCAATTATGTGATAGTACTTTGTTCATTTCAGTGTATGTGGGAATAGTTTATTTAGAAAATGGATACATTCTGCCCATCAGAAGACAGATTGATAGAACTATTTCTTTGCATATATAGAGAAACAGACTTAATAAAAAAAGCTCACTATCTTTGTATTGAACATCTTGGCCTTGAAAGAGCATGAAAGAGGGGTGTGACCAGTCTTTTTAGGAGAATGATATGGGTGTAACTCATACCCTGTCTGCATGTGACCGTCAGGACTTGCAGTGATCATCAAGAACAAGAAAATGCATAAGCTGTGAGAAATAGGAGGTATTGATGACATTCACCACTTGTAAGCACCTGACTGCTTATTTTCCTGGCTGGATTAACAACAGGATGAGAAATCCAGGTTTCCCTAAAGGCAGAGAGATCCTCCCAGCTTACTAGTATGGTAAAATGAAAAGCAACTACACATTATCTTCTTGTCCTCTTTTATTCTTGATTATAGCTATATAAAAACTAATTTTTTAAAAAGTAAAGCTTTGGCCAAGTCATAGGATCAACTTAAGATTTTATCATAATTCACATTTTGGATAATTACACAGTCTTAAACTATCTAGTGGATGGAATTGCCTCTCTCTCCTGTAATATGAACCACTGGGGCCAAGAACGCTTGACCTCAAGGAGGAAGCCACCTAAACACAATGGTTTTTATTTTTTATCTTGGCTTTTTAAGAAGGTATTTCGAATCAAACATCTTAACCTACCAACCTTCAGAAACCTTTTTCAAATACCTTTTTCAAACCTTTTCAAAACCTTTTTCAAAAACTCCTGTATGTTGTAGGTCAACCTATAGGCTCATCCCATTCACACAGAAGATTGCCAGAGTAAAGACTCTTGGAATAGGATGGAATATCAGATGAGAGCAGTCTGGACTTTGATGCTGATAAATTCTTTCTAAACAAGCACCGCAGTGCAACATCTCCTGATATGGAGCTTGTGGGAAAATGTAAATCTGTGATATATAGACTGATTTTTGTAACCATTCCAGAATGCTAATTTCTATATACGCAAATAAGTGTGCATTTCTGGGTTGATATAAAATGCTGAATTTTTCCCTTTAAGAAACTATAATAAAATTTCAGTTATTAAAATGAGAAATAACTGTCCCTCTGCCAATGTCAAAGGCATCAAAGACATTCTTGCATACCATGTTTTAGTCTTGCATACCATCTGGAAGAGACATTAGGCTGGGGAACTAGAATTCCCAAATTTATACTCATTCCCCCAATCTAGAAGAGATCACTAGGGATTTTATCCCATGTACCCACCAACATTTTCTAGCATCCCAGGTAGTTGTATTGGGATCATGTGACAAAAACAGCATATTAACCCAATGGATGGTGGTCATTTCCAGCCTGAGGAAGGTGAGGGAACCAGGGTAGGTTTTGAATGATTTCTGTCATCTGCAAAATAGACAAAAGCATAGTGGAAGGTGGAAGCAAGGACATCCTTGAGTTGTAACAACAGGAGGAAATCATCTTGCTCATTGTGACATGACCCTCCATTGTGCTAAGCCTTCAGATTTGCTACTATTATGACCTATATATTGGTTAGCACCTTTCTGCAAATCACTGTAAACTGAAGGATTTGGAGACCTCTTAATTGTACCCATTTCGTACTCTTGAGATTTTCTCTGGGTATTGACCTTCAATTTTCAAGACAAGGAGCACAGAAATTTGGAATTAGAAGTAGGTTTGGGGCTGTGCTACACAATGAATTTCTCTGAGACCTTGCAAATTCATATTCCCTGGCAATATTTCTCCACAGACCATCAGGTTAACTACCAGATAATTCAAACTGCCCATTAGTAAAATGCCAAAATGACTGTCACTGTCTAGTAGGTCTTGCTTATTTAGTATGATACAATTCTCTTGTGGAATGGATGATAGAGTAGAAAAGGGCCTGATTTTTAACCAGGGATTGGTCTACCAGATTATAAATATGACTGGTATTATATATACATATTATAATGTTTCTGCTGTCAACTTGGGGAAAAATTGTACCTATACCTTTAGGTTTTTATTTTATTTTATTTTATTTTTTTTGAGGCAGGGTCTCGCTATGTAGTTCAGGGTGGCCTGGACTCACCATGTAGCCCAGACTGTCCTCAAAGTCTAGGTGATCCTCTTGCCTCAACCTCCTGGAGTGCTGGTATCACAGGCATGCAATACCATGCCTGGATCTATTTTTAATTTTAAAATGCTTCTTAAATAAAATTTTATAGTAGATCTCAAATCTATTTTCACATAAAATGAATTTATAAACATGAGGCATTTGTTGTTGGTAGTGTCTTCTCCTTGGTATCCAGGATAGACGTGACTATAATCACAATTGTCACCCACAGAATGTAAAATGTAGTGCACATAAACAAATGTTGAGGAGGATTAAATATCAGCAAAAACCTCTGGACAAAGCATGCCCAGAATTAACAATATACAACAGTTTGTTACATAAAATTAACATAGTGATTATGGTAGATTTTGGGCTCTGTGAATTAGGATCCAGTTGGTTTCTTACCGTATTTTCTTCTTGCTGAGTCCCAGATAGCATGCTAGCAATTTGTATTTGACCAGTTTCTATGCCAAGGAATATGGTTAGGTATTCCATAATAATATATTTTACTCAGGATCCATCATTGTCTTAATTAAATATGAGAAATCAGCAGGAGTAAAAAAAAATTTACCCAAGTTTACACAGTAACACGACTTCCATTGTCTGCTAGGAAGTACAAATCTTTCCCGTGGCACTGTCCCTATTAGCAGGTGCAGTAGTGCCATGTGATTTGAACATTTAGGCCCTACAAGGTAATCATTATTTCTGTCAAGATTGTGGGCTAAGGCAGCCTATACCAATTGAGCATTATTTTTTCAAATAAATTTATTCACCTATTACTTATGCAGGTATTTAGTAATCTGAAGTAGTATTTTAGAATGGGGTCACAGAAGTATTTAATCCAACTATTTTGAACCTTTTTCCCCAGTGACTGAGATGTATATCTTACCAAGCACTTTAAAGGCAAGGGCTGGCATGTAGTGAATATTTGTTCATCACATAAATGCTAAAAGAAAAGAAGAAAAAATGGTTTTCTATCAGTATAATCTGTACTTTAACAGATGACCATATATTTGCTTTCTGCATTAGGAAAACGTCTTGTATCCTGTTTCTACCATGGAGTAGCCAGCAGTTTCCCCACACAATTATGCCATTTATGTTTTTCTTACCATTGACTAGAAATCTTGTCATTCTGCCTTGCTTTATCTCATAGGTGAATATTAATTCCAATCCCACCTTCTCTCTTCTTCCATAAAACTGATTTTTTTGCTTGCTTTGTGTTATTCTTAGTATTGCATTTTAGACATAATCCCACATACAATTCTAGAGATATTCCTCAGATTGTATATATCTTATGTTAGATATTAAAGAGTATATTTTTAAAGCTGACTAGAGTCTGTGGATTGATGTTTGAACAACCAAGGTTACATTAATCTTGCCTTTATTTTAAAATAAATCTGATAATTTGTTTCCTGGGAACAAATAACTTCTTCTCATAGGTATATATTTCCAACCATTACATGATTATCATTTTCTAATATAACCTTTCCAATTATCTCTTTTAGGGACAGTATTAAGGGACGATTATGTGGAAAATGGCAGCTGTCTTGGTTTTGCTTGTTGAAGTCTTGGTGTACCACTTTGTACTCATGTAATGCTAAACAACATTATCAAGGTCCTTCATATTCACTTTTCTTTTGTGGAAAAAGGAGAAATGCTATCCATACATAATAGAGAGGAAGAACACAGACTTTGAAGCCACTCTTTTTAGTTAGAAACTTGCCAAACTGACCGAATTATCCTGAGGAATGACTTAGCCTCTGGCGGCTCAGTTTACACAGTGGGAAAATCGGAAAGCAATTCTATCACCTAATACCTCTTCAGGTATGTAATAATATGAAGTAGTATTAAGTATTTAATTCAACTACTTTGAACCTTTTTTCCCCAGTGACTGAGATGTGTATCTCACCAAGCACTTTATAGCAGCTTTCTGACACTGTGACAGCATATTTGAAACCAACCTAAAGGAGGAAAGACTTATTTTGGGTCATGATTTCAGAGAGAGAGAGAGAGAGAGAGAGAGAGAGAGAGAGAGAGAGAGAGAGAGAGAGAGAGAAAGTGCTTTTGTTAGAACCCTAGACTATTAGATGGTACTGCCAATGGCCATCTCTGGAAACACCCTCAAAGACACACTAGGAAGAGTGCAAGTGTGCATTATTACTTTCCTAGGCATTTATCAATCCAATCAAATGATAATCAAGATTAAACTTCACACTTCCTCATATGAAAACAGTGAGGTGTGTGTGTGTGTGTGTGTCCACTTTATCTTTCTGACTGTAATGATGATTCAGAATAAAGTTTGTGCCTTCACTCTGAGGAGCGACGAGTCTTATTTGTCAGTATACAATGGCGCTTTAGTTGTAACATATAGCCTGTAACTTTTCCTGTAAGGAATCATCTGGTAAATATTTTAGATGCTGTGGGATACATGCTGAACTCTGCCACTGTATAACAACAGCAGCTGTTAATAGCATTTACACAAATTGGTGTGGCTTTGTTACATTAAAACTTTATTTACAATAACGGACTGGCTTTGACCCTCAAGTCCTATTTTGCTGACTCTTGATTTGACTGGTTTCTTACATGGAAATGTGATGCCATTAGATAATTATGTCTTTTCTCCTCCAAATTACTCATACTCTCTATTTCTCTTATTTGTGCTATGTTTCTCCTCAGTAGTCTGAAAAGATTAAATTTGCAACTGTTAAACAAGATTTTGAGCTGTGTGCCAAAGTAATACTCAATTCTACAGTGTTAATTTGGATTCATTAAATAGAAATAACTTTTTAGAATTAAATCTGCTCATGATAAAAAGAGTTTCTCTATTTTCATACCCTAATTTCTCTTGAGCTTGTAATAATAAATCTACTTTCTTTTCAGAAAAAAATTTAAGTTCTGGTTCTTTTTTCCAGAGTCTTGGTTTCCTTCTTCTCCATTTCCTATCAGTTGCGGAATTCATTTGACTGACAGCAGTCAATGTGCTGGTGTCTGACTTATCCCTCTTGGAATCATCACCCTGACATTAACTCATTGTCACCCAGTTCTACGACACAGATCTAGACCATGTGCCCTAAGTTCATAGCTCTACTCTTCATCGGTACTTGGCATGTCAAATTTTAATTGGTGAGGGGACTGGGGATTTAGACCAGCAGCACAGTGACTGCCTGCCAAGCACAAGGTCACGAGTTCTATTCCTGGTACCGGAAAAAAATTTTTTTTTAATTGGTGAAACCAGGCAGAATTTTCACTCCAAAATAAAGTCATCAAAAGATGGATAGAAGGCATCAAACCTTACATAACTTTGTTTTTTACTAGTCCATATGCCAGGCTTTAGATGGCTTTATTCTGGAGTATAACAAACTCACTGGACTGCAGGAAGTGTCAGTTTGGGAAATCTCGGTGACTGTTTCCTAAATTCCACCACTGCTGTTCTAGCAGGCCCTAAAAAGGTCACTTGTTGTCAGTGCGTTGGTGTAGCGGGAACACCAAGCTTGGTTTCTGGGAGCTATGATGCAGGAATCAGGCAACTTTGGCTCAAGGACTCCCCAACAAACACTGCCAAATTTCTGGACCTGGATTGCTGTCTGAGATGCTTCAAAGCAGAGTACTTTCCTTCTCTTTTTGCCTCACCCAGGGTTAGAGCTGCGTTATGTCTGATTGTTTTTCTATCCTTCCCATTTAGCTCACAGGCATTGCCCCTCATTAATCACCTGATCTGCTCATCCTGAGTTGCAAGTCTGTTCCTTGGTAATCTATCAAATGGCAAATCTAAATTAAAAATAGTATTTAACTTTCATCATTTTGCAATGAGCAAATACATTTTATTTTTTTTGTTTTGTTTTGTTTTTTTGGGTTTTTCTCCGGTACCGGGAACCGAACTCACGGCCTTGCACTTGCCAGGCAGGTGCTTTTGCCGCTGAGCTAAGTCCCCAGCCCCGAGCAAATACATTTTAAAAGGCGAGGAGCACTGTTTAAGAATGTAGGAAATTTGTAAGACTTGGAAAAACTTTTGTTCTTAGGGGAAGCAAGGTAGCATAATAAACTTGCTGTAAAGAGAAAATGGTTTCATTAAAATTTTGGCTTTAGAAAGAGGCATAAAAATGCAGGGCTGTCTCCTTATAAACAATTGCAAAAATTGTAAGATCTTCCCAGCCTTTCTCAAGGGAACTAACTGAGATTCAATTGCTTAAAAAGCCTTAAGTAACTTCAGTTAAAAACTTTGCTTTTTACTAGGCTCTGTGGACACTGTGGAATCTACTGGAAACATCCTAATGCGCAATTGCCCAGTCTCCCAATCACGTCTGCTCAGACTGAGGGCCGGCAAACCTGTGTTGTGTTTCTCAATTCACTATGTCGTTTTTCCTAGGTTTTATTCCTTCTGACAGGTCTCCTAGAGAAGAAAAGTCTGTAGGTTGTTAACCAATAGCTTTCCATCTCTGGGGAAGAAATACCCTTTATGCTGTACATAAAGGAATGATTTAATAGCAATAGAAATGAGAACAGCCTTTGAAATAAATAAGTAAAAGTACAGCTTACAAAATTGTGTTCATTGTAGTTACTATGATGCTAATATATGTATCTGTGTGTGTTTGAGTTTGCAATCATAGACATAATGGAAAAGAAATTAGTAACAAGTGATATTTATGTTATATTGATAGTACTAAGTGATTTTCTTCTCAATATTTTGAAGCTTCACTTATATTATTATGATTTAAATATTGAACACTATAACATTATAAACGAGTAGTGGGTGGAAATACCTTAAATTATTTACAGGAATACAAATATATAAAGATTCACTATTATTTTGAAGAGGTTATTGTTTAAAATTAGCAAATAAAAATGTTTAGGTCTTATTGGTTTAGGTTTTATTGGTTGATGTTTTAATGTTTAGATAATCTGTCATAATAGTTGAAATATATATTTCATTTATGTAAGCGTTTTGTGAAAGTATGTTATTAATCTTTTTCAGGGCCAAGTTTCTCAGTAATTTCAATTATCCTATAATCAAAGTTTCTGAAGATTTAGAATTATATATATACTCAATTTTACTCTGAACAGTTTTTATTTTCAGATTTTTCTTTGGAATAAGATGAATGAATTTTGCTCTAAAAAAAGGCTAACACACTGGGTTATAAATGCAATAGATGGTTTTTCTTGGTTAATATGTCATTGTAAAAATAGCCAAAAAGTTATATTTCATAATGTTGCATTTGCACATTGTAAAATATTTTTATTATTTTACCTCATTTTATCCCTTGAAGTTTATTGGAATGTTATGTTACTTCCACTTTACCTGAGATGTGTACACACTGAAATGCAATAGATCCAGGATTCAGCCTTGATTGGACTCTAGGTATATCATTACCAATGGCAATCAAAATGCAAATGAAACACTCACATAGGAATATGTAGCAGGAATGGATACATTAGGAGAGTAAAATTTAACTCAGAGCTACAGCCATTAACTTGCGTAATCTTTAGGGACTAACAGTAATTAAATGTTTCTTGTTATTTTGAATTTGTAAAGAATATTACAACAGCATAGTTAGAAACTTTAGCAGTAATTACACCTCTCCAAAGCAAGTCAGACCTCGCACATCCGGGTGGTTGGGGTAGAATGATACATAGATATCCAAAAGTGCATAGGATGAGTGCCTTCTCTTTGTGGATGTGATGTTTTCAGGGAGTAGCTTTTTCTTTATTCTCCTCTTTCCTCTTCCCTAAGTGAATTTACATAACTCTTCCTTCCCTTATTGTAGAGAACAGAAAGAAATCAGCAATTTCTGGGGAACAGTAACTTTGAGGAAAAGAAATCTTAAATTCAAACATTTCATAGATTTGCAAATTGAAAAAGTAGGAACAGGCAGAAATTTAAGCTTACCAATCCAGTTACTGGAAATTCTGTAAGAAATTGTAGACTGAGTGAGAATTTTCATAATAAGCATACAGTTTTGTACTCGGCTCTTTTAATCACATGGTTTCACTTCTGAAAGTCTTCCACATCAGGACATCTGTCAGAGATTCGATTCTCTACTAGTTTGTGTTTTAGTTACTTCTCTCATTGCTGAGGCAAAACATTCTGCATCCAAAGTAAAAAGAAGAAAGCTTTATTGTAGCTCACAGTTTGTAGAAGTTTCAATTCATAGTTGGCTGGCTCCAGTGAAGGTGGCATGGCAGAGAGGATCACAGAGGAGAAACAGTTCATGGTGGGTAGAAGGCAAGAAGGCAGCAAAGCAGTGGAATCAAGTGAGAAGCAGCAACAAAAGTAGCCTTCTGTCTGGTCCTTATGTTCTGTCGAGACAACTCACCCTTAGGGCAGGTAACATTCATTCTGTATGTGGGGGTGCACCCTCAACCTTAACATCACTCCATAAATCAATCCCAGCTTCAGATCCTTAATCCCAGCATCATACACTCTAGATCCACTAAGCTCCAAAGACCTCCACCTATGACCTCTTGAGACTTAGGGGTACATCTACATATAACTCACGATATTCTACCCCCAGCTGCCAAAAGACTCATGTGTATCACTTTATGCATAAGTCCATCTCTTAAGAATTGCCAAAGTTCTAACAGTTTCAGAACTTTTGTGAAAAGTCTGAGTCCAAAGTTTCCTCTGAAATTTAGGGAAACTCTTAGCTGTGAGCCCCCGTGCAAAGAAAAAGAAAGTTAAACACATCCAAAGTACAATGACACAAGATAAACATTCCCAAACATTAGACTGCCTTAATATTTCCTTTGACAGATTAATTAGCCTGCTGTCCTTAATCTCAGTCTCAAGCAAAATCTCTGGACATGAATAAAATGCAGGCAAACTTTCTCTCAAGGCATAGCACATATCATTTGGAGTCCAATAACCAGTGCATTCTTTTTTCCAGCTTGAAACCTCCTCAGCCTGATCTTTACTGGTATCATTTCTATCAGTATTCTTGTCTTCTGAGCTCTGATCAGAACCTCCCATTAAGTATACTTTAATGTATTCCAAGGCAGCGTCTTTAGCCAGCATCTCCAAACCTTTCCAAACTCTTCTCACAAGTCCCAAAGGCTCTTGAACTACATGGTCAGGTATAGTCACAGCAAAGACCCCACTTCCCTGGTACCAAAATCTGTATCATTCAGTGCCTACTAGAGAAACAGACTTAATACAAGATGCACAGATATATTAGAATTTACGAGATTGGCGTACAATGACCACTCACAGAGTTGGGTGTGGAAGAGTGCAAAAGATCTGTCAGTGCACTGGAGATCTGATGAATGCAGTCAAAGGCCTAGAGCTCACTGTAGTGTACCATGCAAATCCACATCAGGAGGATGAAGGGTCGATGCTGGAGGCTGAAGATGCTGCACTGGAATCCAGGAAACAAAGTCCAAGGTGAAGGTAAAGCTGGCGCTCCCCTGAAGCAACAGAAGCAGTCCCTTCTTCATTTTCTTTTTATACCATTCTGGCAACAATCCTCTCTAGGATGGATTTTCCATGCCCAGAACTGTGCTGAGCCAATTTAGGTGAGCTTTCTTACTAAAGCTGACACAGTCAATTAACTATCACAGTTTAGTTATTAAACAAATTGTTGGATTTTAAGTATTTAAGCTTCAAAAGCAATTGGTAATTTATTTTGGTAAAGATTGTAAGGAGTGGTACTCAGAGTATTCTCATTTTACTAACTTGTCACACAATTTATTAAATAATGTTCACTATTCTTTTGTCATTTCATCTTCATTAACTATTACCTTTCAATAACTTCTAGAGCCAAAATCCTTTATTCCAGTTATACAGTACTGCACTCTCAAAAATAAATGTTATATGGACTGTCCATTGTATCATTCCCTGTCTGCATACCCTTGACCTTTCTGTATATTATAATGGATAAAACTTCCAAGGCCACTCATACTTGAGTACTAAAGCAGCTCTTGTTATTAATGAATGGAAAATGCTTCCCTAATTGTCCACCTCTCTGCTTAATCATTAATCCCCGCACACACATTAGATTTTTCCAACAGCACAAGGCTATTCTGTGTATATCTAATCCTACCAAAACATCCTTTGATCCCCTGTGATCATCGAGATCTACCCATTTTCCTGGCCTTCCTTTTGATAAGACTGCTCAAATATTTTCTAAGTTCTCTACCTAAAATTCCTTTCTTCCCAATCCCCTTAAATCCATTCTTGCAGAATTCTGTCTCCAAACTTCTACGGAAGTATCTCTCATCAAAATCACGCATAACCTCTACAATGCAGAACAAGATGATGAACTGTCAGTTCTCACTTTCTTCAAGCTGCATTTGGTACAGTAGCCCACATCCTCATTCTTGTGTCTTCTTTCTCATTTCAACCTGAGCAAGCTTTCGTCATCCCGGGAACCTGACTCAGCTGGCCTTTCCTTATACATAGCTGCGTCAAGCTACCTAATCTTTGTTATCTTTTGAGCTCTAACTTTCATCCACTGTTGCACAGCTAAACTATGGCCAGGAATGTATCATTGGCCAGGCTTAAGAATATTTTATTATCTATGTAATGATATATATTTTTACTAAATTATCATGTATTATTAATGTACTATAAAAGCTTATATTTGTTTTTCCAGTTATTGTAAATGGGAAAAGGTCATCTGTAAATGCAATAAAAATTCAGAGTGTACTTTATATTGTGCTGTAATGAATGACAAACCCCTGCAATAAATACAATGTATACAATTTCATGTGGATTATGATATAAATACTAGCTTTTATTGGTATTAATACAGGAAAAGCCAAGACACATTCTGGCTCCAGCAACAGTAAGAGTGTTCCTTATCTTACAAATGAAATAAATGAAGGTTTCAAAGAAATATTTCCTCAATGTGATTAGAATTGTTTAGCTTCCCTCACATATTGGTGTATGTTTAGATGTCCTGATAGCTCCAGTTTACATTTATCCATTGAAAACAGATAAATCCAAGAACGTGATACCTTCTTCTCAGCAAAGCTTTCTCTTCTGTGTGAGAGGCTATTGCGTGCCACCTTTTTCTCCTTGGAAAGCCCCTTTGCCAGTCTAGCCGCGATGAGAATAGCACTCCCAGAAACCATGGTAAACCGCTTGGCCCCAGCACTTCGTTATGAGTTTTGAGTGATTGTGAAATCTAAAATGATAGATCTTGTTTCATCTTCTGTGAAGGAGTGAACATGCAGTTATGCCTAAGCCAGTACATGAGAGTGAGTGAACGATGTACATATGGGTTTAAAACTTGACTTCATTGCTGCCAGCTGGGAAATTCTCTATGTACCCCATGCCCTCCCTCGGTTCTGTTGTGTGTAACAACAGAGGGATAACCAGTGCCTCCTGAGACTAGTGTGGAAGTAAGAAATTGCAGCTCTCGAACTTGTAGCACAGGATTGGGGTGGGGTTAATTCTCTAGTTCATTGCTTTTATTATTTTTCTTCTTACTTTTTCTTTCACTGTTGTCATTTTCATTTTCTTTTACAACTGTATTGGGATAAAAGGAACTAAAATATGCTAGCATATAAATTGAGGATATGCTTCATTGTGCAATGAACTGTGCCTGTCCTGTGCATGTCCTGCTGCATGTAGCTAGTGACTCAATTGTAGCGGTTCAACATATGACTTAACTCATTTTGGAAACTTTCAGAAAAACTTAAAACACACACTCAAACATAAATACTCTACATAAAGTCTATGCATGGTGGTGTACACCTGTAATCCCAGCACTTGGGAGGCTGAGGCAGGAAGATCATTGTGCGTTAGAGGCCAGCCTGGGCTACCAAGTGAGCTCAAGGCCAACCTGAACTGCATAGCAAGACCTATCTCAAAAAGACAAGAATAAAATAAAAAAATAAAATAAAATAAACTGTCAGTGTTGTACTTTAAAAAAATACTCATAAGCATAAGTACTCAAACTTAAAAAAATACTCAAAATATATGGACATTTTTCTGTCATGATTCCCTAAACAATATAGTATAACAATTCTTTCCATGGTGTTTACATTGCGCTGGGTATTGTAAGTAATCTAGAGATGATTTAAAGTGGGAAGATGAGCATTTGTGATATGCATCTACTGTGCTGTTTTATACAAAGACTTCAAAATCTACAGAATGTGGCATACACTGGAATATTGAAACCAATCCCCTCGGTCACTGAGTGATCACTACTTAAACCAGAAAGAATGGCTATAGTTCAGTTTAATTTTCTCATTCTCAAAGAAAATAAAATACATATACTTAACCTCTGGAGCAGAATGTCAATATTTCATTGGTTATCTTAAAGTTCATATTATTCACTCATAATTTTTATATTGGCACATGGGTTTTCCTTATCTTGACTTAACATAGAAAAATGTTAAAATATGTCTGGATGAATCCCATGTTATTAAAGAAAAGTTATTTGTTCTTTTTAAATATTTCATTCTTGACATCAAAAATTTAAAACATGCCTACAAACTTTTTCAGTTAAAGGGACTATTAATTTTACTTGGATGCATTTAGCACACAAGTATATTTTATGAAGAACACTCAAGTTTAAAAAGCAATGTCAGAAAATCAGTATATGTTACCTCCAATACAGAGTTGTGAGGACACAAGTGTTAGTTGGAGAATTCACGCAACGATCGAATGCTGCTTGCATATATTTTAGAAGATTTTAAGCAGAATGTTGCAGGAGAAATCGTCCTCGTGTTTTAAAGAAAGGCTTTTAAATTACTTAGTTCAAATGGGGAAGAAAACCCAAATTTGAATTCATGGCATATTGCTATAATGCACTATTAGCCTAATCCTTCATTTTCTTGTCAATTAAAGACGTATCTTTATTCACTGAATCACTTATCAGTAATTCGCTGGGTATTTTAAAGCTGGTTGTTAAAAAATCCCTTTGTTTATGGCAATAAGGCACCATTCATTTTGTGAACTTTATAAAACCAACCTCTGCCAATTTTGCTCTTTGAGAATAGCTCTAAAGATGTGTTCCCACAGTAATTACTGATTCCAGAGATGTTCACTGAAGAATGAAGTCAGAGGCAAGTGTTTGAAACAGTTGTACCGTACCAAAGCCAGCGCTACTGAGCACCTTCCCACCAGCATCCACAGCTCTTCTGTTAGAAAATTAAATTTGAATTCACCATGAAACATTATATAAAATCTGAATTTGAGTGTTATATTGTATATTGGCATTAAAGATATGGGGCATTATTTTCACATTTTTATATCTAAATCACAGACTCAGCAAAAGTTTGGGGGAAAGCAGGGATGTTTTTGAATGTGAACTCAGCTGTCCTTCAGTTTTATTTGGGTACCAAGAATCGAACTCAGGACCTTGTGCTTGCCAGGCAAGTGCTTGTGCCCCTGAGCTTTATCCCCGGTTCCCAGCTGTCCATCATCTACCTGCTGTGAATGGTATGGGTTTGTCCAGTGTGACTGCATTCTATGGACCCTGCCCACAGTGAACAGGAGGAGAAAAGAAGGGAGAAACATGTATGTATCTATATAGAGAGAGCAAGAGAGTGAGGGTGTTGTATCTATCTATCTATCTATCTATCTATCTATCTATCTATCTATCTATCTATCGCTCTCTCTATAGACTGATAGTATATATAGAGAGATAGATATAGATATCTATAACTATCTGTCTCTCTCTCTCTCTCTAGAGAGAGAGAGAGAGACAGACAGACAGACAGACACAGAGACAGAGAAAAATCTCTGGAATTGTATATTTCGTTTAAAAGAGTTTTGTTATTGCAGATTAGTAGGAAGAAGAATTTAAGCCCCTTACTAGTTTGTTACCAGAACCTAAGGTGCCGGAATGTGTTTAGGTCTTGCATAGTTTTCCTGCAGTTACAGTACAGTGTCCCACTCTGCCTTAATGAGCAAAGGAAAAGAGAAAACTCAGAACCAGCGAGTGAGGGGAGAAACTGGGCGTCAGGCTGTTGGTGAGAAATCTAATGATAAACCACTTTGCAGAAACGAAGTTTTATTTATTTCTATGGTAAGAGAAAGTACAATGGACAAAAAAAGGAAATCAGAGAACATTGCGTATATTCCCCAAATTTCTAGGTGCTAAATGAACTAAAGATCATTATTTGTAATAAGCACATTCCTTGTTTGAATGCAAATAACAAAGCTGAATTAGTTTTCTAAATGCTTGAAAACAAATTTTTGTTTTTCATTTCCAATCTCAAATTCTTTCATCCATACCCCTTCTTTTGTTAATTCTTATTAATCATCAAGATTTCAAATGTAAATGTGGCATAATTTTATCAGAATTAACGTTCAGTGGTTTGGGACATCAATGCTTGGGACTTTAATCTAAAATTTTAAGGTTCCGACTGATGTTTAGAAAGTAATTCTGAGGGTCCTAAGGGGAAATAGTGTAAGGAGTACCAGTATTTGTGGACCATTTCCAGCAATGGTGGGGAACTTTGTGTTTTGGCTTAAAGAACATTTTCCCTGGATTTGGGCTGTTAGCATTTGAACTCCACTGAAAGACTCTGAAATCTTTCTGTAAT
Organism: Chinchilla lanigera; assembly: GCF_000276665.1. NCBI lineage: Eukaryota > Metazoa > Chordata > Mammalia > Rodentia > Chinchillidae > Chinchilla > Chinchilla lanigera. Next base: position 17,771,524 of record NW_004955407.1, read on the forward strand.
TTTGCTTCTTTATTGATAAAATGGGAGTACTAACAAGATCTACCTCAACATTTTTTGTTGTCATTTTCTTATATGTAGATTAAATGAGATTCTTTATGAACAGTTTTGAGGTCTGCCTGGCATAGAGTAAGTGCACAATAAATGTCAATAATAATCAATTATTATATAACCATGATTATACTACCTTTTAAAAAATATACTAATGTGTACAGTGGTGCCTCAGTTCACAAACTTAGTTCTTTGCATGATTTTATGCTTGCAGTTTGGCTGCAACCAGAATCATGAAAAGATTTAAGTTCATGAATCAAGGTACCACTTTAATTACAAAATAACTCATGTCTTTATTCAAATTCTGAATGTTAAAACTCAGAAAATGGGTCAGAATATAAGATCTCAATGTAATGCTACTATGTGTCTTTATTAATATAGCATTATACATGTGGTTAAATTATACATACACATTAAAACAGCATCTTATTCTGTGTATAATGGCTCACAAACTTTCACATCTTTAAAATTTTATTTACTTATTTTTTTTTTTTTACTGCTGGTTCATGGACATCTTTCCATCAAAAATACAGATTATCAACTAATGTTTGGTGTTTGTGATCACACTCTGTGTATGCTGTAATTTAAGGAACCATCCCTGGAATCTTAAATATTCTCTGTGGCCAAAGATAAGAAATGCTTTTAATCAGCACATTCTTGTTTTAGTCAGCCTTGGCACATTTCATTGGTCATTAAAATTGGCTGGAGCCTTACTTAATGCTTAGTCTGGAACCTAGCTCTGCTCCCTATTAGCTGTGTGTTTTTCTCCGGGGAAGTTATGTATCTTTACTTGTAAATGTTGATAAAATGCTTATTTACATCTACTGATGGTCAGTGGAATAAATTAAGTCATATAAAGATCTACAGACTGGCTATGTAGTTTGTACTTAGCATGTATTGCTGGGACTGTAGAAAATCCTGGTGTTTCCCCCAAATCAGATAAGAAAAATTACATTATACCTTTGAATTAGGTGAGTTTAGGCAGATTTATTGTTATAAAAACTTTACTTTCAAATTTAAGATTTCACTGTATGTGTACGTATGTGTCCTTTTAGATGTTTGTGTGTAAAAATATGTTTGTATGTAAAAACTGAATCCTACACATTCAATTTCCAAGCCACTTTGATTGGAGTTTAGAAGTTAATTTTAGATACACTGCATGCTAAACAATTGAAGACAATCAGTATTGGACAGTAAATGTAGGTTGTACTTTATGGGTTCTTTTTTTTATTTTCTTAACATATCTGAGGAATAGGGGAAACCCTCCCCAGTACTTAGGCTTATTATACCATGTTGAAGGATAAATGGTGCAGGGTGGGGACAAGAAGTACTGACCCTTTTTATGAACTAACCTAAGATTAGTGGTAAAATCTGAAGGGGTTCTAAACATTTTCCTCCCTTCAGTGCAGTGATATACAAGTATTACTTCCGCAATGGCCATTCTCTCTTAAGTAACTAAGTAGCATCCTTTTGTTAGATAAATTTGAGGGAAAATGTCCTCTTCATAAGATCTTCAAACATGCTAAGAGCCACCATTAGAACAAATGTGGAGGGTATAACATGTTCTAAGACACTGGCAAACATTTTGTGCTGCCAGTGAACCAGATAGGAGAAGCAGAGGTAGTACCTAGGCTTCATCAGCAGCTTTGTTTACTTTCCCTAAAAGATCCTCAGTGCATTTGTTACTCTCCATAACTTGACGTGAAATAGTTAAAAGCACTCTCTCTCACTGCCACTTTACTGCCTTTACTAGGTTTAAAAACATGCCCCAGACCCAAGAAGGACAATGTTCTTGTGAGCTTTTGTTGTCAAATAACTTAATTTGCACCCTTGGGCTCCCACAGTGTGAGATTCTAGCATGCCAACGTTTCTAAAAATTAGACTCGTAGACTCCCCAGAACACGTCTAGTGACCCAGTATGAAAATACTGTTCTACGGGAGGGGAAGATGGCTCAGCAGCACAGTGCCTGGCTGGCGAGCGCAAGGTCCTGAGCTCAATTCCCAGTACCAAAAAAAAGAAAAATAGTGTTCTAAAAATTAACTTTAGATAGTCATTTAGTGTTCACATGATTGTAAACACAAATATAAATTCTTGTAAACATAGACATTTGGATGAAAAAAAGTACTAATGATAATAAAGCTTTAAGAGATGATCAAAATGTAAACAAGAAAATTATGTAATTCTTATGGAAATTTGAAATCTTCTGAAAATATACTTGTATAGGTTACAGGCAATACCATTAAAGAATCCTTAAAGATTGATTAAAACAATGATTGTCCAAATGTTGTGCCCATAGCAGAGGATGTCAGACTCACAACATCTGGAAAATTCTAGAAGGAAATTTCTTCCAACCTATCACAGATTTACTAAAACAGAAGCTTGGGAGGTTAGTAGTCAGTCCTCTGAGTGTTAACAAGCTTTTCGGATTATTCACGTGTGCTTAAATTTATGATCAGTGAGGCTGATTGAGAGTACATGTTATATATGAAATGAGAACTATCCAGTATATATTCCAGGAAGCACATCTTCCTTTGAGTGAGTATGCGGGCATTTTGCTCCTTTTTAAAGAATTTGTCTTGGAGCCAATTTGTAGCTAAGGAGAAATTCCGTTACATTAGTGTACAGTCAAATTGCTAAGTAATTGCTGAGTGAGCAAAGAATATGAGACTTTTTTTCATTTGGAGCATGGGTTCTCAGTAAATGAAGTTTCAAAGTTTTATTGAAAGCTTAATATTTATTGAAAAACCTCCAAGAGACTACTTTTAGACCTGCAGGGCACTCTTCGCCATAATATCCTTCATCCTCTAATGTTCCCCACCTAGCCATTGGTCTGAAAATTTAATATTGTGACTGCTTTGTTTATTTTACTTTCCTACCTCCTGACTCACAGTTAGGGTCAGCTTTGGAATGAAACTAAAGCAAAAGTGCTTGCCTGAGTAGCACGATTTTTTAGTGAGGTGAACTCAAAGCCAAAACCTGATTGTACCCACTTCACTGCCACAGCTGACTTGGCTACTGATTTGTCTGCTGCTAGGAAATCCTCTTCCAAACTCTGAATTCATGCAGTTTTCAAGGCTCATTTTGTCAGAGAGCACTTTTCATGTCTGGGCTGCCCAGGATGAGAATGGAGCACAGAAACAGGAAGATTAATGTGAAAGGTCAGTCGTACTCCCTCCTGGAGTTTCATGCTTTCTTTGCCACCATTCTGTCCTGAATGCTCAGCTATCAACTTTGAATTAGCCTAAGGCTCACGCATAGTTTCTGTCATAGCCCTTGTAGCAGAATGTGCAGGATGACTCCTTTTTCCAAAAGAGGCTCTGAGGAAGAAGTCTCCAGATTTTCCCCTGAGTCTAGCATGGGTCTCACACCTGTATTTCTGATGGTTTTCTGTCTAGTGCTCTTGTAAGTTCAAATCTCCTCCCAGAGTCCAAGTGATGAAGGAAGAAAGTTGAGTGAAAGTTCTGGCCACTACAATAAAGGTGCTCAGTGTGGAGTGCAGCAGATAGGGCACCAGTCAGGGATGTGGTGGGCACACAACATTGAGCAAAAAGAATATAAAATCCCTATCTGTTGTCATGTTTCAAGGAAAGCTGCTCATGAGGTTTGAACGATAGCATATATTGATTTTTAACCAGTTTCGTTTTAACCTTAAAAATTTATGACAAACATTTGCTATGTTGTGGGCATGTGTCTCCCTCCAAAGGCCCATGGGTTAAAAGTGTGGCCCCCAGTTATGACATGGTTAGGAGGTGGTGGATTTTGAAGGGGAACAGCGTAGTGAGAGGATGTGGGGTCATTTGGGGTGTGCTTTGAAGGGACTATTGGAGCCCTGCAATATATAAGTATATAATCTCTCTTTATTTGCTTCCCAGATGCCATGGGGTGAGCAGGCCTCCTTTGTCACATTCCACAGTCATGACTTGTGCTGCTGCAAGTCCAACACTGTGGGGCCATGCAGCCATAAACTGAAACCGCCAAAACCATGAGTCAGATTAAATCTCTCCTCATTTTAAGTTATCTGAGGAATTTCGTCCCAGTGATGAAACATTGATTATTACAAGATCACTTATAGGTCGTAGTCCTTTCAATTACAATATGCTCTTCCAAATGTTCATGTGTTATTTCTTCTATTGTTTGAAATCTTATTACTTTCCCTTTGTGTGCGTATGTGGTTACTACCCTTTTTTGTTATCCCAGGAGTACCTACACTAAAACTCTAAAACATCAGCAGGATCATTCACATTATGTTTTAATTTGAATTTATTTCTACAATAACACCTTTAAATTCTTAAAAGTTGAGATTGTACAAAATATATACTGAGATATCCTTCTATCATTTTGTTGCTATATTATTTATACTTCCAGTATTTATATTACAAATACAAATATATATATATATGAGGTAGAAAATTGTAATTTTTCTATGTTTTTTAAAAATATAATATATCCTGGGTTATTTTACATTAGTACATACATTATATGTCTGTGCATATGTGCATAATTTTCGTAAATTATCAAGTATATAATTTTCCCTTGGTGTATATAGTTCATTGTGTGGAAGAAGTTAGTCCTGTATAATAAGACTATCTACTTAGATTTATTTGTAGAAGGTACAATTTATTTTATTTTTTTCTATAAAATACATAATGCCTTGAGGGCTTACTTTTTTTTTTTTTGTCTTTTTTTTTTGGTTTTTCTCCGGTACCGGGAACCGAACTCACGACCTTGTGCTTGCCAGGCAGATGCTTTGCCGCTGAGCTAAATCCCCAGCCCCCATAATGCCTTGATAGTGTCTAATTCCAAGTATAATTACTGTTCTTCTTTTGTGATAGCATAGACATTAATTTGAGAAATAAGTATAGTAATCTTGGAATCTCAAAGGTCATTTTTCATCCTATAACTTTGAAAAACATACTTTTGTTGATTCTAAGGTACTCTAAATGTCTCTTTGGGAAAAGTTAATGTGTGGTATAAGTAATTGTAAAAACTAGACAGGTCTTCCATCATCTCCCACAGTGACTACAGGAAAATTAGTATAAATGAAATGTAAGACATAACTTTGAAACTTAAGGTTGATCACCCATGAATAGATGATCTTATTAAATATCTCACTCTCTATTGTTACTTTAGAAGAATTTATAGAGATTGAATATACTAATCTGACTTGACTCAATATTATAAATAGCTGCTCTTTACTTTTAATTATGAGTAATAATAGTACCAAATAACCATTAAACTGGTTTCTTTTTAGTGAAACTTCCCACTTTAAAGATTAGCATAAGCCAGGAGTGATGGTGCACACCTGTAACCCCAGCACTGGGAAGGCTGCGGCAGGAGGATCATTGAGAGTTTTAGACCAGCCTGGGCTACAATGTGAGCTCAAGGCCAGCCTGAACTGCATAGTAAGACCCTGTCTCAAAAAGACAAAAAAGAAAAAAAAAAAAAAAAAAGGATTAGCATAACCTCCCATGAATCTGTATTCTAGGGCAATGATGTTCAGCTTTTGCTGAACTTGAAAATCACCTGGGGATGTTTAAAACTCTAATGCCAGGGGCACCACAAAGCAATTAAATACAAATTAAATACAAATATTTGATTGGAACAGATCAGGCCAGCTTTTAAAACTCCTCAGGTGATTCCAATGTGCAGTTAAGCTTGAGAATTACTGCTGCTGGGGAAGAAATTATTACTCCTTTCTGTTTGTTCTTTTTTTCCAATTAGAATTTATTTCATTACACTTTCCAGGAAAGATCTATTTTGTTAAAACTTGTAGTGGAAATCAAATATGAAAACAAAACAAAACAAAAAACTGCTTTTGTTTTTCTAGTCAATGTGAAAAGAATTCTCCATAAAGTAAATTACTTTGTGTGTAGAAGCTTGAGTCATACCGTGACCGGGAGGGAAGTATAGTGGTCTCTTCAGGTTGCCAAGGTGCTCCTTGTGTAGGAGATGAGAGATTGACTGGGGGACAAACGTATTTAGTTGTCAGCTTGCGCCTGACCTTTATCCATGTAAACACCAAGTACCTCTCTCTGAATAACATAAAGCCAAGCAGTACGTTAATTATTCACACTATATCAAAATATCAACATTCTGTGCACACTTTTTAAAATCAAATAAGACACACTCAAAAGTAGGCACATCAGTTATGATTCAAAAGACAGTGTTAGAATTTGGTCAAAGCAGCCAGGCTATTCTTCCTTATGATTGGATTAGTCACTGTTACTTATGGATGAATTGAAAAAGAAAATGTAAGTGGTTGGAAGAATTTTTCAATCAGCTGTGAAAGGTAGTTTGATGGGCAAAAATTCTCCTCTTTCTAATTCACTAAGGAAGAAATGGGAATTTTGTAGCAAAGAGTGAAAAAGACTTTGGGGCTAATATGCCCCCAAATCATTTTTCCTATGTATATTTCTGAAAAGTTATGTACTGGAAACCTGATGCTACTTTGACTTGAAAAGGGATGACCTAACAAATAGTGAGGAGAAAGAGATAATTATATAAGAACTTGGGGAGGTCAGAAGATTTCCTGATTGTAGACTTCATTTTCTCCTGCATTTCCTATTATAGGTCAAGCATCTGTAATGTGAAAACTTGAAATCCAAAATGTTCCAAAATCTGAAACTTTCAAATGCACATATGACAAGTTAAAAATTCCATGGCTGGCCTTGAGTAATGTGTAACAGTAAAAACATAACAAAATGACCTTCAAGCTATGTATATAAGGTACATATGAAACATAAATGAGTTTTGTGTTTAGTTTGGTTCACATCTCTAAGATGTCTCATCTGGTATGCTCTAAACTTTGAAAAAATCTGAAAAACATCTGGTAAACATTTTGGGTAAGGGATATTCAACCTATATTCAGTACAATAGATTATAGTCTATATAATCAATACATTAGATTACAGTCATTAGATTACTGTAATGTCTAGAATATTTTATCATGTCTTGTAATAGAAATTTTCTTTTCTGCTCTTAGACTGTTGTGATAAATCCAGCCATCCATTGATATCTTATGTTTGAAAACTATTTTACCTGAAGTGATTATGTTTGAAAGTCTAGTTTTGTATGCTACGTTCTCTCTAAAGCTACTCTTTCCTCAAACAGACTCCCAGGGTATATTTACAGTTTTATTTTAAGAGATGTTACACTTGTAAGACAGTATATGGACTGCTAAACTATTTTTTCATTTAAAGATATAAAGAAGTATATAATGTTACTATTTTAAGTTGAAACTTCAAACAGATACCCAATTACAAGAGCATTTGCACTTTTACTTTTAATGAATTACATCTTTAAACTGGGTTCTCTTTTTGAAGATTGCTTAAAGCATGCTTTCACCTTTCAAATATTTTGGTCTGCCTTTAATTCAATGATTTCAGTCTTTTGTTCCCTTAGACAGGGTAATTTCATCAAAGTTTTCCCACATGACCAAAATCTGTATTAGCTATTTGGTGTGCTGTAATTTAAAAGCCAGTAGTATTCCTCCCACTCCTTGTACATACAAAAACAGATGTAGTGATTACACTGTAAGGTTGCTGGCTAATATAAATTTAGATGTAAGAATATCCTCTTTATATGTATTAGAGAAAGCTATGCCATTCTTTTTCATTTCAGTTAAGTGGATCTTTAATAAAATTGCTATTTACCAAAAGAGAAACTCCAGAGGAAGAATAAATAAATGAGGTGATACTTTACAAGTTAATGAATGAGGTGCCTTGATCTATGGTTCCATTAAATTCATTGTTTCACAGAACTCTTAAAAAACCAGGTCTGATGTAAAGTGTAGGTAACCTAATTTAAACAGGGCCTTAGAAAGTAGATAGTGAGACATTAATTCTTATATTTATAAAAGGCCTGTGTGTAAAGTCCTTCATTGCAGCAGATATCATAACAGCAAAATGTAATATGAAAATTAATCTTCATTTTAACATAACCAACATAAAAGTCAATTGCATTTAAAGTAAGGTTATAAAAATTCTCTGGTGAGACACAAACAATAAAAATGCTTTAAAATTTACTTTAACCTTTACTTATATAATATTACCAATATTTCTGTTTTGCAAATATTTGTTTGTGTTATATCTTGTGAACTAATTTTATAATCAGCATACATCATGCTGTTCAAGCCAATTGATATGGTGAGTCTGAGAGATCTTTCTTTTGGGAATCTACATAGTTGTTTTTAACAAAAGTTCTACCATGTCCTGGAAAAAACCTGTTTGAGCTCGTTTAAACCAAAATATACTTATTAAACAGCTGCTGGATTATCTTATGCAATTGAATAGCAGAAAAGTAGGCTGGTCTTTCAAAGAGATGAGAAATGGATTTGAAATACTGCTGAAATACTTTCTCTGTTTTCTACCTCCATATTCTCCTTGTGTTCTGGATTCACAGTCGGTGGCCGGACAACAGATTCCAGTCCTTAGAGAAGTAGGACAAGGGTGTCTCTGCAGTCATGAGTTTACTTTCACTTCCACAGACATAGACTAAGTTGAAAAAGAATTTTTCAAACCTAATTCTAATTTCTTTGAGAAAAAGACTTGATTGATTTAGCACTAGGCAAGTGTCCAGCTAAATTAACTCAGCTCTGATTACAGGAGATAGTGTCATGGGGCTCCCAGGGACCCCATTGTAGACAGGACAGACAGCTCGAAGAGAAGCAGAACTGATGTTCACATCCCAAGAAATATTCATACAACCCTATTAAATCACTAGTAAGTGTAAATTTATTTTTTCCAACATTTCAAGTGAATTAGACACCGGAGAAATCTCTGGTTTAAAAATAGAAAACAAATTAAAATAGCTTTCATTTATCACTGGAAAGCATTCTCTTTTGCAATTAATTAATTACATTAATTAACTCATTATATCAGAAAATCCTTGAGATTTTACATGGGTATTCTGAATTGAGTGACAACTGTTTATTTTCACAAGCATGGTTATGAACCATAGAAAAGTGAAAAAAGTAAATTTTTCATTTGCATTAACAGGTAATATTTATCCCAATTTCTTTATAAATAAAGTGATTTTAAATGGCATTAATTAAACTATGCAAAGTGTAGTACATACATTTCAGTTTGAAGTTAAATTATTTTATGAACATGGAAGAGCTAAATTAGAGATTATCAAGTCCAAAACACAAGTAATGTCCAGAAGGGTGAAGTATCTCATTGAAAATTGCAACCTGTTTCCTGAAACCTTGTAATGAGTGGCCGAATTATCAAATCACCATCTTTATATTAGGTTCTTGACCTATACATTGAAAAGTCATGTGCTCATGCCCCTGAGAAGCTTTTACCATGGGAGAGAAACTTAGGGACTTTAGGAATTATTCTTGCAATACTTATCCTTATAATAAATGTAAGCAATCATCTCCTTTACTGATTGAAGAAGTTTTTGATATGTACTGAAATTGAGAAAGGCATATAGCGATATATTGGGGACATCCCTGTCAGAATGTTGGTTACACAACTCATGGGCTCTGTATTTCCAATTTATTCACAGCTCCATATTATTTAAAATATTGTAGCTGTACAAAAATGAGATTACAGAGGGCCCCAATTAGGTTTATAAATTTAAAGCTCACCCCGATGACTTTTTAAAATGAAAAACAGGTGTAGAAAGAAATATATTTAAAACTTTATTTTCCCAGTTAAACTACTTAAATGTGAATCTATTTCTTTTCAGGAATAATACTTATATTTTTAGCATGATTTCCTTTTTTGTAATCCCTTTAACTTGAACTTTGAAACTTTTTAATATAGTGACTTAATAAAGAGAATGAAAGCTGAACTATCTTTTCTCATGTTAGTAAAAAAAAGTATCCCATTCACGGTCTTTATTTTAAGCACAAGTTATTTGTAGCTTCAGTAACATGTTGGCACTTAAGGAATGTTGTTAGGAAATTCTGGTGATTAGTAAACTTTTTTTTTTTCTGTAACTTCAAGGCTGGTTAGAAAAATGATTTTGTCAAAGAAGATCTTGTAAGGAATTAACTCATTTGCACATTTATTTTAAAAAACATGAATTTTTGGCATAAGAACATTTAAGTATTCTTGTACAACTGCACATGTAAGAGCCTGAATATCAGGCAAGTAAAAGCCATGAGGTTGGGAATGAGGAGCTTGTTCTCGCTTCCTACTACATTATCATATGCTCTTAAAATAAACTAATTATTTTGTAGACATAATCTGTAAAATTCAGAAGTTAAAGTTAGATAATAGTTAAGATCTCTTCTAGCTGTAGGTATGGTTCTACGATAAATATTTATTGTACATAGAAATATAAGTCCCAATTTATCAGGCCTCATGTCCAATTCTTTTGAAAATTCAAAAGAAATATATTATGCTGTGTTTTTGTTGTTACCAGTTTTGAGTCTATCGTTCGTATTTTCTGCCTTTTGAGATGTCTAAGTACTTTAAAAAATATTTCACAAAACAAATCAGTAGTGATTGTTAGCATTCTATAACTGATAATGTAATAACTGCTCAGGGTTATTTACATTTCCTTCTAATATTCATACTCAAGTCAGTATTTAGATCTTCAAGCAAGCAGTTTACAACAGTCAAAATTAAAAAGAAGAGAAAAGGGGAAGATGAAATGCTATTTTTAACAGTGAGGAAGGCCACTAGTTTTAAAGAGAAAATAAAGAGCTGACGTGCAACATTTTAGGACACAGATGGTCTTCCCTTTCTCATTGCCCTTAAGATCTGTTTTCTGTGAATGAGTACATGAAAAACAAACTAGCGTTATTCGGCTTTTTGAAATTTAGAAGGAGGAAGAAAACAAGATGAGACAGAAAAATTGGAACCACTGCTGGGGGATTAAGAGATGGGAACTGCCGGTCAGTGGTACAAACACACGGATGCTGGCTAATGCCCCGGGTGCCTTAGCCATCCTTTTAATCTCTCCAAACTGAAGAGTTAACTTTACTCTAACAGCTAACTTTACTCTAACTTCACTTTGAACAATAAGCATGTTGCTTCCAGGATGTGTGTTCATGATATCCATTTAGTTGATAACTTCTCAATTCCCATCTAGTTTTTTGATACATTCACCCATGCTGTGATGAATATGCTCGGAGGACACCGAGGATGCAATGCTTATAAAGCAAACTGTAGATATCAGTGTGAACTTTCATGACACTTTCTCCTTTCTGTGTTATTTTCTTAGTACAGTATTATAAGCAGGCTCTTTTCAAGTGATATCCCAAGTCAGTCAATTTCTACTTGGGGACAGTGGCTAATAGGGACACTGCATCTTAAAACCAACAAAAACAGCACAAGAAAAGGCTTTATTATTAAAAAAAGAAAATAGTTGGAGTAATAAATCATAAATGAAAAGCCAAAAGTGGGAATTACTTTCCCAAGGACAGTAAATAAACCACAATTTTGGTCTTTCACATTCTCAATTAGGCTGTAACACATACTCTTGCAAAAAGATCTTCCTGAATATCCCGGGGGCATAAGAAAGGGTGGGCCTATTTAGTTAATTTTAAATTGTCAGCTCTTTCTTTTCCCATTCTTTCAGTAAAATAAACTGTTTTGCTGAATAAGAGGGTTAAGAAAAGGCCCAAGTGAGTCACTCCAATTTGTTTCTACATTCTGAACAGTCAATAAAGGAATTTATTGCCTCATTAGGCATTTTGAGTGGATTTTTGGAAACCTGGGTGACGTAAGACAGAAAAGTAACCCAGTGAGATGTTTTAAAAGTCTTTGCAGCTGAATTTATTTTTGAAATTGCAAGTTGCCTATTAGACTGAATGACGTTGTGACTTGTTTCAAGAATAGATGCCAGACAGTGGGCTGGTTTCATGCAGGGATGGAAGAAACTGTGTCAATTTTTCAGCATGTACTAAAAAAATTATGTAAATACGGGTTTTAAAAAATGCTGTAGAGTGTTAAGGAGTTAGATAATCTCAAAGAGTAGTGGGCTAAGGGACCGGATCAAGAGCAAGCTTCTTGGGAGAATGAGAGGTGGGTCATTGAACTGGACGGTCAGCAAATAGCCTGCACTGCTCACAGAAATGTTGCACCCTGCCTCTCTCCTTCTTTTCTGTTACATGTTGCTCAGCTACTGTTTACTTCAAGGTCCCAATGTAGAGACTTCAAATCAGACCTCTCTCAGTCTACAGAATCTGTACCTCTGTGGGATTGAGTGAATCACTGGAAGTCAAATGAACATATGTTCTGTCCCCCACAGGGATTTGTCCTGACTTCTTTTAAAATGACTAAAATTTAAATTGGCAGTTGAAAACTATCGTTTATTATTTTTTGAATGAAGGAATGTTTAGTTTGCCTCAAAATATAAACAAACCCAGAAAGAGCAATACGTGAAGAACAAAGGATTTATAAATAAGCGGAACACCATGACTTGCTTACCCAAACTAAATTTCTTTTAATACTGCTAGCAGATAAACTCATTAATCATGGTCAGTCTGCACTGCATCAAAGAGGAGCTTGATAAATTAATCACAATGAGCCATAAAACAAAGAAGTTTCAGGTAACCTTTCAGACAAAAGAAGTAGAAATATTTGTTTCCCATAATGAAAAATGTGTGCATGTGTTATATACATAACTATTATATATACTATATATGTATGTGATATATATATGTGCCATTCATTGTATTTCACAGATTTGAGTTTCCATAAATTTGGAGAAAAAAGGAATAAGAGGAGACATAAAGGGTTCTTCCAAAGCCTCTTGTTAGTCAAAGATGGATTTCACACTGCTTCAAATTATTTTAAAATATTCTTTTTTTGTGGAGAGATCTTGGGATAGGAAAAGAAGCATATAATTTCTCCTTCCTCTAGTCTTTTCAGTTATCCCAACTGATTCCTTGCTGCCTTTGCTTTACTGAATATCAATAGAATAAAAATTGAAAGAAGAAACCAAAATGTGTATGTGATAGGGGACAAGAGGGGGATGCATTGGGAGGACAGGATTGGCCTCTTGTCCCAGCCTCGTGAATTCCTCTGAACAGTTTCCTCATCTGTAAAATGTGAAGCTTTGTGCTGGATGGTTTGAAATTGCCCTTGAAGTTTTAAGGGCAACCAATGAATCTAACTTGGTGGTAGAGAGGAGATTAAAATCCATTTAAGACCTGAAGAAAGGAATTGGAAGCAATAAAATGGTGCTCTCTCTCATTAATCTCTCTCTAATTAACATTATAAAAGTTCCTGATCTGAGACCCTGCCAAAAGTAAAGCTCTTCTACTTTACATATATATTCTTCTACGTATTAATTATTTCTTTCTGAAGAAGTATAGCATGTTAATTTTAATGATTATTTATTGACTATAATGTTCACTGAGCCTCTCTTGGGTAGTTCAACCATTTAATTAATGACTACTGAATGTGAGGTGTAAACAAAGTGATAGAAAAATCACCTCCTCCCTCCCTGCGAAGTGGCAAAATGACAAATATTCCTTGGCTTGGGGAGCTGAGAGTGTGCCTGGTACTAACAGGCACTCAACAAATATTTGTTCACTGGTTAGAATTAGTGCACTAAGGAAGACTACTAGGATATAATATTATAAATACTTATAAGCAAATATTTATAAAAATCAAAAGTAAATATATACCTAGGAAGAGTAAGAAGAAAACCTTTTCCTTAGTGAAAGCACACAAATACTTTGAGTTGCTGTAATTTGAGCTGAGGTGGCATTCTAACAATAAGATTCTTGAGGTACATTTTAAACAGAGGCATGCTAGTTTATGGCATGTGTTTTGGGGTCTTTTGAACACATATTTGGGGGTGTTGTCACAGATCATAAAAGCTGAGGCTGGAAAGGAGGCAAAAACAAAATTGCCTATTCTTTTTATGCCAGGCTAAGTAGTTTAAATTTCATTTTGGGAGTTATTTGACTTTCATACAATCAACAATAAGAAGTGTTTTGTTTGTAAAGAGAGAGGAAGATGACCCAAATTTGGTTTTGTGACTGCTAATCTTTCTAGGTGCCCGGAGGGTCTGAATTAAACCTTCTGAGAACAACTTTTTCATTTATGCTTCAATAACCAAATGAAGTCATTCTTTATCTTATAAACAATTTACTTTCTATAACAGTAACTCATGATGTTTAAAACAAGCATTGACTGTATTAAGTAAGCTTTTCAAATGGTACATCACCCTCCAGTACAAGAGTGACCAAAATACATGGGGAACATTTAATTTAAAAATATTTATTATAGCAACAGACACATTGGTGCCAGGAATGGTGGTACATGCCTGTAATCCCAGCACTTTGGAGGCTGAGCTAAGAGGATCTCTGTGATTCTGAGGCTAGTTTAGAGATCACATAATGAGTTCAAGGCCAGACTGAACTACACAGCAAGACCCAGTCTCAACTCCCGCAGGGCACATGGACATTAATCCTCCTCAGAACACATCTCCGTGACTTCTAACACACTTAGCCCACCGCTCTTGCAACTTTCTGTAGTAGTTTGAATTCTTCTTTTTTTTTTTTTTTCTCATTTCAAGTTTATTAAAACTTTAGCTGTACAAATTATCCAGTACAAATTGTCCAGGTTGCAGATTATCAAAAGATCAACTCAGTGAAATCCACATTAAAAAAAAAAAGACATAAAATAATCCCCCAAAACAATGAAAACAACATAAAGGATGTTCACCTGCCAAGTCTCTAAAACTTAAATTTTGAGACAGAAAGGAAATAAATTTACACAACTCACTCATCTACTTTTGTTTTCATCTGTTCAGGGCTTGATTCATGATCAATTTTTTTGTTTTCAAAGTTGGTGAATGCTACTGCTGCCATCCAAAGGAATGACAGACTTGTCGAAATGTTGCAGTGTGTCCCCACTCACCGAACTCACTAGTTCTGGTGCCATATGATCTACGGCTCTTTCCCAAAGTCAAAATGAAAAGTAAACGTTTCAAATCACTTCAGCACCTAGAAGCAGCCTCAGCCATGTAGCTAAAGACCATCATGAAAGGGGCCTTCCAGAGCTGTGTTAGAAAGTGGCAAGAAGGATCACTGGATGGATGTGTCTGAAATGGGGTGGGCTGATTTGAGGGGTATTAATGCTTACTGTCACAAATTCTTTGTTAAAAATGACAAAATTTATAGTCAGATGATAAAATAATAATACTTATTACACTGTATATTGTTGTCTTCAAAGTAGTCACTCATGGTGCAAGATATAAACCAAAGAGATTTTTACAAAAAAGTAACAGATGACATAAATCTTTCTTTTCTTTTTTTCTTTTTTTTTTTTTTGGTTTTTCTCCGGTACCGGGAAGCAAACTCACGACCTTGCGCTTGCCAGGCAGGCGCTTTTGCCGCTGAGCTAAATCCCCAGCCCCATAAATCTTTCTTTTCAACAAACTAGAGAACATAATGTTGAGTAATTCCACCACACAAGCTCAAATACTGCATAGTTTCACTTATATGATACTATATCTACATAGCTATACATCTATATCTATATGCTCTCTCTATATATACACACACACACTTATACATACACACAAAGAGCAAAATAGAAGAAAGATAAAGTAGCAAAATGTTTATATACTTCCCTAAATTTCAAATTCCATTAAAAAAAAATTCCAATATATATCCTCATTGGTTTTGCTTATACAATTTAAAAAAAATTTAAACATTGACAATATTCTCCAATACTTACCTGAATATGACAACCTCTCTCCCTACTTCCTTTGCCCTATCCCTCCCTACCTCCAACTCTGCACACCGCTGCAACTTTTAGATTTGCAAACGGACTATATAGACCAGGTGCTGTTTACTCCATAATGAAAACCTTAAAGACACATGATACTAATTTTATATGTAACAATACAGATAAAAACAACATAGAAAATGGGAGATATTTACAGTATGAGCTCTGGATCCAGAGGGCTGAAGCTCAAGTCTTGATTTTGGTCACAGACTAGACTAGCTGTGACCTTGACCAAGTTACTATATAGTCTGCAGCTAGGTTTTGGGGGTGTTACCGTCTCTTCTAGGTGTATTGGCGGAATAAAAGAACGGATACAGACTGTGGTCTGATATATACTGGGTGGTCAGTACATCGTTACAGGTTCTTTAGTGTCGTATAGCAGAGGAAGGTGTTACAAGCTGTGCTCCTCCTTGTCACGCCTTCTTTCTGAACCTGATAATGATGCTGCTTATTTTTGGAACATGCTTATCCTTGTGTCTTCTATAAACAACACGTGGCCTCACCTTTTCCAGTACTTCTATCTTAATAAGATTGAATAAATGAACCTAAAATGGTCATATCTTAAATCACTGCTAAAAACACCAACACTATTACTACTTTCTTGCCCGTTTCCTCTTACAGTGCTAGTAGCTTTTCTCCCTATACCTAAGTCCAGTCTGTGTGTTCTTTGAAAGACTCTTCCTCCAAAGTCTGCTTTGTGCTCAACAGTTCAAACAATGTCCAGTCAGTTGTTTATCTCAACACACTCATATTTGAAAAGAAAACTCTCATTTTGGTTAATGCTATTTTACAGATCTTACTTTTATAAGGCTTCGTTCATCCTTACGTGTTTTCTCTAGATTTCTTTACAGGTTTTACTGCTTCTTTAGTTTGGGAAGGCCAGATGGAGCTTCAGTGAAGTAGTAGGGCCTGAAACAAGGCTCAATACTGAATTGTAAACTAGTCCAAGAGTTCTAAGATTAGAGTGCCTCTATTCTCCTCCAAATAAAGCATTTGTGAAGTCATCGCCTCATCTACTTGAGGTTTTTCTCTATCACCAAACTTGATCATGACTCTACTCACACTGTTTTAACTATATATAAAAACATACTCACACAGTGTTCCAGAAGGGAAATCACAGCACAAATACAAACTAATTTTGATATGAAGGTAAATTTAACAGTGATGCAAGATTTAAAACTCAGTGCACGATGACTATAAAGCTGAGTCGTAAAACACATGCCTAGTGTGCACAAGGCCCTGGGTTCAATTCCTAGCACAGTAAGTAAATAAATAACAGAACAAAAAATAAATGATGAACAATGATGGGCTTGTTTTGATTTTGCTAAATTGTAAGTCAATTAGAATTTCAGTATTTTGACTAATGTGAATATTATATTATTGAAAATACTAAAATATCAATAAACTCCTCATCATTTTATGGAAGTAGCTCCTCTTCCCCTGTTCATCAATACACTAAGCTGTTCAGGGTACTTTGCATTAATGCAAGAAAACTGGGTTAATATCAACAATCACATATTCTTTGTAGTTGTTTTTCTGAACTGAGCTTTCAATATACCTTCAGTGATAGCAAATTTTCTCCATCTGAGTTTTTCATAGACAAATGACATTCTAAGATTGGGTATATTCTAAGATAATTTGGCTGTATATTACTCTAAATATCAATTTTTTCCAGGCTAGTTAAATCATCACCTGAAACAGTGCTGCAAGATTAACATATGGGATATGGGATAATAATAGATGTGTTATACTGAATGATAAGTATATTTTATGCATTTTGTGGTCATTGAAAAGAGATTTTATTGTTCCTGAAGAATTCGATGAAGAACCATTAAAAATCCATTATAGTATTTAGGATGATGTGCTTGTTTCCCAAAATCATGGGCATCTTATGCAGTATCAGACTTACATGCATGTCCATTTCATTCATGGTCTAAATTCTCTACGCTTAGAAATAATTAAGCAGGACAGGATAGATTTTGTTCATTTGCAGACCATTTCCTGAAAGCACAATATAAATTATTGGGTCAAAATGTTTTTATTGTTTTTTAAATTTTTATTTTCTTTAAAATAAAAAAAATGTAGTAATGCATTTTAAGAAAAGGTCTCATGTAAAAGCTAAATTAAAAATGGAATAGAGGGTAAGTTTTTATCTGCACTGATTGAAGAAACTTAGTTTCAATACAAAGGCCCCACAGTTGCAAGATTTCACTATAATTCAGTCTCACCATTTGTCTCTGGAAACACTCAGGCCCTACTCTCTGCCCAGGGGGCTGCTCTGGCTTCCCCAGATGCCTCCATTCTCCCACCTGGAATCATGGTACAAGCCTCAACTTGCGTTTTACTTCTTTTATATACATTTATTTTTCAGGTAAATCTTCCTTCCGCCTCGATTGATCTTTCCAAGGCTGTTTGTATTTCTCCAAAGCCTTTTCCTCCTGCTCTGATTTTTCCTCTCTTAAAGATCCATGAAAATCCTCTTTATCAACATTTTCTAGATATATGAGTCTTTTTTTAAAAAAATAATATTACACGTCTGCAGTGTTGACCTGGTACAGCTATCCACAGTATATAAAAAGATTATGTATTTTTGCATATCCTTACTTTTCTATAGATTTTTTTCTAGGGCTCTACATTGTGTATCTCATTTAACTAATGCAGCAACTAGAGAAAGAGGAGCTATATACTTATTATACCAGGTGAAGAAATTGAGGCTTAATGAATTTAAGCAACAATCCCAAATCACCTCTGAAAAAAAGCAACAGAGAATAGATTCCAACACTTCTTTTTTGCACCAGAACTTGTTCTGTGCACTGAGATGCTTTCCCCTGTGTTAGTGTCCTTCATTGCCCCATTTTTTTTATCATGAGCATGCTAATCCTCTAGGCAGCTGTCACATACGTCAGTCCTGCATTTAATCCCTTGCATAACATTTTCTTTTACACATGACTTCATTTTCATTGTTCATGTCTCCTTGAAAAATTGACAGATACATTTTGTCTTACCGTGTTTTTTCTCATTTTTTACTAATTTAAAAGAACATGTGTATTCATAATGACAAATTATACATTTTTCCTTATAAGAGGAAAGTAAAATATTCATGTAACAAATGAAATATCTTTCAGAAGTTGGTCAAGAACTTTCACGAGTTTCTTATGCTTTCTATCTGTTGTATTTGATTCTGTGCATATTCTGTGCATGGTTGGCAATATGACTCAGTTTATATAGTTTTGTGTTCTCCTAAATGATATTACCCATTTTTATCAGACTTTTAAGATGTCCAGTGGGGAAAAACAATCCTCAAAAATATACATGAACTAAATATAGATATGCTTAAGAACGCTAACATTTGGTAGATGGTTATGATTTTGTTATCTTTTAAATTCTATTTTTAAAAATAAACACAATGATATGTCTGAAGATAACTTGCAGACTACACTCTGGAAGAAGCACCTTATAAAGGGAGTCTTCACTGAGCCTATAAATGTTGAGGAAACTTGTGGAACTAGTGACAAACAACTGAGAGGCTGCCCCGGAAATACTCCCCATCAATTTGTTATCATTTTAATCTAAGCTAGACTCCTAAACAACTGAAAAATGCTTCCCAGGATTGGACAATATTTCTTCACCAAGTCAGCTTAAATCTTTTTGTAAAATCCATTTTGAGACAAGCAGCAGCCTTTTAATACTGCTTATACTGAATAAAAAAAGTTGCTTGTTTTGTCTGCCATTATATATTAATTGTGTAAGATTAAAGTGAGAGCTGCAGGAAATTAAAACAAAATAGCAAATCTGATTCTTGCTCTTGTGGGATTTGCACTCTAACAAAAAAGATTAGACATTCATTTAAATAAACATAGATACCCATGCACACACCGTCCCAAGGTAGCGTACTATAAGCCATATAACTGCCAAGAGAGGAACACTGATGAGTTCAGCTCAGTTTGTTTATATTAATGCTGCTATGAATAAATCTGGCCTGAGGAATTGTTGCCAAGGAGGTGCACTTCTAAAGGAGCCTTCCATAAAGAGTCAGGGTATTGCTGCTGGGAAGCTAAGTGACACAACAATTTCTGTGGGATGAAAATTGAAAATCAAGTTGCAGAACAGGTTTCAGGGAGGTCAATCTTGAAGGAGATGTTACTAACTAAAATGGAGTGGTTAAGATAAAAATATCTTGTTTTAAATTTTTTTTTGTTTCTTGTTTTGCATCTGTCAGCTTATTACCATTTTTTGTCTAGTGTAGATGACCATGTTTTAATTTCTCTACACCTCTTTCTGTTGAAAGACACAAGCTGTGACTTCATGGGTGACTGTCCCTTCCTGTCCCCCGAATGTCTGGCTACTCCAGAGGATGCACAAGAGTTGGGCTGTTGATCGCCATGGCAACGATGAAGCACTGCCCTTTTATGCTACCCATGTCCCAACAGCATCAAAACCATTAGCTTCTTGAGAGGCTAACCCAAGAGCAGGGCTCATTTCTGCATTTTTCACATGATCCCGAGAAGCTTGATCTCTCAGACGTTTCACAGTTAACAGAAATATTCTCAGAAATTCTTCTTTTCCTTTGACCTAAGATTTAAATCTGCCCTCTTGTTGGTTACCTCTTTGTATAATGCATTTTTCTAAGAAGCATCACATCCTGAAAACGGTCTAAGCCCTCTCCTTTAACTAACCCTAGGATTGGCGTTAGATAACGGAGGAAGAGCCCGATTGAAACAGGACTCTGGGAGGCTCTTCGGTGCGTGTTTATTCACACACCCACATGGCTACATCCAACAGGGATGACCTGAATTTGCTCTTTTGATGTCACATACCATGAATTCCCTTAGCAGGTTTGGAACAAAGGGGGCATTTAAAGCTTTTTTCTAACATTGCCTTAGCTAGTACTGACTGATACTCTCCCAGGAACAGAGATGATCCACCCCTGCTCCTGATTTTAGAATCATAAACATCAGTACTACCAAGATGCTTGTGGAAAGATACGGGGACTTTGATTCCTCTTGGGTGGTCAAAGCACAGCATGTGTGATATTTTTACAAACTGTGATTCAGAAAGCACACAGTTCTAGAGCATCTTGTTTTCATTACATTAGTTGTCAATGGAAACAGTTGTGCTTCCTGATGTCTTAGTGCGGGGAGGCCCTTTTGGTGATTTGGGGTCACTTTCCCAAGGATCCTACTTGTTGCTTGACCCTTATTCCTGAGGAAATTGGTGGGACTTAGGTTGACCTGTTGTGGATAATGTACTTTTTCTAGGAATGGCAGAAGGAAAAACATGAGACTAGGATTCTTGCCAGAAATAATAATGGAGGCTTTAATCCTGTTGTGTAAATTCCCTTTGCACTTTGTTCTTTGTGTATTTGGTGGAAATATTTTTTAAAGGCTGTTATACTCCAAAGAATATGATTTTGCACTAAATCTGCTTGAAAGTTAAAGGGGATAGACAAGACCTTATCCTTAGCAAGTTGGTAAACATCAGCATTAATTTTACCTATAGGAAATTTTTATTTTATTTATTTATTTTAAAAATTTAAAAACTAACAAAACAACTATGAAGACAAAATCAAAGCAACACAAAAACAACAAAAATGATACATGACCTCAAAAAAAAATGATAGTAATTGACAAGGTTGCTACGTTATGTCCCGTTATCTTCAATGAAGTTGCTTAGTCCACCAGACATAAGAATGAAAGATGGAACAAACAAGCAAAGACAGTAACAAGTAATTAAAAAAAAATTGGAAATGATGCAGAGCTTCACCATACAAGATGGTAGGAGTTCAATAATGGTTCTTACACTGCATAGTGTTGTTTCCAGATCAGTCATTCTGATTACCAGATTCAAGCATGCAAAACTGATCAACAAAAAAGAAAATTTTAATCATTGACTGTTCCTTTCAATAAACCACAGACATCAGCAATACACCTACCCCAGCTATCCTTTTATATACACATAGATTTTGTTTTTCATTTTAAAGAGAAAAGAAAAAAGCCCAAACTAACAAAAACAAATACGTAAATAAAACAGCATAGAGAACAATAAAAATAATACAGAATTTCAAAACATGGCGATAGGATATTAACAATGATTGTTATATTATATAATGTCATCTTCAAAGTGGTTGCACATATAACTAGATCTAGGCATGCAAGATTGATCAGTTACACATTAACAGTTCCCTTAAATAAGCCAACAAATATTAGTAGTACAATTATCCTAGCTATCCTGTGCACACATATACATACTTTTTTCCTTTTCCTTCTTTCTTTTTCCTCTTCCCTCCTTCATTCCAGTTGCTCCTTCCCATTTAAGTAGTTCTATAGGAAATTTTTGAATGAGTGAAAATACTGGATTTACAAATCAACATTTCTTCTCTCCAGCAGTTTTCTTTACTTATGGTGAGCAGAAGATGGGAATAAATAATAATTGCCAACAAGTGTCTCACTTAGAGCCAATTCAATACTCTGGAAATCAGGAAAAATAGCACAGTTGATTTTAGGTATAACATATTAACTTTATAAAAGAAATTTCATCAAGTTTTACCTACGCATACCTTTGGGAAACTATACTGACTATCATACTGTACATATGATTTGTTTCAAACATTATATGAATTTTAATTAACTGTGAAAAGCAGAAAGTTTTACCAAAGCCTACATTCATGCATTAGCATAGTGACATATTAACTGATTAACAAAGGGCTGGGGATTTAGCTCAGCGGCAAAGCGCCTGCCTGGCAAGCACCAGGTCGTAAGTTTGATTCCTGGTACCGGAAGAAAAGACAAAAAAATTAATAATAATAAAGAAATAACTGATTAAGAAAGTTATACCAGGTGTGTAAATTATTCTGTGGAAACATAAAGGAAAAACAAAGAGAAAGGATGGCTATTTGATATGATATATTATAATTCTAAACAAAGGGAAGAAGAACATGTTAAGTAAATTCAATATTTCTTTAAAATAACTTGTTTCCACTAAGTAAACACACATATATTAACAATTCAAGCAATGTTCATGGATAATAATTAAAGAGATGTACATTTTGACACAACTATAGGAAGAAAACCACTTTCAATTTTACTTTTGTGATTGTAAATCACATTCATACAGCTGTCTTAGGATTCCTCACATCAGAATTTATTGAATTCTTGTGGCTATAAAGACTGAAGTCTTCTTTGTAATTTTTTTTTTTTTTTTTTTTGTACTGGTAATCAAACTCAGGACCTTGCACTTGCCAGGCAGGCGCTTGTGCTGCTGAGCTATATCCCCAGCTGAAATCTTCTTAAAACCCCCCAATTTTTTATTCTTTCAGCATACCTGTAGCACCATTTCAGTTAAATATATATCTGGGATTTCAGCTAAGAGTATGCAAATTAATTTTACTATTTAACCTGTTGATAATATGATTGTATTCCATTACTTTAGAATTTTTATTTTGCTTTCAATTCATAAGCCTTTCATCTATTTTTCTTTTTTTAGTAAATTCCTAACTTACCATCTCCCTTTCTTCCTCCATCTCTTCCTCCCATCCTCTCCTCCCTCCATTTTTTTCTGTTCTCTCCATGCCTGCCTTCTGCTCTCTCATTTCTCGCTCCCTTCTTGCCTCCTCCCTCTCTTTCCTTTTCCTTCCTTCCTTCTTTCCTCCCCATTCTGTTCTTTCTTCCTTCTCTCTTCCCTTCTTTTTCTCTCCCCCTCCTCTTCACCCTCCTCTTCCTCTCCTTCTTCTCCCTTTTCTTCCTTCTCCTCCTTTTGTCTTCCTCCTTCTCCTTCTGTTCCTCTTCCTCCTTCTTCTCCGCACCTCATATACCCATTCTCTGAGGTCTTTATAAAATGCTTCTGTATACTATTTGTTGCACAGACAAGCTGGTTAGATAATCGAGCAAAATAGCTTTGTTTCATTTTTGCTTTCCTTTTGAGAAATCCCTTGGTACCCCAGGTCCTCTTACTTCCAGCTTGTCTGGCTGCACTCAAAGGCACTGTGTCAAAAGGTGTCATGTAGAGTGTTTTGGTTGACATCCTAGGAATTGATTTTTCCATTTTATGATGTTGTAATCTGTTCTTTCCAGATGTTATATTCTACTTTTACTTATGTAACTGTCTGTTTTGGTTGGAGTTCATGTTCCAGCAACACTTTGAGAAAAATGTCCATGGATAAAAATATTTTTCAATTTACATGTCAAGATTTATTCCATTCTCGTGTTTGTTTGAATCTTTGGCTGGGGATAATTTGAAAATAATTTTGTTTCATTCATTTATTTTTGATAAATAAAAACAAACTTTGTACACAAAAATGAAGTAACATGTAATGTATCAATATATGTGAACTTTGTGTAATTTAAACATATTTATCTCATTTATTATTTCTTTATGAAAAATATGATATTAATTAATTTGGAAGTTTAAAAGTGTTTTCCTACTAACTTCCAGCTTCCCATATTGTTCAGTAGGCCAATATCATTTTGAGCCTGACCTTTTTATATATTGCCTACTTTTCTCATTGTAAACTCTTGGTAGCTTTTCTTTAACCATGCAGTGGCTTCTCTGGGAAGGCATCTCTGTGTGGGTCTCTCCTCATCACTTCTGTTAGGTACTTGGTTATGTCCAGCAGTTTTGAGACTCATGTTTCCAATTACGAGAAATTTCCTCATAGCATATTCTTGAGAATTTGTTAGTCTTTCCTTCAGTCTTTATTTCTTGAATTACTATCTACGGATTGTTGGATTATTTGCATGTGTGCTTTTCATAACACTTAAAATAATCTTTTCTCCTGTTTTTACATTTGTCTTTTTCATTTGACTTTTCCTTATCTGTTAACATGTTTCCTAAATTTTTGATTGCAGTACTCACATATTAAATTTTTGCTTATCCTTTTTATTTTCTGCCTGTTTCTGTTTTGTAAAAGATATACCTTGTTGCAGATTTCTTTCGTATTTGGGGGCATTATCATTTCCTTGACATTTTCCTCTCATTATGTATTCTCTGGTTGTCTGATTTTCTTCAGACCTTTCACTTATTTTGATTTCTACTTGCTCCTTGGTGTTTTCCCAATGTTGATATTTCACTGTCCAGTCATTATTTTAAATGAGATACCAAACACTTGATTAGAATTTCTATCAACAAGGTAGGCTTCCCTTTGAATGATTATTGAGTGACAGTTGCTTTTTTAAATTCATGAGTGAAACATACAAATATCTATTTGAGGTTATTTTTCTGAGTGAAAATTATTTACCTACTGGAGGATGATTCTTAGTCTTCTCTTTGGACACAGAAACGCTCCTGAACTTGGCCAGGGTATTATCCTTCTCCCTGTCAATTTTTTGTGCCATATTTTTTCCCTTCTGTATTATAGCTCATGATCATTAAGCTTTATGTTTTCCAGAGATGATCTATTTCCTTTAGGGATGGAGAGATCACTGAATCCTTTAGAGTGAAGAGGTGATTTTAAGTAGTTATCTAGGATTCCTCTTACAATGTTAAATGATCTGTTTCCAACTTCTGACTTCAAGTCTACCTCAGATAATCCCTGATAGTCTCAACTTTCCTTGGGTACTACTATATTGACATATTAGTTTATTTTTAATCAGTATTTCCTATTTACATGTAGTTTGTCTTTATTCTAAGTTGTTAGGTTAAACATCATTTGCCAACTCCCTTTCTGCCTTTGCATATCATGGGTTGGAACTATAAAAGTCTTTTAATTTTTGCAAATATTTGACTGTGTGTAGCAGGCAGGCTGATAATGTCTTTTAAAAGTATGTTTATGACCTCATTCTTAGAACTTGTGACTGTTATCTTATCTGTAAAGGAGCCTTTGCAGATGTGATTAACATTTGGAGGTGAGGAGATTATCCTGGATATCTGGGTAGGTCCTAAGTGCCATCGCAAGTGCTGGGGGCCGAGGGAGACCTGACACAGAGGAGAACGGGGTGTGACGAGGGAGACAGCGACCAGAGTGGTGTGACCAGAAGTTAGCAAACGGCAGGAAGTGCAGGGCCCACCAGATTCCGGAAGAGGCAAGGACTGAACTCTGCCGCAGACTCCCCAGGGATCCCACAGTCCTGCCAAAAGCTTGACTTCACCCCGTGAAACACATTTTAATGCTGCAGCTCTAGACTGCACCCTCAAAACTGCATGTGTTCAGAGTTGGGGCTTTCGAAAGGTGACTGGCTCACGGGGGGCCTTCTACTCATCAGTGGATTAATCCACTGAAGAATTCAATGAATGTGCCGCTAGGAGATGAGCCCCGGCCACAAGGGGTGGGCCGTGGGGGTGTGACCCTGGGGGTGTGACCCGTGAGGGTGCATCGCCCTCCGCAGCCCCTCCTTCTGTCTGCTTCCTGGCTGCTGTGACTTGAGCAGTGTTCCTCTCTGCCATGCCCTTCCCTCACGTAATTCTGCCCAGGAGTCAGCTAACTGTGGACTGAACTGTGAGCCAAAGCAAACCCTCCTCCTGTCAGCTGTGGGTGCCGTGTATTCTGTCCCAGCAGCTGAAAATGACTAAGACGCACA
>NW_004955407.1:17798457-17821802 GCF_000276665.1 Chinchilla lanigera
AAAAGTACCACAATTTTCTTATCCAATTCTCGGTGGATGGACATTTGGGTTGCTTCCACATTTTAGCAATTACAAATTGTGCTGCTATGAACATAGCTGCACATATATCACTGGTGAAACCCCTGTGGAAATCAGTTTGGAGATTCCTCCGGAAACTAGGTTTAGAGGTCCCATTCAACCCAGCTATCCCCCTGCTGGGTATTTTCCCAGAAGATCTAAAAACTTCAGGCCTTTTGAACTGCAACATTTCTATTGTTCTAGTACACCAAATTTGTCATCAACGTCCTAGGAAACTAATACAATTTGTGTTAGAGGTTATTTTTTTTTTTCAACCACGGATAGAACTGAGGGCCTCGCGCTTGCCAGGCAAGCACCAGTGCTCCGAACTATACCGCCGGACACTATTATTTATTTTTTTTCCTTCATGTCTTGCGATTTTTTTGAAAACAGGAAGAAGCTGGAAGGTATTTATTCCATTTACTTGAAAATGGACTCCTTTCATTCTTTGATTTGAGAAGTTATTTCTCAGAATTTGTTCTTGCTTTACAAGATTATTATACTTTGAAAATTTTAACAGTGTCTTTGGGTATTTCTCTCTTCTTTACACTGTGTTTTATTAAATCAGCCTTTCATTTTTGCCTCATTTTTCTTTGCTTTTTAAAATAATCTGTTGATTTCCTACAGAGTGTTAGGCATTATGCACACGCCTAACACTTGGCATATAGAAATGCAAAAAGCAGCTTTACTGCTCTCTTTGACCTCATTGTCTATTGATATAGAGCATGAACAAAAATAATGCTTATTTAATGCAAGGCATAAAGCCAAAAACAGACAGAAATCAACAACTAAAATAAAATAATATAAGCGCTAAATTATATGTGAGAAAAGCAGTGCAGCCCCACAGAACACGTAGGATAGAGCTCTGCTTGGTAGAGATTAAGAGGATTTATTAAATAGTGCTTGAGGAGGGTTTTAGGGGACAAGTTGGAGTTCTAGGAAGAACTACATGGGAAAAAACTTTTTATGGAAAGCACCTGGCTCTGCATAAGGCACAGATTGCTTGAGCATCACAGGACATTAATGTACACATAGCTCAGATAAAAGGTGGGGAAAGGTTAGATTATGAGGACTTTTTAAAACATTTTGCAGTGATAGGGAATTTAGATTTTTATTATTTTACAAATGGGGATGATGGGCTGGGGCTATAACTCAGCAGCACAAGCACTTACCTGTCAAGCCTGAGGTCATGAGTTCGATTCCAGGTACAAAAATAAAAGAAAAAGAAATGAGGATGATGGAGACTTTAAGCAAGAAAATAACATGGTTCTACTAATCTTTTAGAAAGGATATTATGAAAGTATTGTGATTACTTCACTGCTCAGGTGAAGTAGGGGAATTAGGGAAGGAAGAGTTGTAAAAAACCAGGTGTGCCACAGATGATTATGCCCTGAGTCAAAGCAGATGGATGGGACAGAGACAAGCGATGGAGATGGATGAATCTGACACAAGACTGGCAGAGCGATGAAAGGTCCACCTTTAAGGGGAGGTGGTAAGGACAATGCCAGCAGTCATAACACACAGCTGGGTACCAGGGAGATGCCCATTTGGGTGTGAGTGGAGGCCAAAAGAGTGGTATCTAAGTCGAGTCTTCAAACAGAGAATGAGTAAATTATTTGAAAATGAAGATGAGCAAGGAAAAAATGTGGTAGCAGAGATCTCCCCATCTGAGCAAGAGCTCAGAGGCAAGAAAGGAAATGACTGCGGACCAGCTGCTGAGAGTGTGCGATCATGGCGGGTGTAGAATGTAGGGCGGGGTGTGAAAGGTGAAGGAACCACCCACGGAGGCCTCTGTGCAGCTTCCCCATCCTTCTTTTCTCTAAATAGTCAGTACCATATTTGCATCAGTCTTAATGCCTGAAACCATCTTTTGCTAAATGCTAGGATTTTCCTCCTTCCCCAATATGCTCAGAGCTTCTATCTTTTAAATAGCCACCTTAAAGTCATATTTGGGAGAGAAATTTGTATTGATTTGTACTCAGTAAAAATGATATTTTCAGCTGCTTTATATGCTTGTGCTATATCATTGTCCATTCAATACATTTAACAAGAAGGAGCAACCGAGTCACATTCTTTGCCTCCCACTGCTGAAATTCAAGCGCATACAATGTGCTCTGTTTGATAAACGCTAAAGAAAAAGACAACTCCAAAGCCAGTTCTCATAGTTCTCTGTTTATAAGTGTCCTATGACATTTGACTATTTTTTCTTAAGCTTTTTCCTTGAAAAGAAAGGAAGTAGGGGAAGAATAAATTTTGAAATGTGTAACCTGTATAATATGTTCCAAAATCTTTAGTTCAAATATTTACAGACCCTTATGTTCACATGCCAGAGTTAGAATAAATTTCTGTTAAAAGCTTCACAGTTAACTAATTTAGCTAAAAATTGAGTGCAGAATGACAGATATGAAAACAATCCTCACTCTAATTTAATAGTATCTCAGGTCTGAAAAAACAGTTCTTTCTTGAAAACTTTGGGACTAGAATTACAGAACTTTATTTGTTCTGCTAATTTGGACAGAAGACCACATAGCTCAGAAAAGCAATAGGTTGCCCAGAATTAACTAGTTAGGACTCTCAAACTCAATAGGTTAATTTTCAGTAACATCATATAACAACGGCCCTAGAACCAGTGATCTGAGAGAATTTTTTCAAATTCTGAAACCCTACCCATGGCAGACTTGCCTTTCTTGGCAATGTTGTCTCATCTAGAGTTTTCCTTAGAAGGTCCCAGATTTCCTAATCTAAAACCTGACAATCATAAGGAGGTGAATATAATCTTCATATATGCCAACTTTTATCTCCGAAGGAGATTTCAGAGGCAATGATTTACTCATATAAGAATTAATGTTTTATACTATAAGAACTTGGGCACTAGAATCTCGCAGGAAATTTTTGGAACCTAGGAGTACTAACCAGAAGGATAAATTTGGTAGTTTGGACTTGCCACATTCTTCAAGCTGTGGCATGTAACATGTTCTACATGACCTGCTCATGGAAACCTTGGTTAATCTCAAAGTTATACCCTCCCTAAATGCCAAATTATAATCTTGAGTCTTGTTCTTAACTGAACTCAATTGCTGTATGTGGCTATGTGATAGACAACATTTGCTTAATTTCTTTTCCTTATTTGAACTTATGACCACTCTATCTTGCTAGGTCTGTGTCTTGATGCTCAAGCAGACTTAGCCACTTAATACTGAGAGCTGTGACTTGACTAGACGAGGTCTATTGGCAATAACGTACATAGGGACCAGTCAGTATCCCGTGGGTGATAAAGACAAACTGGATGTCTGGACTGCAGGTTAGCACCGACTTCATTAAAGATCTTCCCTTAAGGAGTACAACACTGACACCCTAAACAGCATCCTATTGGATCGAACTTCAGCTTTTCCTTCTCATCATACAAGAAATGCAACACAGGATTTTGTTTTTTCCATTGTGTGACTTTTCTCCTTGTTTGTCAATTTTGTAAATGTTTTTATTTGCTTCCGTCTGAATCAAACTCATACCCTTCCATCACTGGGACTTTTTCAACCCCAGCTGCCATCACCTCCAGTTCTCTTAGACTATTTTCTATCTTGTGCTGTAAAGTCTATACCTGTAGAGGTCCAGCAGCCCACGTCAGAACCATTCGCGTACACACACTGTCACTAGGGCAGCTCTGTAGGAATGCTGCTTCCTCTTCCTTCTGTGCTCCCATGTTAACCCGATTTTTTCTTTTTAAAGTTATGTAACTTACCCCACACTCTCCCCATCTCTCCCTCCTTCCCTTCTTCTCCTGCCATCTCTACTCTCTTCCCTTCCTCCATTCCTCCCTCTGTCCCTACTATTTCTGTATTTACTTCTTTTATAGTTTCTTATTTTAAGAATATCTTTAAATGACAATGCCCAGACTGCAGGGTTTGTATATTTACTGAAACAACAGAAGCTGTTGAACTGAATGCCCTTGGCCAGCCTACTCTCTGAACCCTCAGCGTGATGTTTTGCCTTTGCATTCTGATATTTTGCTCAGCTTCTGTTTTTCATTAATGAACTAATTGTGTAGTCTTCTCTGTTTGCTTTCTTTCTTTCTTTTTTTTTTTTAACTTCTTTTGTCTTTTTTTTAAAAAAGGAGCCTCACTCAATTCCCTACATGTTCACTGAATTGGCTACCCACATCCTAAGCCGCAGGAAGATACTTTGTTGATTTCTTGCTGCTGCCCTAATCCTTGGGGACCTTCCCTGTAGGGTCTCAGACATGAGTTATTTTAGATGGCCTGGGAAAATCTAATTAAGGGTCAAAGGAGTAGATGCTGTGGGAGGGCATTTGTCACTGATTGAAAAGATGACTTTTGCCATATGCTCTCAGGAGAAACAAAAGCTGTATGTGTACATGAAGATGCTTGTATATATGCATTTTCAAGATTTGTCTGTAGACCTGAATAATACAGTAGAGGCAATAAAGTTGATGAGAAGGGGCAAAATTTTCTGACTTTTAAAGAATTATTCCAAGTACCGACTGAACACACAGATAGTAACAAAAAATGAGCTGAAAACTTTAAGATCTATGATGAAAATGATACAGGAATTTTTAATGTACCCAAATTGGTAAAATCTGCTTCTCTTTTTGGTTTAATGTCTTTCGGTTGTGGGAAAATCCATCTACATTATCTTCTCAACTTTAGAAAGAAAATCAAACATCAAAAATCCGTATTTCCATCACACAGAGATGCTAGTTGCTATGAACATTTTTTGTATTTGATCTTTTTTTAGTGCCAAAGAAACCCATTTTATAAATTTGGGATCAGACATTATCTGAAGTTTATTTTTTTTCTTGTTTTTACTTAGGTAAAGTTCACATCTCAAAACTTGTTAAAAGAATCATTTTAAGTGACTAAGTGATAATATAACATAAGAATTGGTATATTCTATTTCTAGTTGTGTAGGTGATTATAAACAACTTTGGAGCAAACTGCTAGTCAGTCTCACTAGTAAGTTTTTGGCAAAGAATCCTTAATATAACATTACCGAGAATCACCTCTCATCCCTGGGTATTTTCACTGGTAGGTGTCTGGTCTCTGACGGTGTTTTAGTCTCATATATCATTTGTTGGACTTCTCTAATACACTAAAATTAATGCTCAAATGTCACCACACCAGAGACATTTCCTTTTGCACCTGTCTGAAATGTCATCTCTACCACCTATAAAATTGTTTATTATCTCCTTATTCTGTATTATTTTTCATCTCAATGTTCCATATTACTTAAGGTGTTGTGATTGTTTGCTTGTTTATTATCTATTTCCACTTTTCAAAATCTAAGATAAATCAGGCAGAAATGTCGCTTGTTTTGTTAAACACTGTATTTATCTCCAGTGCCTTAAATGGTCCTTGGCACATAGTAAGTGATCAATAAATACATGTTCAATGAATAGATAATACGAGATGAAATGTAAGACTTTCAGTGTAAATACATAAGCTGCTCTCTGGAAATATTATTTCAAATTATATGCTCATAAACAATGTGTGACAGTACCCATTTTGCTACAGGATAATTCACTTTAAATATTAATTTAAAACTAGTAGAGTCAGAAGAAAAATGTATACCCTATGTAAATGTTGCATTAAATTTATTTCTTCTTTGAATTCTGTGTTCCTCTATTTTATCCATTTTAGTAAAGTGCCATTCCTTTAAAATATTGTGTAAAAAGTTGTATATATTGAGTACATTGAAAATTTTACAATTTTATAGATATTTTCCCTTTTAAATTGTATGCTTTCACATTTTTCTTATATTTTGTGATAGCATAGATTTTTAAAACATGATGTCAAATATATATGATATTTTGCTTGTCATTCATTTCACTGTTATAATTTTTGAGAGTGCTTGTTCTCATTTTTACTTTCTCTTTAAGATGATACTATTTATTGGGTTTGACATCCTTGCTTTTATTTCAGGCCATTACTTTCTTCTCTTCCACTTTTTAGCTTTTTAATAGATAATATTTATTACTCCTCTTTTGATGATGTTCTTCTTGTCCCATTCTCTCTGTAATATTTTTATATAGGCCCTCTTTTAATATTTGTTTTCTATTTACTCAACTCTCTAGATTAGCCCAGATCTACCCAAGGTCA
The DNA here is from genome assembly GCF_000276665.1 of Chinchilla lanigera. Classification (NCBI taxonomy): domain Eukaryota; kingdom Metazoa; phylum Chordata; class Mammalia; order Rodentia; family Chinchillidae; genus Chinchilla; species Chinchilla lanigera. Next base: position 17,804,628 of record NW_004955407.1, read on the forward strand.
TGTTTAAACTAGATAGCACCTCTTTTTTCCTCACTGTCCACTTCTTGTTGGTTAGATCTCATTGGTGCTGGCGAGGTCTTCTCATGTTGCCCTCCTTAGGAGACACGCTGGTGTGCAGAACTCATAGTTAGAGACTGAGAAACATCTGTGCCCAACTTTGCTCACTAAGGTGACGTGGTCTCCTGTGTCAACACCTTGCTCCACCAGCATGGAAAGATACTGGTCCTAATATGTGCCTCTCTCTACTGTTAACTGTCTCTGCTACCATACACATTGTTTGAATTAACTAGGGGCTGTGCAGTATATCACATGCCTTTTCTCCCCCTCCTTTCCTGTTTTCATATATTAGTACCAAAACAGGAAGACATGGTGACATGAGGGTGCCTCTCTATGCATCCTAAGAACCAGCACCTTCTGTTGATTTCCCAAGTTATTGTTCAAATTCAGATTTTCACTGGAACAAATCCAGAGATCTGAATGGAGCTTATCAGGAAATATTAAAATACTTTCTGAACTTTTAGAGATCCTCTATCAGAGTAAATTACCTGTAATTTTTCTTAGTCCAATATCGTTAACTTGAAGAGAATATTCAGGTGATTACCAACATTAATTCTTAAGATGCTTGATAGCTGAATTGTTCCAGCACATATTTTAACAAGAAAATGTCTGTGACTAATTTGATTATGGACTGCTGAACATATGACATGGAAAACTTGGGTTTTTTTTTGTTTTGCAGTAGTACTGGGGATCGTGTATGCTAAACAAGCTCTCCACCAAAGAGCTATTCCCCTGCCATTAGAAGTTTTATGGTAACATTTTTCAAGCCTTTTATTTTAGTCAATCTCTTCTTCCTTCCAAAGTGACTTCCAAACCATCACAAATGAGTAAGTGTGTGTGTGTGTGTGTGTGTGTGTGTGTGTATATATAATATATATATTATATATATATATAATATTAACTTTGTGCAGTGGCAGTATCATAGCCAATGAGGTTAATCTGAGGCACAATTATTGCTAATTGAAAACTGTTCCCTACACATAGAAGATATCAACATGACATAAGTGCCTATTATTATTATGTAATAGTTACAAATTTAGTCTATAACTTTGTGCATACACATTGTATCCTATTGCTTTGAATCTTTTAATTGTAACAAATATTTCCATATCGATTCTAACTTGCTGCCATCTCAATATGAACGATAGGGTTTTGGTGGTCAACTCATGTGAGATATTGCAAGTTTTTCAAATTAGATGAGCTTATCAAAAATGATCTCTAATGTTTGATTAAGTCACCACAGCATCTGGAATAGCAAACCTTGTCCCCGTAAAATAAAAATGGCAATGAAGGTGAGTCAGGTGACAAATTCTTTTCAACAGATCCTGGTGGTGAGCTTTTCAGTGTAACATAGCAAGACTATTGCAAAGGCAGATTATTTTCATAACCCATTTGTAATTCAAAAATGCCTGTGTCCATGAAAAAACCTGGTAAACTAACCATAAAATATGATATTGCAGGCTGGAAAATCACCAACACGCTTTCAAGTATGGGTGTATGCTTTATGTTTCATGTAGGTTATTAGTGACCTTTCTTCACTCATCAGAAAGTCCTTTGTTTTGTGCGTGCAGCTTCTCTGTCAAAACAGAGACCAGGTCTTTGAGGTATATGACTGTAGATCTCTCAAGGATGAGGTCTTTATTGACTCTTAGTTTTTAGTCTTGGATGAAAGAAAAAAAAAACAAACCATGTTCTGTATAACAAGTGAAAATGGAACATGGAATTACAGGGTGGCATTGAATTGTAGAAATTTCTTAAGACTTACTATCCTTTCGATAGTAATTATAATTCTTTCTCTACATACCTATTAGCTAAAGAGGCTAAAGAGTTTTGCGATGGTGTTTATTTTCAATGTGTAAAACAGCCATGATCAAATTACTAAAAAGTACTTATTTAGAGGTGATGTCAACCTATTTTTCCAAACCTTTCCAAACCTCCCCATTTTATGTTGGAGAAAGGAGACATCCCTGATTCCTTCCCTAACCCCTACTCATGCTTCGTTTTAACACTTACTATTATCTTATCTGCTACTGCAGTTTTCAAAGTTGACTCTGTCCCCCAGATAGTATCAGTTGGTCACATTTTCTGCCAGTTGTCTTGTTCATATAGGCTATTTTGGTTTGTCTGTTTTATTTTTGCCAGCAAACGCCCAATTTAAAGACGGTGTATTTGGCCAAATGAAGGCTCATGAAATGGGAATACCAAGTTCAGGATCCATGTGGAGTTTTGCAGTACCTGTATAGCACTGGATCTGATTTCTTGGATACCTGTGCATCACCAAGTACAGAGGATGAAGGATGTGAGTTGTGCATCCACGTCCGATGACAGTCATTTGGGGGTGGGGAAATTGCCTAACCCAGTCACTATAGAGGCATCTGCTCCTTCACTGGGTTGCGTTATTCAGAAACATGCATTTAATTTGAAATATAATTACCTGATATTTCTTTGTCATTCATTTGTTGATATTGATGTTACTTGTCCTATTTCAAATATTGGTGTGGGGGGGGCATGTAAACTTAATGTATAAAATTAAACAAACCTGCCACTTTAAAAGATTACTTTTCTTTAGTGTTTCACTTATTTTCTGTTATGTTGAACAATCATTTATGGAATATATTAAATAGGAGGCACACTTTTATAAACTACAGCACAAAAGTAAATTCCAATTAAAATAGCTATGAAAATGGCTCAATATTAAGATAGCATGTAATCTTAAAACAGTTTAATATAGTTATGCTTAGCCTCAAAACACCATTTTGATTTCCGTAGGCCTAGAGAATTTGCTTATAGTTCAGTTTTGCAAAAAAGTATAATAAACCACCAATTTTCAAAAAACTAAACTAAAACCTTAAAACCCCAATTATAGAAGTAATTATATATGTATATACAACCTGACATACAAATTAATTAGTTTGTCATTTCTATATTTCCAGGTGGACATTTAATATAAAATAAATGTTTCACTGCTTTTGTTCTGTTTTGACCCAACATGGAAAATATTACAATGGATTTCTTCGCAGAAAGAAAGTCATTGAATTAAATAGTAGCTACTGCAAAATGCCACTTGGACTTTATCTGTGTTCTATTTCCAATCTTTAAGCACATTTTCTATTAAAAACATTTCTAAAGTTCAGTGTCTGCTTGGTTTGGGTTATCTACGCTGTAATAAGTAGCCTTGGAACCTCTGGAGGCACACCCCACACACTTATGCTGTGTGACCTCAGGTCACAAGTAATGGCTGCAAGCTAATTGATTGAGAAAGGCTTGTCTGGCAGGGCCTCTTTGCGTCCTCCCTGTACATTCCTAAGTTCTGTGAAAGAGGCACTAGCAGCTCAGCCCAGCAAGGAAGGAAAAAACAGAGGAAGTTTCTGCCTTCTGATTACACCCTGAATTCCCTTGTAGTGAGCTTGCTTCTCTCCACCCACTTCTTACCAAGGACTCCTTAACTTGAGGGGTGAACAACTTAGCGCTTGATCCTCCAGAGATACCTGTAAAGTGACTCCAGTATTCATTGAGCCGAAAGAACAAATCACCTACTTGAGGCGGTGGAAAGCGTATGGAAGTTATATTAGAACTTCAGCAAAGTGCACAGCTGCATAATACAGAAGCCGGCACTCAGATTGACAGGCAAATAAGCCTGCTTGTGGAAGGGCCTCTGGGTAGCAGCTCTGGGCTGTTGGGTGTTGGACACCTCTAGGCAAAACTGCAAAGGAACAGGGGCAGAAAATAGCACACTGTTACTCTACGCAACTGTTGCTTTCGCCTGGTGAGTGCAGATTTAAGATATTATTTAATGTCTGTGTTGTACAGCAAGTTGAGAAATCTGTTGTGCTTTGAGGGCAGCTGTAAAATAACAGCACTTCTTCGGTGATATGGCTTTGTTTCTGCTTAAATTCATATTAAACCGGGTGATATGAACATGAAAGGGCAGTGTTTGTATTGTCCTGTGTCTCCTGCTTTCTTAAAAGTTCCTGTTTCAATCATACTTCTCTTCAGCCTGAATCAATATTGTTTTAGGCAAATCATGTGTGAGACCGATGAGGAAGAAACAACAGTATGACAGAACATGCGTAAACACTGAGTTTAGTCTGACTTTGTGTCACTTGTCCACAGCTTTGTGTTTTGCCGCTTTACCGCAGGAATATGTGGCAGACTGCATGAAAGGAGCTTTGTGTGAGAATTCCCGGCCAGCTGAAGGGTCAGGGCCTGTGAGTTACCTGACTGCCAGAAAGACTTACGGGCGTACTCTAATTTTTAAGCCAAAATAGAAAAAAAGTGCATCTTTATATATTAAAAAAAAAAGTAAGTGTGTTTGGACTCCACTCGTTCTTTATTGGGTTTATGTGTGCTATTCCTGGCGAAGGATTGTTTTAGCTTCTCTGGAGCAGCAGCGAGCCAACTTCTTTTGTCTCATTTTGTCGGTGTGCTCACATTTCATGGTAGACACTTTGCACATACTTTTAAAAAAAATCATATTGAAATAATATTAAGTAATTTTCATTTCAGTGCAAATATTTGGAAGTCAGTCGGCTTATTTTTTCTGGAGAGAATACCAGAGTGAAAATTGTGTTTAATTTCTCCTTTAATCACACATACAGTCTTACTTTAAAGTTGGTTTTTTTGTTAAAAAATGTCTGTGAGTATTCATAGAGAGGTTAGTGGAAAAGGAGTATTTCTGGGATTCTAAACCTGCACTTTCACCATTGGAATTTTAACAAGTGCCAAAATATTATTACTGTTGTTGAATTTGTTTGAAAAGTAGTTTTATTAACTAGGTGGTGGCATTGGATGTTACCAAATGAGACGGAGTGAAAAATGTGTTTTTCACACTCTGAATTTCATAAAATATAGAGCTCTGGGTTGTTACTGTGGGCTTTACATTCATTTAAACTTTTAAAAGTGCAGCTGTACAGTACAAATTTGGCACGCTCATTTTAAAAAGTAAAACTTACTTAAGTATGCCCCTTATACTTTCAGAGTTGTACCTTCTATTTGCTAAAGTAAATCAATAAACTGAAAAATATATTGGAGAAATTTTGAAACTGTATAACTACAATAAAAGGAGAGGAGTGCTTAAGGAAGAATAAATGTATTTCAGTTAGAAGGTAATTTTAAGGTATTCCTTAGCTCTTTTCTTGCAAAGGCTTATGAAATTTTTTCAACTATTGATAGAATTAGTCTTGAGTGTCCTGCAAAAAAACTATATATAAGAAAAATAGTTTAGAACTGTTGTTATGATTTGGTACAAGTTTCCTTCAACAATTGCAAAATGTGGCTGGCAAATCCTTTTGCAACAGAACAAGTTCATTATGTTCTCATCACCTGTTACAGTCATTCTTTCTTGCCCCAAATCAAAGTTTCTAGCTGTTTATTAGTGCTACTAGAAAGGTTAAAACTGTCTTTATTTTTAAACAAGAAAATGTTGAAGTTTTCATTTGTGTGCAACTCGAGGTTTTAAAAATCATGTTCTTATCAAAATCCCCCAAAATGTTTTTTTATAAAGTCTTTTGTTACAATTTGAATGTGATAGTCAAGAAATGATGTGAAGTTCTTTTATTCTTTCTTTTAATGTATCTTAGTAAATAAAGTAAAGGTACAGATGAGGCTTTGTGAATGGCTCTGTCAAGAGATCTGTCTTTTAGAAATCAAGATTAAAAAAAAAAAGAGAAAAATGTTTAGCCCTTACCAATTCCTCTGTATCAATTCAGACACCAGACACTATAGGGAACTTCATTATTTTTCTTGGTTATAAAGTCTAACCACAACTCAGGAAGTTACGAGGCTGTGGGGAGGAGCTACAGAAGAATGGTGTTCTCCAGGAGAAGTTTATAAATTGTGACAAACAAAATATAGCAAGATCTTCTGCTTAGTTTTCCTAACATTTAAACTTCGACTACTATCTTCTGCCTTTGGTATTTATATTTACTCAATGGTTAATTTTAAAGGAAGATTTCTCTGAACAATTGAAATCAAAGAGCATGATTTTAATGCCATGGTTTTGAGAAAGTATATATATTCTCTTATATAAGGTAATACTCTGCAAGTATTTCTATAGGTATTCAATTAATAAGAAACAATGCAAATATGTGTACAAACTGACATATAGTAATTGCTTTTATTTATATATAAAGGCTATAAACATTTTTCACAGGCAAACATGAACATGTATCTTGTGCTTATGCTTCTAACATCTTGAAGCATCATCCTTCTGTTTTTGTCTCGTAATTATTTTTAAAGAAATGTATAGCTTAACACTAAAAGAAAAGGATCTTCTGACAAGTTTTAAACAAAACAAGGAGAAAAATGCTACCCCAGTGTTGTGAAGTATAATACTGAACACTTGCTGGGCATCCTGGCACATGTTTATAATCCCAGCACTTGGGAGGTTGAGGCAGGAGGATCACTTTGTGTTTGAGGACAGCCTGGGCTACATAGAGAGTTCAAGGCCAGCCTGTACTACATAGCAAGACCCTGTCCCAAAAAGCCAAAAAAAAAAAAAAAAACTAAGCAATTGTTATAGCATATGTCATGAATGGGAAGTCATTGGTTTTCATATGTATTTGATTATATATTGGTGGTTTATTGTCCTTTTGCTGTATACCAGATTGAGATATGCATGTGTTTGTGTGTGTATGTGTGTGTGTGTGCATGTGTGCGTGCATGCACATGCACGTGCTTGAATTTATGAGTCCACATAGGGGGCGGTGGTAGCTGTAACAGATGCTAGATTTATGACACTCTGGCTTACTTCTATTTATGGTCACTAAATGTTATTTATACACCCTTGTAGTAGTAAATACCTGTTACAGTAAACTTGTGCCTACTGTGTTAGGGATGAATAACATACCAACTGTATTTCTGTTTTAGTTGTGTGATAAATTTTTTTAAAGATGATTAATACATCACAGTACTGTATAGGGCAGAACAAATGGGATTAGATTTTATTTTCCCAAATTATAGACCATCATAAGACTTCCTCAGAGAATGGCAGTGTTCATTTTTCTCCTCGTACGAGAGGAAACTGAGAAGTTATTCAACTTTCCAGGCAGTTTGATCCTAGGACTCATATTGTTCTTAGAGATCTCAGGAATTTTCTTTTCCAACATTCTTTCTTTTAACATTAGCTCTAATCTCTTTTTCTAGAACTTGCTAGCAGATGCATGTTAAAGTTTCATATCATATCACATATACCTCCTAAATTCTCTTTCATAGTATTTTATACATTGTCTGTGCTGTATTTTCAGTGAGTTACTCAGAAGTGTCTTCCAATATCCTAATTCTTTTTTTGACTATTTCCATTTCAGAATGTATTGACTTTATTTTTCATTTCTGGGAATTCTAATTCCTTCTTTTTCCTTGTCACCACTTTTATTGTTTCATTTCTACATAACTTGTTGTGCATGGTATAGATGCTATCACTTATTTTGTATAGTTGAGGATGATACATACTTATTTTGAAGGCATTCTAAAACTGCTTTGTTATTTTCATGTCATCTTGGGTGACCTCATTTACTTTTTACAAATTATTTTGTTGGGGCACTTTATTTTTTCCCTCTGTGTCCTGGAATTTTAGTTTTCTAAATCAATTTGTGAGGGAGGGTATCTTAAAATTCTTACGAGCCCTCATACCCAGTCTTAATTGTTTTGAGTTGGCCACACAACTGTCCCCAATCCAGAATCTTTGATAACAAGAGTGTCATAAAGTGTGTTGATCAGTCAAAAAGCAGTTTTGGAGCCCAGTGTGGTGGCACATGCCTGTAATCCTAGCACCTGGGAGGCTGAGGCAGAAGTATCACTGTGAGTTTGAGGCCAGCAGGGGCTACAAAGTGAGCTCAAGCCCAGCATGAACTGCATAGCAAGACCCTGTCTCAAAAAAAAAAAGCAGTTTGGGGACCGGCATGGTGGCGCATGCCTGTAATCCCAGCATTCAAGAGGCTGAGGCAGGAAGATCACTCTGAGTTCAAGGCCAGCCTGGGGTACAAAGCAAGGCCAATCTCAACTGCATAGTGAAACCCTGTATCAAAAAGACCAAAACCAAAAAAAATTTTTAAAAACAGTTTCACTCAGAATCTGACTATGAGACTATTGCTTCTTGTACTGGCTTCCTTAAGAAAGCAGCTCTAGCTAGGCGTGATGGCGCATGCCTGTAATACCAGCACTTGGGAGGCTGAGGCAGGAGGATCGTTGCAAGTTCAAAATCAGCCTGGGGCACAAAGTGAGCTCATGGCCAGCCTGAACTGCATACTGAGACCCTGTCTCAAAAAAACCCAAAAGCCAAAAAGCAAAAAAAAACTTCAGAAAGCAGTTCTGTGTCAGTCATGAGGGGATGGGGCAGTAGTCACTTATTTTGCTTCCTCTTGTCTTACCCTCAAGTTTCACTCAGTAAACCTGGGACTGATTACACTCCCTGTGGGACACACGTAGATGTCATTACCCTAAGATGTGAAGAATTGCTTGCTTCTCATTCCAGAGACCAATGGTGCCCTGGTTAATTTACTGTTTATATTCTATCTATGGTCTGTTTCTCAGTTTAGTACTTTCTTGTTTATGTTATGTCTTTGTAAATGTATTATTATGATATATTGGAAGGAAAGGCAAGGGGCTCAAACCATGTTCTTGCAATGCCATCTTGAAAAGAGACCTGGGGATCAGAAAGCCTGGTTTCAAATTCAGAATTACTCATCAACTGGGTCACCCTCACTAAGGCCTTTTATCCCTTAAAAGCATCTGTTTCTTTTCCTGTGAAGTACTGATATCAATGCCCATCTCATATAACTGTTGTGAGCATTATATGTGGGGAATGCGTGTAGAGAATTTAGTCCTGTGCTTAACCACAGCTAGGCGTGTACATTCAAAAAATGGAGGGAAAGCAGCTCAAGCCAAAGCAAAACTAAATGCTACCACTTATGGGACAAATAAATGATTATGGGAGTATCAGATAGACTTGCCTCTTGTATTATACATGAGGGCAATGTTGCCATTTTGATATCTTAAAAGTTTTTGAAGATGAATAACAGATGCAGTAGTTTGCATGTTTAACGGGTGAGTCAGCGCTCTGTATATACTACCCATGTACTTTAGTAAGTGTAAGTGATGATAATGTAGAGAACTTAGGTAAAACTGGGAGAATTCTTTCAAATGACCCTATAGGCATAGTTATTTTAATTGCCTGTAGCTCCAGGTAAGGAGAAAAGGTAAGCATCATGAAAACATGGTTCGTTCTTGATTAACACATCACAGAGTGATGCGCTTCTGTAACAATTTACAAAGTAGATAATGGCGCCTCTTGTGTTTCAGATGATCTTGTTTTGTAGCTTTGTATCTCAGTTGCAACACTAAAGCCTTTAAAAAATGTGTATTTTGGGGCTGGGATTTAGCTCAGCGGCAAAAGCGCCTGCCTGACAAGCGCAAGGTCGTAAGTTCGGTTCCCGGTACCCGAGAAAAACGAAAAAAAAAAAAAAAAAAATGTGTGTTTTGATGGTCCAGAATCAAAACTGATATACCAACAGAGTGATTGGCTGAGTGGGAAATGAGATTCTGAAAATAAAACAAGTTTTACACAGAATAAAGATGAGGATGAAGATAAAGATGAAGCGACAACTTAGAAATAATCTTAGAATTCAGAAAAAGACAGATTTTAAGAAGCTGTTGTCAACGTGCTTCTGAGTAGAACATTCACGAAATAAATATTTTCTTTCCCATTGCACTGCTGGGCTTTGGTCCATCAGGTTATTCTGTTTCTTTCATTTCCTTTTTTAGGTGCACCTTCAGGCTAAACATTCCTTGATGTTCAGTGGTTTTCTTCTGGGTTACCATTTCTTTTTAAAAATATTTATTTTTTTTATTTTAAAGAGAATTTAAAAAAAACAAAAAAGATACAAAATTTCAAAACAAGATGATAGGAAATTAGCAATGGTTGTTATATTGCATATTGTTACGATGTGGTATTTTTATACAATGGAGTATTACTCAGTTATAGAGAAAGAGAGACTCAAGGTTTCTATAGGTAAACGGATGCAATTAGAGACCATACTCATAGGTGAAATAAGTCAGACCTACATGTGTAAACATTGTACTGTCTCCCTAGTGTCAGTAACTGAAAGAGTAGATAAAATCCAAAAGGTATAATAGATACTGTGAAAGAGAAGGAATTGCTCAAAAGGAAAGAACAACTGGGATGAGGGAAAGGAGAAAAGAAAGAGAGAAGGAAGGGAAAAATATATATGTATATGCAAAGGATAGCTAAGATAATTGTACTACTAATTTCTATTGGTTTATTGAAAGGAATAGTTAATGCTTAATTGTTCGATCAATTTGGTGTGTTTATATCTGGCAATCTATGCTGCTATTTTGAACTATCTTCTCTTCCTTGTTTATGTTTTCTGCCATGACTTCTGATACTATTATAAGCCATCTTCTAGTCTCTTACTGTCTTCAAATTTTAAACAATCACATCTAGTTAGCGCCAGCTTCATATCCAACATGTCCAAATCCAAACCATCATCTTTCTGCCAGAAACCTGTTATATTTCAGTCCATTTCATAAGCATAAACAGGGCATGAATTTTCCTATATCCCTCTATCCTCACATATTTAAACTTTATGAAATATTGATTCTATCCTAACCATTTCTCTGATTACATCCTTACATCCTTTGAGTCACATTGTGGCGAACCACTTCTGTTGTATTATTTGAAGCCAAGGAAGCAAAGGTGTGTATCTAAAACTCCTACATGCCATTGATTGAGGGTTACTCCTGTCATTATTAACTGGAGTCCCAGATCACTTCAGGGCAGGATTAGCTTGTTCCTGGCTAGAGAATAACCTTGGGAAGAAGGTGGCAGGTGCTTGAAGTAAAGGTCCCTCAATGTGCCTGGAAAGTGTGAGCGCTGCGGGTGCACGAGGATACCGAAAGCCTCTGTACTTGGCGCGAAGAGGCATGGAAGTTGTTTCCAGGTGTTTTCTGTTCCCTGCAGGGGTGCCAAGAACACCATGGTATATGTCTCCTCATGCAAGAGTAGAATTTCTGTATTGTAATATATGTATGGTCTCTCTTTGAATGTTCTCCAAATTACTCTCTAAAATAGTGAAATTATTCTTCAAGAGAGTTGTAAAATCAGCAGTTACTAGAGTACCATTTGGCTCCATCCTTTCCTATGCTTAAAATTGCTCAATGTTTTAACTTTTATCTGTTGGATAAAATGGACTGTTAGTGGTTTTAAAATTTCCATATTTTAATTGCTAATGAACCCAAAATATTTCTAATGAATCTCTTCAACTAAGTGAGCAAAGGAGACATTGGCAATGTAGAGAATCTAATACGCTACTCATTTTTAATGTGAATACATGTTTATTTATCAAACATTTAAGTATCCTTTTAAGCTGATTGCTTCCTTATACCTTTGCCAATTTTTTCTTGGGTTGTTTACCTTTTTCTTATTGGCTTTTTGGCATTTGTTATATATTCTTGAAGATAACAGCTATGCATATTTGGAACAATTTCTTTCGGGTTGTTCCTGTTTTTAAACTTTTATTATATTTTTCTTATAAAGGAAGTTTTTAAAAATTTTAATTATTTTAAAATACACAACATATTCATCATGATGAAACCTTACAGAGATATCAACCTGTATAGTTAATTTTTTTCTCTTTCTTGTTTCTCATCTCCTCTACTCTCTAACCTTCCAGGAATCTTCTTTTAATAATAAGTCAAATAGCCAGGCATGGTGGTGCATGCCTATAAACCCAGCACTCTGGAGGCTGAGGCAGGAAGATCACTACAAGTTTTAGGCCATCTTGGGCTACACAGTAAGTTTAAGACTAGCCAGAACTACATAGCAAAACTCTATTTCCAAAATAATTAACAAGTCAAATCAATACTATATGTAGATTTTATACACGAGTAATTATAAGCAATGTTTTGCATTAATCCACGTGAGTTATACAGAATAATGCGTTCATTCCAGCATATTCATGCATGCAACACAGTTGTATCACTTCCACACCTCCCCACTCCTTTTTTTTTGGTACCAGCAATTGAACTCAGGACCTTGCACTTACCAGGCAGGTGCTATGCTGCTGGGCTATATCCCCAGCCCTTCCCAATTGCTTTTGACCTCCTTTCTCATGTGTGTCTTATTCCATTTCCCCTTTTTAGAAAAGACCCTTAGAGGGTCTTCTTTACTTTCATGTTCTGTCTCTTTCTCTCTTCCTCTCTCTCTCTCCAGCTCTCCCTTCCTCCCTCTGTCTGTCTCTGTCTCTCTTTCTCTCTCTCTCTTTCCACATATGAGAAAAAAGCTTGTGATACTTGCCTTTCTGAGTCTGCTTTATTTCAGTTAACATGATAATCAGTCCCATCCATTTTCCTGCAAATGATGTGATTTCATTCTTTAAACCTATGAATTGCACTGCAATAAAATAGGTGTCAGTATAGTATGTGTATTTTAAATCTTTCTGGATTAAATAAACAGTGTTCCAAACCCTGCTTTATTTATGAAATATACCATGGAGATATTTCAAGATGTGTAAAGAGCTGCATTACATACAATGAAGGATGAAAATTAACATAAATAGACAAGCCACAAAAAGCTTATTTGCACATACAATGTTGACAGAATCATAAGATGCTATGGGAATCAGAAAAAATATAATTCTAATGGAAAGGATTAATATTCTTCATAACAGTTTAAAATGATCCATCAAGGAAACACAGTGTATTTCTACACCACAAATTCCTTAAACTCTAACATTTTAAATATTGAGTTTAGAAAATTTATATTGAAGAAACTGTATATGAAGGGCCTGTACCTGCAAGCAGCATAGCAGTGATATGAAAGTGCGAAAGGATATAAAAGTGTGTGAGGTGAAGATGAGAGTTAAACAGTGAGGAAGGAAGAGAGGATAGAATGTGGCAATAAAGGACAGCATAGGCAGCGCAGATGAATGATAGTGCCAGGTGGTATTTCTTAAAAAATTTCTTAACTTCCTCATAGTTACTTACAGGGTTCAATAAATAGATTTCCTGGTGATCTGTGGACTACTGATGTTTATTTGCACTATTTTTTATTTATTTATTTAAAAAAGCAAAAGAAGGACAACATAGCAATAGGGGGGATTCACCGAATTACACACAAAATGGTAGGACATTATCAGTGGTTGCTATTTTACCTATTGGTATCTTTAAGATAGCTTCTCAGGAAAACAAATAGACAAATAATAGTGAGTTACAGAAAAAAATGGTAGAAAATTATCAGTGGTTGTTGTACTATACTGTGGTTTCTTCAAAGTGGTTTCTAGGGAAAACAAATAGAGCTATACATGAGTGATTAATTAAATAATCATTGACTATTCTCAATGGTTATTGTTGAAAACACATAGTAATAAACATACATCCATTTATGAAATAGCATAGGAAAAATAGAAACATTACAGAGCTATGGACAGATTGGTAGGAAATTATCAATGGCTGCTGTAATACATGTTGGTATCTTCAAAGTAGTTTCTCAGGAAAACAAAGGTATGCAAGAAAGATCTAACAAGTAGTTACAGCCCAAGGGTTGTGAAAAATTGTGGATTACCTCCTCATCAGTGACTCCCCTCACTGAGGTGTGATAGCTGGAAGGAAGGCCAGGATTGAAAAGAAGGACCAAGAGACCAGCACCAGTGTCCAGCAATAGGCCGTTTGTTTTTTCCTCTATAGTCATGATTACACAGGGCTCCTCCTTGAAGATAACGGTCTGGCCAGAGGGAGAAGGCAGAGTATGCCCTGGGCCCCTTCATTCCTGTTGGACCAGCTGGTAGGAGGGGCCTGACCTGTGGGACCTGAGCTTCAGAGGGCAGTCCGACGTCTAGTGGTCACCTTTGCAGTCAAGGCATGGCCTGGGGGACTTCTTAGGGCAGTCCCTCTTAAAGTGGCCTGGCTTTTGACAGCAGTAGCAGATGAATGTAGTCGATGAGTTCTTGGGGCCCCAAGAATCAGACTTAAGATGTGTTTATCTTAATGCTGCAACAAAGGCAGCTGTTTTTTCTCGGTCTTTTTGTTTTCTCTCCTTGGCCTCCTCCTCCTCACAGCTATAAAATACTGAGGAGGCAAATCTTACTAACATCTCAAGTGAGCTATCTGGGGCAAAAGCCATTTTTTGTAGCTTTTTTCTACTATTTGGAGCTGAATGAGTAATAAACTTATCTTTAAGAATAGATTGTCCCTCTACTGAACAGGGATCCAGGGAAGTGTACTTTATCAGTGTCTCTTGTCTAAGAAAGCAGAGGGGTGTTCTCTCCAGCCTCCCAGCGCATTGGGATCCCGCAACCACTTAGTGTCCTCTCCCCAACCGTCAACACAGGCGGCAGGAACATGTGGATGAAGTCCTCGGCCTGCAGGTCAGTCTCAGCACCATCAGGTGCAAAGTGTCCCAGGCAGGTAACCTAGACATATACCCTCTCTATGAAGGCAGTTCTTCAAAATCTGAATATTGGACACCCGTGTAATCCATGAAGTCTCGGTGCAGACCTCTGCGGAGCTCCAGGCACTCCTCCACCGCAGCTGTACAGTTAGGGGAAGAATGGCCTCCAAGGGGCGGGGGTGGGGGGGGGTTCTCCCCAGGTATTGTGCAAGGTCCTCCTGGTTTCCAGCTCCGGAATGGCTCCCGCGTCCCCAGTCAGCTGGATCTCTGAGTCGTAGGGCGTCGGTACTCTCGTGTTGTCCGAGTCCTTTTTCATCAGCTGCTCCTCCGATGACTCAGGACATTTCTGTTTCTCAAGAGCAGGGCCAAGAGCAACCCGCCGTGTGTCATGTTTTCCCAGAGGTTTCTCCATGTTGGAATGGTTCATGCATGTCTCCGGGCGGGCCTTTTGTGTCAGTGCTTCTCTGTGGCATGGCGTTTCTTGACTGCGCTGCAGAGGCCGGCCCAAGAGCCCAGGCTCCCCAGCTGTGCGGCCTCCCGGAGCGGGCGCCTGCGGCCTACCTACCTCCCCAGGCGCCTGCTATTTGCAGTATTTTTGAGGCTGCACAGATAGGTTTTCAAGTGGATTGTTGATTAAGAAATTTGGGACTCATTACATGAAATTAAGAACATTTACTGGCCAGAAAAGAACACTTGAGAAAGTTAACCTTTAAGGGATAAAAAAGAAAAAGGATTCACAAAGGGAAAAGTCATCAGGAAAATAATACAGAGTCAAGGAAGCCAAATATTTGAAAGGCTTAGTAGTTAAGTAGAAGAAGATTCCAATAGTAAATCCCATTTAAAAATAATGATTTATCACCTTCCTGTTACAAGCAGGCCTGTCTACGCCGTTACAGCCGTTCAGCTCTCAAAGGCATATAGGAACTCAGGTTACTCCTACCCTTTTGCTCAGTCGTCCCCTACTACAGTGGTTTGGGATTACAGGCGTTGCTGAATTTGCACAGAAAGAGAAAAAGAGCCAAATCCATAAATTAAATTTCTGTGGTCCCTGAAATTTTGCCTTCTCTTTATTACTTATCTAACTTTATTCACATAACAGAAAATGTTTCCAAGAGTAGCTGAAGATTGTGATTTCTAGTTGGGAAGCAATGTGTTTAGGAAGAGACAGAATGAAAAAAAATTGACAGTGATAAATACAGAATAAGTGTATTTATATGTACAATGAAATATTGATTGAGTGACTACTACATTTGGTCATTATTCTATGGGATATGGATATAGACATTTACAAAGTTCTATTACAATAGATTATTTTCTGTACTGGAGAGAGTGATATTCAACAAATTATCAAAGAGAGATATAGTGTTTCTTTATGACAGAGTAGTTCTCTACTGTGTGTAAATACCACATCTTTCTTTATCTATTCGAATATGAGTAGTCATGTCTAGGGGTAAAGAAGTGCATCATGGGACTGAACCCATGCTGGAACTTTTCTGAGGATGTGTAATGGGAGGATACCTGTACTGGGTAAGAAAAGGTGGGAAGAAGAGTGGTTTAGGTAATGAAATATGACGTTCAATCTACATAGCAGAATAAATAGTCCTTCAGAAAAAAACTGACTAGTTTATAATTTCAAGCTCTAGATCACATCTGAGTATAGAGTGTCTCAGAAATGTTTTAGTTTTTTTTCAGAAATGTTTTCTTTATAATTTAATATTTGATATTTCAGTTTTTTCAGTACCGAGGACTGAAACCAATCCACATTGTAGGCAAATGTGGCTATATTTCGGCACATCAAATTTTAATTTGGTTAACTTTCTTATGTTAATTGTGAAAGATTGTACTGTGAGGTGGTAAATTTACTGTACATGAAGTTGGAAAGACAAGTCACAAAATTTTAAGAAATTAAAATCCTCTGTGAAATCCTCCTTGATGTTGAAATCCTCTGTGATATTTCTTTAACATCTGTTAGTGTGTAGGGGACTTACTAGTTTTACTTCACGTAATAACCAGGGAAATAGGTATCTCTGAAAAATAAAATGTACGCAGTTTATAATCTGTTTATTGATGTTATTTATTTAGCATCATAAATATCATTTTTTATATTGCACTCATTTATAGATATTACATCAGAGAACTGTTAGAGTTTCTTGGCAATGTATAACATTCTGGATAACTTGATTCTAATATTTTCATGTTTTCCCTTTATATCTGTATATTTACATATTTCTACTTCCATTGCCTTGTTGTTAGCAGAAATGACATCAGATGTAGACAAACTATGGGCAAATCTATTAGTATTTTTGCCTCCTGAGGGTAATACCATGATGTCATGACATTTTCTGTTCTTTCAAGCCTTTTAGCTTTCATCATTTTATATAAAATGTGCACAGTTTGTATTCTTTTGATAGTTCTTGGATTACTCCAAAATATATCTAATTTAGACCTTTTCTGGTGCTGCTATGATTCACTTTCTTTCAAGCAAGCCCGTTTTCTCTCATATTTATTTACTTTTTGAATGTTGTTATTTATTATTTTGACTTTTTCCATTTGGTGTACAACCAGTTGCATTTACTTGTTTTGTTTTGGTTGGTAGTTGCTAAGATTACAAAATATAAGCATGCAAAATTGATTAGATAGTATAAGCACTAACTGTTCCTTACAATTAGCTAATAGAAATTAGTTGTATAGTTATCTTAGCTATTATATATGTATAT